>NC_045635.1:2718928-3028571 GCF_009829155.1 Mustela erminea | reverse complement strand
GAATTTTTAAGAAAAGTTTCTGTAAAGTGCACAGGTGTCAGTTACTAATAAACCCCATCATTATGAGCACGGGGAGGTAATTCTGGGTTAACATGAGACGATGCCCAGGAACATGTATCCTTGCCATATTGAATATGGCACGGAAGGTCATTTACCTAACGTTGGTTGTATCCCACAGACATGGGGTGCAGCTTTATTTTAATTGATGCCCTTAGGCATCATTGGTTTGACAACGCCGAGACAGCAGCAGTGTTTAGAAAAGGGAGGTTAACTCCAGGGAGCAGGAGGGAGGGTTCTTCTGCCATTCTAATGATAATGAGGAACCCGTCCCCATGTAGTAGCCTTTGGGAAATTGCTTTGGAATAGTTATATGGGATCCTTAGTATCTTCCCTCAAGAATGAGTCCATGATGGGGCGCCTGGGTGGCTCAGTGGGTTAAAGCCTCTGCTTTTGGCTCAGGTCATGATCTCAGGGTCCTGGGATCGAGCCCCGCATCAGGCTCTCTGCTCAGCGGGGAGCCTGCTTCCTCCTCTCTCTCTGCCTGCCTCTCTGCCCACTTGTGATCTCTGTCTGTCAAATAAATTTAAAAAAAGAAGAAGAAGAAGAAGAATGATTCCATGATGGATGAAAGGACCATATCAGGGAGTCAAATATGGCTTGTGTTGTTGTACCTGAAAACATATGAGCTTCTGGTGGCTTCTCTCTCTCCCTCTGCTACTCCCCCTGCATGTGCTTTTTCACCCATATTGGTCTCTGCACCAGGTTCCTGATAGAGTCCCTACATCCTTGGGGAGTTTCTAGGTGACAGGACCATTTGTTGTTGTTGTTGTTCTGATGTTCTGAAGAGGTCACCACCAAGACCAAACCATGTTTAGAAGCTTGGAAGTTTCATCTCTCTCCATTGTTCTGGGTAAGGAGAGGAGCTGGAAATGGACTTAATAATTGATCATGTCTGGAAGAGCAGGTTTCCTACACATCCTACTGGTGAGGGGGCTCAAGCTTCTTGGTTGGCAAACATCTCTGTGTACCGGGAGTACAGAACACCGCAGCCCCACCCCAATCCCTCCTCTGTCTAGGATCTTCCCAGACTCACGTCTTGTACCTCTCCATCTGGCTGTCCATCTGCATCCTTGATCACATCTTTTATTGTGCAGTAAACCAGGAGATGGAAGATTCTTTGAGTTCTATGAGCTCTTCTCGCCAATGGCTGACTCCAGTAGAGCAGGTGGTGGGGACCTCACCTCAGAACCAGTCGTCCAGAAGTATCAGTGGGAATCTGGGACTTGGGGTTTGCGTCTGAGCTGGGGATGGTCTTATGGGACTGAGCCCTTCACCCATGAGGTCTACACTCACTCTGGTTCATGTCAGAAATGAGTTACCTTGTGGGGTCCTCACCGGGTGTCACAGGCAATGGCTTGGTGGTGGAGGGGAAAGAGGGAGACTCACGTATTTGGTGCCAGATGCGTCAGAAGCAAAAGTGTATGTGACACAGGAAGGAGAGACACATAAGTTAGATTTTCCTTTACATCCGGGTGTTTTTAAGGTTGTATGTTTGAGATCAGGAGGTCTCTCCATTGGGGTTTAAAATTAAATGCATGTGACCGGTTATGGAAGATGGTTTTTGAATGGAAAAACGCCACATGCGTGTTTATGCGAAGCTTTCTAAGTAAGCTGGTTTCCTTGTTTGCTTGTTGGGGGATTGTGGGTAGGGCGTTGCTTTTTCTGGCCATCGGACAAATCCATGCATCACATGCATCCATTTACAGAGCTGTATTAGAAATACTTCCTGACCCTATCAGAGCAGGGCTCCTTCCTCAATGGAATCCATGAAAGGGGGCTTTGCTGTGGGATTTCTCAGACTCCGAATGTGTGTCATGCACGCAGACCATGGAATGTGCAGACAAGTGGGTTCCCCTGAAGATGAACTGTGGGTGCAAAACATCTCTCTTTGGTCGATAGCATGAGGAACCAGACGCTCCAGGACTCCTGTGCACTTGCCTTCAGGTTGGAAGCTGGCGTGTGAGCCCTTTCTTTGTTCCCACCTCGCCCACACATAGTGTCCCCCACAGAGCTGTATAAACATACTAGAAGTCTCTTTCCTGTGAAAATGCCTTCGGTATTTCGGTTTTATTCACTGTGACATGTGAACTGCCTGGAGTCTTTGGGATGGAGTCTTGTCACCGGCGAGTCGCTTGTGCCACAGTAGCAGGGTCACAAAGAGACCTGCGGCTTCTACTGAAACCCGGATGCCTTCCACAGGAAGCCTTCTCGCTGTGCAATGACAGACGGTGACAAGACCAGCCCTTCTGTCCTCGACAGACTTCCCCAGGCCCGCGTAGGGAAAGCCTTCTGGACGTGGTGAGATGCGTGCCCGCTCTTACACTTTTGTTCTTCTTGGAAGAAAAGTCCTCCTGGACCAGCCTTCAGAGAGCCTCAAGGCTCCTCCTGGAGACGATGCGTGTGGCACTCAGCCCTGTCTGTCTCTCCCCCGCCGTAGTCGACGTTGGTCAGCAGTCCTCGCCCTGAACCTCACAGAACTCCCTACATTCACAGGGCTAACAGCTTGGCTGAACCATAAATCAGAATCTGTGTTCCCCAAAGACACCGAAATTCGTAGATGACTCCAAGAAAATGTAAAAATAATAATCATATTTAATAATTAATTAATTAATTAAAAAATAAAATAAAGCAATGTGGAAGGAAAGTCTGAAAGTCTAGGTATGGGGAAGGTGGCCAAGATCATGAAGTCACCATCTTCCCTCCCCTGGCACTGAAGTCAGGGTCACAATGTAATTATCATCATGGGCAAGGAGCTCCCTGTTTCTGAAATGTGGTGGTTCACGGAGAGCCATTTTGATCATTTCTTATGGCCCCACCGGTGGGACCTTTTCATATTTGCATCCGTCATTCCCCTGCAGAGTGTCTCCGCTCAGACTGCCCCTGTCCCCAGCTACCTCTGGACCTGAAGGTCCCTCGCTATGTGACATATAGTTATTAAGACATCTATGATTTTTTTTTCCAATTTCTTGATTCTATTACATCACTTTCCCCACCAGAAGGCAAAACAGATCTCACCCTGATGACAACGCATGCTTTCTTAATAATTAATAATAAATAAGCAATAAATGTGTTAAAATTAGCTCTTGTATTCAGAAAGGTTAGTATTTTTTTTTTCCCAGAAGAGAAGGGATTGAAAATGAGACAGGGTTTTAGAAGGAAATAGCTCACAGGCGTTTGTATACGCCCTACAGGGTTGGCAATCAAACTTCCTCCTGAGACGGGCAGAAATCCTTCGCCTGTCATCCTGCTTCTCCATCAAAGGTGGGAGATCCAACGTGGCTGCCATCTCCGTTTCTCTGTGCACGCCATTCCAAGGAGCAGGCACGTCTAGCCGTGTGGTTGTGTCACAGACCCGTGCTGTGGTTCCCCTGGTGGACCATCTGATTCGGGACCTTTAACCACATCGCCCTCCGTGTCACCAGGATCTCAGGTGATCCTGCCTTCTGGTTTTCTCATGCCCGCATTCCTAGAATGCCAGACTCTGGAATCCCTTTCAGTTGGCCTCCATGTCTTTAGGCACCTCAGGACTTTATTCAACGGGCGACTCTGAAACATATATTTTCCGTACCTGAAAGTGATGCATGGCATTTGCATTTTACCTCTTCATATACTGAGTGGAAGCGTCCCTGTGACCAAAGGCATGACCAGCTTCCATTGATTTGCCAGAAGTGTCATGTTTATGAACCAGAAAAATGTATACATTTATGCATAGATACATATGCACACAAATATATACACATAGATACATATATACATTTATATACATATGTATCCACTCACAAAGCTATCTTTGTAAAATAATTTCAATATAGCTCTTTTCCAATACATGTAGACCCAGTTGAAAAGGAGCCTTCTCCTATTTTAAGAGGTGGTATCGGGCACTAATTCTCATTTGAAATGACACTTATCTCCAAACACATGAAGAGCGAAGAAGTCGCTCTTGCCCAAAAACACATTTTGAAGGGAAAGTGCCCTATTTAAGAACCAGCTCGAGTCAGTCAAGAGAGAGTCAGTCAAGAGAGAAAATTAATTGAGCTGAGTAACGGTCGCTGTTCTGTAGTCAAGGAAGACAATGTATTTCCTAAAACAGGGCTCTCTGTTTTTTCCAGAGCTGTCTTTGTGTAAGACCCTTGGCGCTGGGTCGGTCACCAAGTCCCTACACTAGGTCTTGTGATGATCAGAGTGAGCCTCAAGTTGAACTGATGCATGATTTTGCTTGCCGCAGAAGGACGGACATCACGGATGTCAATGATGCATTGCTTTACACTGACCTCCCGTTTTCAAAGCCGATCACGCCTTTCATCATGAGCAGAGTCAGGGCGTGCGGGCAGCGGAAGACCACCGACACATGGTTGACATGCAGAGTGTGTCAATCAACGTTCAGAAGCTGATGAAATGCAAATAAAAATAAATGCATGTTCATCCTTTCTGATGGAGGCATAATACTCTATCCCCAGGGGTACAGGTCTGTGAATCACCAGGTTTACACACTTCACAGCACTCACCAAAGCACATACCCTCCCCAATGTCCATAATCCGACCCCCTTCTCCCAAACCCCCTCCCCCCAGCAACCCTCAGTTTGTTTTGTGAGATTAAAAGTCACTTATGGTTTGTCTCCCTCCCAATCCCATCTTGTTTCATTTATTCTTCTCCTACCCACTTAAGCCCCCATGTTGCATCACCACTTCCTCATATCAGGGAGATCATATGATAGTTGTCTTTCTCTGCTTGACTTATTTCGCTAAGCATGATACGCTCTAGTTCCATCCATGTTGTCGCGAATGGCAAGATTTCATTTCTTTTGATGGCTGCATAGTGTTCCATTGTGTATATATACCACATCTTCTTTATCCATTCATCTGTTGATGGACATCTAGGTTCTTTCCATAGTTTGGCTACTGTGGACATTGCTGCTATAAACATTCGGGTGCACGTGCCCCTTTGGATCACTACGTTTGTATCTTTAGGGTAAATACCCAGTAGTGCAGTTGCTGGGTCATAGGGCAGTTCTATTTTCAACATTTTGAGGAACCTCCATGCTGTTTTCCAGAGTGGCTGCACCAGCTTGCATTCCCACCAACAGTGTAGGAGGGTTCCCCTTTCTCCGCATCCTCGCCAGCATCTGTCATTTCCTGACTTGTTGATTTTAGCCATTCTGACTGGTGTGAGGTGATATCTCATTGTGGTTTTGATTTGTATTTCCCTGATGCCGAGTGATGTGGAGCACTTTTTCATGTGTCTGTTGGCCATCTGGATGTCTTCTTTGCAGAAATGTCTGTTCATGTCCTCTGCCCATTTCTTGATTGGATTATTTGTTCTTTGGGTGTTGAGTTTGCTAAGTTCTTTATAGATTCTGGACACTAGTCCTTTATCTGATATGTCATTTGCAAATATCTTCTCCCATTCTGTCAGTTGTCTTTTGATTTTGTTAACTGTTTCCTTTGCTGTGCAAAAGCTTTTGATCTTGATGAAATCCCAATAGTTCATTTTTGCCCTTGCTTCCCTTGCCTTTTGCATTGTTCCTAGGAAGATGTTGCTGCGGTTGAGGTCAAAGAGGTTGCTGCCTGTGTTCTCCTCAAGGATTTTGATGGATTCCTTTCGCACATTTTGTAGCAACATGGACGGGACTGGAAGAGATTATGCTGAGTGAAATAAGTCAAGCAGAGAGTGTCAATTATCATATGGTTTCACTTATTTGTGGAGCATAACAAATAGCATGGAGGACATGGGGACTTAGAGTGGAGAACGGAGTTGGGGGAAATTGGAAGGGGAGGTGAACCATGAGAGACTATGGACTCTGAAAAACAATCTGAGGGTTTTGAAGGGACGGGGGGTGGGAGGTTGGGGTACCAGGTGGTGGGTATTATAGAGGGCACGGATTGCATGGAGCACGGGGTGTGGTGCAAAAATAATGAATACTGTTATGCTGGAAATAAAAAAAAAAAAATGGGTAGAAAAAAAATAAATAAATAAATAAATAAATGCATGTTTAAAAATTCCACGTCTTTAGTCACATTACCTGTATTGCACATCGCCGGTTGAAATGGGACCGGCATTTTGGAAGAGGTCCCTCTGGGGTATTTCTACCTCTCAATCAGGTGAGATGCTGTGTGGGAGAAAACACTGTCTCCCTTGGCCTTCAATATGGAAACATTATAACATGTCATACGTTACAGTCAATGCCAGTACTTCAGTAACACAAACGTTATGAATAAAATTAATGTTTGTCGATCCACGAAGAGTACACGGAGGACCTGGGAAAAGAAAGACTCCCTTTAACAAGATAAAAGCCTTACAAACCATAAAGGAAAACAATTATTTGAAAATGCAAGAATCGTGTCACTGAAGAAATCTACCCAAGATTGCATGGCATTGTCATTTCAGTTTTGCTCCGTTGTTGACCTCTGGAGAAGCCATGGTGTCAAATACTGCATAGATACTGTTACAATTCAGAGAGCAGACATTGGGATATACCACTGGTACCCCCGACTTTGCTTCTGAGTAAAGATTTTGGTTCTGTATTAAATTATTCCACCTGTCCGGAATTTCCACAATGGACATGTTAATACTTCTCAATCAGAAACAAAAACAAAAACAAAAAAACAAAAACAAAATAAACAAACAAAAGAAAACATGGTGGTATTTCATGTAAACTATAAAAATGTGGTTTACAAATGTTTAAAACTTTAAAAAATTAAGTTAAAAAAGTAACCCGTGCTGAGTCAGTGTTAAAACGTTCTCTGGAAGCTTAGTTTCTCTGTAACAGAGTTGACGGTTGGGCGCCTGGGTGGCTCAGTGGGTTAAGCCGCTGCCTTCGGCTCAGGTCATGATCTCAGGGTCCTGGGATCGAGTCCCGCATCGGGTTCTCTGCTCAGCAGGGGGCCTGCCCTCCTCTCTCTCTCTCTCTGCCTGCCTCTCTGCCTACTTGTGATCTCTCTGTGTCAAATGAATAAATAAAATCTTTAAAAAAACAAAACAAAACAAAAAACAGAGTTGACGGTTGACGTGAATAGTTATGGGTTGAATGTGTTTCCTTTTACTTTCGATATTATTGATTTGTTTTAGCAAGAGAGCGAGCCCGTGATCGGGGACGAGCAAAAGAACAGAGAGGGAGAGAGAGTGAAAATCTCAAGCAGGGATTGATCTCACAACCTTGAGATCATGAAATCATCAGGAAATGATCATGAAATGATCAGGAAATGATCATTTGATCTGAGGTGAAATCAAGAGTCAGCGTGACTCTTAACTGACTGAGTCACTCAGATGCCCTGAAAATAATAAGTATTTTTAAGGTAATAGTGTGTTTATTTGGTTTTTTAAATTCCTTCATTGTGGACACCTGTGTGGCTCAGTCTGCCTTTGGCTCAGGTCATGATCCCAGGGTCCTGGGATCAAGCGCCGCATCGGGCTCCCTGCTCAATAGGAAGCCTGCTTCTCCTTCTCCCTCTGCCCCACCTTTCTGCGCACACTCTCTCTCTCTCTCTCAAATAATTAAATTCTTCAAAAAAAAAAAAATCTCTAGTTGCATATCTACAACAACCTGAAACACTCGGTATCTCCTGAAGTGCAGGGTCCTGGCTTTGGTGTTTGGTCAACGGAGAGAATGCATAGTGTGGGGCATGGGCTGCAGCTTCCAGCTTCCAATGCAGATCGTACTGTTGGGAAAGGGGTCCTGTCGGGCAGGCAGGGCGATGGTCTCTATCTGGCCTGTATCTACCAACTGCTTCTTTCCCATATCCATGGGTTTCTGGTGGGCTCTGATAACCTGTCCCTCCCATCAGATACGGCCCAGTTTATCTGCTGGTACTTCCTACAGTGACCTTCAAGATGTGGAAGCCCTTCTCTGTTGCCTGGTGCAATGTTCACAGGTCTCCAAACATGGGAGATGACCCTGTTTGCCATAGACCATTCAGATGCCCAGGGCTGCATTGCTTGGACATCAATGGCTTTTTCTATCATATTCATCCAATAGCCTGAGAGGTTTGGTGCTGGGTTCTCCATAGTCACGTCAGCATCCCAACTGCCCTGTACTCTCCCCTCCTCACACGGGCAATAGTAAGTCCTGCCCTGGCCAGGTGAAGTTACAGGTGAGAAGTGTTGATGGTAGACAAGAAGGTGCTGCCAGGAGCTCCATGGAGATATGCAAAATCTGACCTTCTGTTTCCATGGGAAGACCTTTCTTTCTTGCATCCCTGAAAGCACCTTCTGCTTTCTTGGCAAAAACCTAACAGGTGCCATCCTGAAGAGGTAGGGATGGGGGTTTATGTAGTGCTGTACTGTGGGACAGTGCACATTCAACAGCCAAGGGAAGAAATAAGACGCTGTACTTCATTGACATGGCTATACCTCTGGGATGGAAGGGGCCCTCCGACTGTAGGACTAAGTTCCAGTTCTTAAGCTTGTTTCTTTGAGGATAATCGGGTACTTTTAATTCAAATTTTCGCACAGTGAATGCACCGTCTTTGTTGCATTTTAGTATCTAAGCCAAGGCCAGGTCAGTGTTGGTAAAATCCATCCCCTAGAGCACGTGCATGCCTGTGTCCCTTGCCATATTAATGAATTTTGCAAATGGAACATACTGTGGTGATCATTTTATTCACCCTCATTTTATAGCTGGAGGAAAATAACATTGATACATAAAGAGTAATGAGTTTGAGTTGGGTTATGAGGGAAATGCTCGGGTATGAACAAACAGGCCAGTAGTTTTATATCCTAATTGTGTAAAATAAATTCGATACATGTAATTATAATAATGGGATTGTGCAACCACTGAGAAAGATTTGAGAGACATTATAAAAACAAGTGTAACTTGAAACAGCTTTTTAAAAAAAACACTGTTTAAGACTCCTGAGGTTTCCTTTTAAAACTTTCTTTTTATAGAATATTTTTGTAGCATATGCACATTGTATTAGTAAACAAGTGACAAAACCATATTTTATCAATTTCACTTACTATGTTCTGATTTAAATGTGTGCATAATTATTTGCTGGTTGATAGTTAGAATAGTTTCTACTTAAAGACATAAAGTTTTAAAATAAATGATGTGTTTGAGATGTTTACTTCGCTTTCTCCATAAATGTACATCATGACCCATTCTCTACCCTATTCTATGTGATCTGAGTTTCACTTATCTAAAAGTAGCACCATTTTCCATACCTTAGAATGCCTAAATTAATTTGATATAAACACATCCATTTTATAAAGCCAGTGTCTGTACATTTAATGTTTTAATTAGGTCCACAACAGTGTATCCTTAATACTCCTTGAAGTTGCTAAGCAAAATACAGACACATTCTTTGCTCAATCAGTAAAGCTACTTTCCATGGGATTTTGTTCACGGCGACTTAAGTGACGGCCGTGACATCCTGATTCCGAAAAGACCAAAGTGCAAATTGACCAGATTCGTGTTGTCACTCTTGTGGTTTCTGAAGCAACCTAGACTGTCAGTCATGTTCTAGAGAAGTTAGAGTTGATAGTTGTGGAAAATAGAAGGTGTAATTCATACAGGTGCACTGTATGAACATCCCAACTGTGTGTCCGTGGGCACTGAAGACCATCTTGGGAAAACATTCCCAAATTTCTGCAAACTCTCCTGTCCTAGTGTACGTGTCGGGTCAGGTGTGAGCGGTACATTGAGATGGAAACAGACCCAAGGACTTCCTTCAGACCTGCTCTCTGAGCTGCATCTGGTCTTGGCAAGTTCATGGCTTTCTCCACCGAAAGTGAGAGCTGGTGTACCCATGCACACCACACTCTCTCTCTCTCTCTCTCTCAAGAGATAGAAAACCCAACATTCCATTCTCCCCATGCCCTCTGGTTTACCAGAGGTCTCTTTGGCTTTTGATGGCACTAAGCAATGGGGTTTGAAGAGATCACGGACAAAAGAGAAGGTTGGAAGACCTAGTCTTCATGGACCATTGAACCAAAAAGAAGGGTTGAGTGCAGAGAAAATCCCGAATCTCCCCGCCATGGGTTTTGGAGGCATGGGGCATCTTCTGTCATCCCCTCTACCCCCTCCTGCATCCGTGGAGAGAACAACGTGTGTTGGTCCGTTCTTTGCTGTGTAAGTACTCTCAGTGTGTGCAAACCCTCGTCGTGCAGGGGGGACCAGCAGGGAATTCCTTATTCAATAGCCACTTTAGTGCTGGCAAATTAGAAAAATTCTCATGAAGAAGAATTAACTCGTGTATTTTCTGTGTCTGAAAATCATGCACCTTCTTCCACGGTCTACAAAACCTTCCTGTAGAGGATCTCTGTTCCCACCGGTGGACAGAGTCGATATCCCTCTTTTATATTTCAGGGGTCCACCTCTGCTGAGGTGAACTGAGTGAACAGAGAGAACCAGCATTATTACTTTTTTAATCTACGAAGTAATCAATTGTTCATCAAGTTGGCAGCCTTCTTTGGGAAAAACTACTCAAAACAGCAATGATTGTTCCTAAGGGAGAAGACAATTCCATCATACTTCTACTGTTCCATAATGTATCCAAGTGTGTGCATTAATCTCTGGTTTGTAAAGCGTAAAATTTGGTTAACATAAATTAGATACAGTTGATTGGCTAGGTAGTTGGACGATATTTAAACAAAAACCAGTAAAGTGGTTTAGACCATTTCTATCCACAAATGTATTTCACTTCCCTTGTCTTCTACTACATCAAACCCTTTCAAAAAGAATAAATTTGCTTGGAAGATTTTTTTTTTTCTTTTTGAACAATGATGACGTACTACTTTTTTTTTTTTTTTGAGTCCGATCATCTTTAAACAAAGAAATTCTTTCAGCCTAGTTGTGATAAATTTTTATATAAAAAAAGTCTTGCTAGTGTTCTTCATGTCCTACTGTATAAAAAAAAAAAGTGGAACTCATAATATTATATTTCTATAACACCTTTAGTCGTTTGAAAGAGAATCAGCGTGGCAAGTCTGTCACATCTCTTCATCTACAAGGAAAACGTTTTGTAGATTCATCATGCATTTTGGCTGTGTCCAAGCAGAGGTCTCCTATTGGATGCATAATTCATTAGTGATCTACCTCCTTCCCTATTTTGAATCTGGCATTGATTCCTTTTTTACAACATTCAAGTAGTACGATGACCTTAATGGAGCTCCAGAACGTAGAACCCGAAGTCAGGCAATCTGCATAGTATGAGATGGATTTGTGAATTTTGTGTGTCCTAGAACTCTGGAAAGACCCCGTCCCCCACTATGTCTGATTTTGTCTGGTTTTTATCCTCACCTCTTGCCAACGGTCTTCATGGACCAAAGAGCTGGACCCATCCTCAGAAACAAATCTGATGTTCCTCGTATTACTAAAAATGGTGTCTTACTCTATCACCGTAACACATCAACCCCATGTTCTCCGGGAGACTGCTGGCCACGGAGCTGTGTGGCGACCCAACTCAGAGCAGCCTCTATGTTGCATTGGACAAGCAAGTAGCTGAGGGTTGGTGTGTTGTAGCTCCCCTTGGTGTCGAAAAGTAACCACATGCATTTGATAAAACATAGTGCTTCATTTGTCTTATCCCCTTTATACTGTCTTAATGAAGGAGACAGCAATTCACTGACACTCTGCTGCTCCTCTGTTTTCTGGACGGACACAGAGAACAACATGTCATCTAGGGCTAATTCAGAAGAATGAGGTTGGGGATGCCCGGGTGTCTCAGTCAATGAAGGGTCTGCTTTCAGCTCAGGTCATGGTTTCAGGATCGTGGGATGGAGCCCTGCTTCTCCTCTCCCTCTCCTCATGCTGTCTCTCAACTAAAGAAAATCTCTAAGCAACAATGAGAGTGAACCGAGAACTCTCCCGTGCAGAAAACTCGCAGATTCTCGGCTTACGTTGGTGTATCCTCTAGGTGCCTTTCCTCCCCAAACCCACAACTCCACTCTAATTTATGAGAAAAATAGTCGGCGACGCCCAGCTCAGGAACATTCTGCGAAATAGCTCTTCACTATTCCTCAAGACTGTCAAGGTCGTGGAAAAATGAGGGAAGATACTGTCTGGGTTTACAGTGGGTCGAAGGAGATTCCAGGACTCATTGTCAAGGACCATGCACAGGGTCCTACAGGTGGAAGCCGTAGGCCGGGTCCCCTGCCCACCCAATCAGAATTCATGCAGACTTCTGGATGCAATGGCATCTGTTTATGATATGCTTTCTTTAAAAAAAAATTCTTCAAGAGGTAATCATCTCTCTTCACTTTGTACAGCCCATGTGACTTTCCTGACTAACCCTAATATCATTCTGTATTTTATTCTGTAATATTCTAACCCTGCCTAACCCTAATATCTAACCCTAATATTATTCTGTAATATTCAGAACCCTCCACATGCCCTCCACAAACATAGTTAACTCTACAGAAGATTAGGGGATCCCTGGAGCATTATAAAATACCTCTGTTTAGTTTTCTGCACTGGACCGCACTGCCCTGTGTCATTTGGGCTGTTTCCACATTTAGAGACCCCAGCCCGCCCTTAATCACAGCTAGGAAAGCATGTAGGCATTAAAGCCCACACAGTTCAATGAGATGTGTTAGCAGAACCTGCTGGCATCACTTTGCCCTGGAGGCGGGCGCTCTGTATCTCCCATGTCTTCTCGTCTGGCAGTCACGGTACCTCTGTACCCCTCACCACCTTCCAGCATGGATAAATGCAAAACCACCTCAGTCTGCCATCTAGAGACCCCTTCAAAGACCTCTGACCCCATCTCCACCCCATAGGTCCCAGCGCCCTGGGGTTGTTTCTGTGCCCTCACAGGTAAACCCCGTGGGAATATCCCTTTTCCCTGTCCCTACGTCTTCTTGCTGCTACTGAAAGAAGCCATGTGTACCTGTCTCATATTGGGCAATATTTTATTCATCACAGTTTTATTAAATACATCAAAATAGGGCCATTGGTAGGATGAGATCATAAATTCCCAAGATGTTCCCATGCACTGCCTTAAATATCCTACGAGCAGAGCAGAGACCTTTTAAAACCAAGGCATGCATTTGCGATAAAAAAACAGAGGGGAAAAAAAAGAAAAAAGCTACGTATTTATAGCTGTTCCCAACATAACCCGGATCCTGCAAGGCAAAAAAACGGAAGAGATCAAATCCCAGAAATCTGCCCGTTCGAACCGAATGTGTTCCAGTGTTTTTGATCATTGGTGTTAAAAGCACCTAGCTAGTTACTGGACACAACTGGGTCTGAGGTTTTATGGTAATTATGCCCCCAAAGAAGAAAGAGACAAGCTGAACTTCTTCTGATGATGGGTCCCTTCACCTCATGTGAAACAAGGCTGAAGGCTAGCAAGACTGAGCATCAAGGCAGTCACACTTGGGGCGCTTGGATAGTGCATTCAGTCTCTTCGAAACCTGCCAGTCACTCCTTGCGGTGCCAACCAGAGGGTCTCCTGGAGTCCCCAAAGCATTCTGATTCATAAAACCCACCTGGGCTGTGTTTTAACATTTAACATATTGGTAGAAATTTTTAGGTGCGGGAGATGAGGATACACGCTGCATTGCAAAGGTCATTGGTTCCTCACGGTTCCCAAGAGGAGGGGACATGCCGCTATGCCTGGACGCACTGAGAAGCACCAGGGTTGGTCAGGAGGTGAGAGGAGCTTCTGTGGGTGGAGCCTTTCCTGTGGTTTCCATGAGGACAAGTGGGTGAGGCTGGATTCATCAGGTCTGTGAGTCATCAGTCTTCACAGCCCTCAACATAGCACATACCCCCCCCCGATATCTGAGAGCTTTTCCTTTATGTGTTCCCTCCACTGTGGAATCCCCATCATCTTGGGAAACCATGTCCCTGTCTTTGAAGACACTTCTGGGAGTTTTTTTTTATTTTTTTAGCTTCTGAAATTTTTTTTTATTTTTTTATTAACATAGAATGTATTATTAGCCCCAGGGGTACAGGTCTGTGAATCATCAGGCTTACACACTTCACAGCACTCACTATAGCTCATACCCTTCCCAATGTCCAGCACCCAGACACCCTATCCCTTCCCCCACTCCCATCAAGCCTCTGTTTGCTTTATGGGATTAAAAGTCTCTTATGGTTTGTCTCCCTCCTGATCCCATCTTGTTTCATTTTTTCCTTCCCTAGCCCTCAAATGACCCACTATGCCTCTCAACTCCCTCATACCAGGGACATCATATGATAATTGTCTTTCTCTGATTGACTTATTTCACTCAGCATAATACCCTCTAGTTTGATCCACATCATTGCAAATGGCAAAATTTCATTTTTGAAAGTTTTATTTACTAATTTGAGAGAGACAGAGACAGAGCCAGAGCAGTGGGGAGGGGTAGAAGGAGAGAGAAAAGTAGACTCCCCACTGAGCAGGGAGCTCGATGTTGGACTCCATCCCAGGACCCTGGGATCATGACCCAAGCCTAAGGTGGATGCTTAACCAACTGAGTTACCCTGATGTCCGAAGATTTCATTTTGTTTTGTTTTGTTTTCATTTGATTTGTTTTTAATGGGTGCAGCCACCCTGGAAGACAGCATGGAGGTTCCCATGTGGCATTATATACACAATGGAATACTATGCAGCCATCAAAAGAAATGAAATCTTGCCATTTACAATGACATGGATGGAACTAGAGGGTATTGTGCTGAGCAGAATAAGTCCATCAGAGAAAGACAACTATCATATGATCTCCCTGATATAAGGAAGTGGAGAAACAAGACAGGATCAGAAGGGAAGGGAGGAAAAAACGAAACAAGATGATACCAGAGAGAGAGACAAACCATAAGAGATTCTTCATCTCACAAGCCAAAGCTCACATGGAGCTTACCACATGCCCAGTACGTTCCAGATAAAAATGCATATAATAATATGCATTATATATGGGTCTCGACATGCCTACATTGTCCTCAGACGGGGCAAACCTAGCTTTCTGCAGACGATCATGCCATGAAAATACCAAAGTTCATCCTCGAGTCCATTTCACACTCGGCTGAGTGATGTGGACATAGAACAAACAGGCGGTTTAACAATGAGTGCTGCAGAAATCTGGTACCAGCGAAAACGGAATCCCAGATCCCAGGCATTTCCAAAAGGAACATGCCATTTTGATTCCATCAAGTGAAAATTTTATCACATTTTAACAAAAACAAATAGCTTGGGAACAATGTAAATGTGGAAATTTTGTCCTCCAAATGCATGGATCCATTCTAGGTCAATCAACCACCACCCCCCCAGATCAACGAATGTTTGATTAGCATCTATACAGACATAAAATCTAAGAATGCTGAATTCTTTCATCAGATTTGCAATGGATTTTTTTACTCTTATTTTTATTCAATTTTGTGTTTTGAGAGAGACAAAAAGCACTGAAGCCTGTGTGTGCGAGTGAAGTGCTAGGGAGGGGCAGAAGTTACAGGAGGAGAAAAAATCCTACACAGACGCCTACACAGGCCCCACGAGGAGCACAGAGGCTGATGTGGGGCTCGATCTCACAACCCGTGAGAACCTGACCTGAGCCGAAATCAAGAGTCAGACGGCTGAACCACACTGGCGCCCCTGGACTGACTGTCTTCACGTCACGGTTAAAACATAGGCTAGCATTTGGGTAAGAAATGGGTTAAAGTCACGTCAAATGGGTTTTTTGCTTAGATGTCATTCTCCTTTATAAAATCATGTGTCCTCCGTAAAAATGTCTGAAAGCTGTCGCAGAGACAAATTCCTAGATGCCAGGAAGACATAACAAAATTCGCATGCCTCCAAACCAGTGTCCTGCATGATCGTCATATAACAGAATCATGGTGTCCCATCTGTGAATGACCACCACCTGGGTCACACCCTCTGGGATCCTCTCCCATCCACCGCTGTCTTCAGTGGGGTCTTGGTTAGAGAAACTCTAATGCAAAGTGCATGTGTCCAAAACTGCAAAGTGCTCCTTTAGACGCCCTGGTCATGGGGCCACGTCAATACAGCTGAACACTACGGGGACACTTAGATGCGGGTTCTTTTTGGAAAGCACCATCCAGTCCTGCAAACCTAATTTCTTTTCCTTACGATTATCTTGGTTGCATTTTCTCCAGCTTCTGTGATGGGACGAGGGCAGGACCGTGTACCCATAACATACAAAGAGTGTGTTCATGTTGCCGAAAAGACTTCTGCTGCACCGTGGGCTGTTGATGGTTAGGGTCTGGGGGCAGTCGGAGGAGATGCGCAGACTTTGGACCATCTGGGGTTCGCCCCCAGTCATTCCAGGCTCCAGAGTCCCTGAGGAATCTCACAAAGAAACAGGAAGTGTGCACATTGCGACCACAGGTTAGAATGTCAAACGGAAGTCCTGAAAACAAATATGGTACCCGGGGGAGAAATCTTGTTCCTTCCCGATCTTTCCATTTTTACTCTCTTAGGCCTTGTGTCTTCTTTTGCGTGATGTTTCTTTCTATTTAGTTTCTTTTTTTCTTTCTTTCTATTTTTTTAAATGATTTTTTAATTCATTTATTAGAGAAAGCACAAGCAAGGGGAGGGAACGCAGCTAACGGAGAGGGAGAAACAGGCTCCCCACCAGATAGGGAGCCCAACACGGGACTCAATTCCAGGACCCTGGAATCCTGACCTGAGCTGAAGGCAGACGCTAACCCCCTGAGCCCCCCAGTTGCCCTATTTCTTTCCTTCTAAATACAAATCAAAACCTTATTTCCTTTTCCTCCTCTCTCCTTCCCGCTGCCCCCGCCCTCCCTTCCCTCCTGTCTGTTTAGATTTTTCTCATTTAAAATCAATTTACGGAATGGGCTGACATTTGTATCTCCACGCAAATAAACAGTTGGAGGGTGAACATGGTTTTCTGTAATAAGCAAGGTGCGGCATGTTCAAAGGAAGCAGGACATCGCTGAAAGCGACAGAGGACATAAATGTTCAGTACCTGTTTTGAGTTTATGCATCATGTGAATTAAGTCTCATGCCATTTAATTAAATAGTAATAATTATTGTACTCGTAGCTTTAAAAAAAAAATAAAGGACAGGGATGCTTAGACTTTGCAGGGACCTGACCGTGTAATAATCTCCCTTTCCCCTTTTATGCTTCTTTTGTACTCCTAACTTGATTCTTTCCGAGAGCAAAGACTTCATGGTTATGCCCCAACCAGCTTTGTAAAATCTATATGAAAAGACAAGGATGGGGTCCCCAGGGGAAAGCAGTGGGATGCTATCTGTCTGCCCAGAGTGCTGGTTTCTCATGTCTTGTAACTGTCCTTAAGAGGATTTGACGTTTCCTACACACCCAGAAACAGCCCAGGCACAGGACTTGGCTCATAGCCTGCTTCTCAGTGATGGGGGATGTAGGTTCATGTAGGTGATACCGGGAAACACTTCCTCACCGGGCGTGGGGTATCAGGAAACACTTCCTTCCAGGGCACGTGAAATGTCATGTGTGTGTGTGCCGAGGAACCAAATGGAACGCTCACTATGTGAGCTCAGAGAAAGGCAAATGGACCCAAGCAAAGGGTGTTCCCCAGACCCAGACATGCAGAGATGCAAGGCCTACCGTGGTCCAGCCGGCGAACAGACCAGTGTCACTGCAGATCCGCGGGGCCCCTGATGACCCCAGCAGACTCCTGCCATCCTTCACTGCATGTGTCTTGTGCAGCCAGTATTTGAGGGAAGCCTTCCCTTGTGGCTCCACATGACAGAGAAGGACCCCTGCCCCACACCTTGGACCTGCTCACCAAATGCACGACCAGCTGCCTTCCCTGAACGGGGGCTGGTGTTCCGGATTTCATCGCCAAACTTACCCACGAATATGACCCATTTTTGGTTTCGGCACCTACGCAGATCTTATCAGGTTGGTTGTGACCAAAAGTGACCAAAAGCGAATGATAAGAAAGGGCAAAAACCAAAAATATAAAAATAAAAATAAAAACAGAAAAAGAGAGTTTGTCGTAAGAATTCTATGTCCAGTATTTTCTGACATCGAGGCACGAAAATCTTATGTTGTGGATTCCTACTGATATAGAAAGAATGCCATATTCATATATAAAAAGAAAGGACATTCCCTTAAATCATATCCTCTGCTGATTTTGTACGAGATCAGTACAGACAGTATTAATGTTATTACGAGATCAGTACGATTGTACAAGATCATTATCAGAATATCAATGTTCAGTATGAGAATATTAATGCTATTCCCCCATTGGCTCTGATGTCCATCTCAAATATCTTATTCCAAGGGAGGTGTCTGTCAACGATGAGCCACTTTTTCTGTGTGTAAATAAAGTTTCATCGGAACACAATGCTCCTGATTCTTTACATATTTTCTGTGGGAGTTTTTAACCTATCATGGCAGTTTGGTTGCTACAGAAAACATATGGCTCACAAATTCGAAAATATTTGCCATCTGCCCCTTTACAGAGAAATACTCCCAGCACTTCTTAGGGTGTCCTATTTGGTTTGGAGTTTGATTTGGGGTCTTTTTGCCGTGGAGAAATTTCTAAATTAACATGCATATAGTGCTATAAATCCGTTATTTTCTTTATGGTTGCTGATATCTCTCCTTTGATTATCCATGCCTACCCAAAAATGATTGCCTACATATTATTGAGAATTCTGTTTTGAGCCACTTTGGTGTGTGTAGGCTTAAATGGTCATGGATGTAACTTTTATGTTAGCGGTATTCAGTGTATGGGGGTTTTACATATATAGTTCATCATACATATTTTATATATATTCATGGCTCATGAAACATAGGTGTACATAAAATCATTACTCCATGTTATAGTATCAATCCTGCTAAGTACTCTAAAGGAAAAAAAAAATTGCTGAGTAAAGATTGAAAGGGAATACTTAAAACCGCCATTACTTATAGAAGGAGTCCTCACCAATGTGAGAAAAAAAATATATATTCACAAATATATGACTCAGATCTAATAAGACAGCCCGGCAAGATTATTAAATAAAAGATTAACTTATGAGATTAACTTGAAAAATTCAATAGTATTTTTCCATTCCACGGTAGTGAGGTTCTAAGTCCAATGCAAATAACATTTATCGAGACATCAGTTTGAGAGCATTAAAAATCGAGGAATTATCTAAAGAATTCGCAAAGGCAACAAAGGAAAATAATCAAGAGAGATGATCATGTGCATCCTGAAAAGCATGACTAATGTGTTTGTACAAATTCTCCAAATGTAATCTTGCTATCAGAGCAACACTGATCAAAATTCCCGCTGTGTCTTTAGACACTCTGTTAACATGTTTATATGGTAGTTTGATGTGGATAATAGAAAGTATAAAATAGGGGCATTAACACTGAAAATTAAAAATGGATAGAGTGGTCTTACCAGACAAATATTTTATATAAAGCATAGATGATATTAAAAACACTGTGTCAGTGATCTAGGGATTGGAGATAGACTCCTAGAGCAGCAGAGAAATTTCCAGAATTGTGGCTATATGGAAAAGGAACACGAAGTCCAGTTGGCCTCATAGAACTCTCTGAAAGACTAGTCATTTAGTATGTGGCACTGGGTCAGCTAGCTCCGTCTGTGTAAGAAATTATAGTGCAACTTCCTGTGTATGTACAGACACTTTGGATTCTATACAAGTCTGCATGTGAAGACTAAAGGTTACAAATTAACACAAGAAAATACAGGAAAACATCCAAGTGGCTTGTCATGGGACCATTTCTCCTTTCAGAAAGTAAAGTATAGGATAAGAAAATGGACAAGTATTTTTACCGTCAACATATAAGATAAATATGGGTAAAAATAAAAGAGTTAATCAATGCATGAAACATTTTTATCTTGGTAATGTCACAACCAAGAAAATAATATCTAGATGTGTAAGAAAAATATGGTGATCAGGATAATTATAGGCAGAGAATGAGGATGTACATAAAAGAAGAAATTCAAATTGCATACTTCGAAAGGAAGAGATCTGAACGTATTCACCATGCTCAAATTCCCCTGGGCTCAGAATTACCAGGGTTAGTGTGCTCACTGAGTTGTTTGCTTCCCATATCTGCACCAAAGACACAATCTGTGACATTTTAAGTAGGCATGATGTTCAGCGAAAAGCCCAAAATAATGTCAAGAAAATTGAGGAACATTTCCTCAGTACTTTTTGCAGAAACTTCCTGAGTAGAAGAGAAATACAAAGGAAAGGATAGAATTCTGAGAATATACTCTTATTGATAAAAGGTAGGAGTATGCCTACCTGTTTAACTGTGGGTCTTCTCTAATATCCCTTTGGAATTGCATTTTTTTAGAAGTTGCTTTCATTTTTAGGGTAAATATAGATTTAAATTTAAACAAATATCGGTGTAATGATAGATATAGATGAGTAGCTAGACAGATAACTACGTAGATCTAAGTAGAGAGATCATTATGATGGTAGATGGCTGGCTGGCTGGCTGACTGGGAGGATGGATGGTTGGATGGATGGTTGGATAGACGGATGGATGGATGGATGGATGGATGGATGGATGGATGGACAGAAGGAAAGATGGATGGATGGTTGGATGGATGGTTGGATGGATGGATGGATGGATGGATGGATGGATGTGTGGATGGATGGATGGATGGATGGATGTGTGGATGGATGGATGGATGATGGATGGATGGTTGGATGGTTGGATGGATGGATGGATGGATGGTTGGATGGATGGATGGATGGATGGTTGGATGGATGGATGGATGTGTGGCTGGATGGATGGTTGGATGGATGGATGAATGACAGGATAGAAGGATGGATAGATGGATGGATGGATGGATGGATGGATGGACGGATGGATGGATGATAAATGGATGGTTGGATGGATGGATGTGTGGATGGATGGATAGATGGATGGATGGATGGATGGACGGAAGGAAAGATGGATGGATGGTTGGATGGATGTGTGGATGGATGGATGGATGGATGGATAGATGGATGGATGGATGGATGGATGATAAATGGATGGTTGGATGGATGGATGGATGGACGGATGGATGGAAGGATGGATGGATGGATGGACGGATGGATGGATGGACAGACGGAAGGAAAGATGGATGGATGGTTGGATGGTTGGTTGGATGGATGGATGGATGGTTGGATGGATGGATGGATGGATGGATGGTTGAATGGATGGATGGATGGATGTGTGGATGGATGGATGGATGGATGGATGGATGAAAGGGTTAGATGGATAGCTAGAAAGACATATTTCTTGATGATAGAGAGATTGATAGATCAATCAACCAGTAATTCTCAAAATGGATTGCTTGCTCTGGGAAGACCTGGGTCACCCTTCTATGGTGACTTCTTCAAGAATACCTATTTCCATAATTGTACAAAGATGTTTTCTGCCTTTATAATCTCATTCTGTAACGGGAGTTGTCCGGAAACCATGTGGCACGTGATAGTGCAACAGACTGAACACAGAGGCAGACGTCATTATCTCTCTTCTATTAAGACAGACACTAAGGAGATTGACAAGGTGAAACAGGATACCAATGTTATTATTACTTTTCTGTATTTTAGAAAATATGGTTGTTTTCCGAACAACAGGTTGTAAATGAGGAAATGTAATGGGTTTTTACTGTCATGTGTACACGAGTTAAGGAACATATATATAGCTTTCATAGTTTATGGTAACTATCAAGACTTACATAACCCTAACATAAGGAAAAGGTTTTGGGTGGTCATCAATAATTTTAAGTCAGTTAAAATGTTTAAAAGATTCATAACCACTGACTAGGTAACATGTTTGCATATATGCATATATGTAGGTTAATGTATGTAAATTTGCCGTTAGTATCTATATTGAAGCTTACACATTGGTGATTATGTTTGCAACATAATAATGGGACAATGTATCTATAGTGAAATAGAACACGGGCTCTGGAATCCCATCTGTGACTTACTCAAAACGCTGTCACTAAGCTGTGATTTTGGGTAACTTAGTCCCTGTCACTGGGCCAGTCTCCTCTCTGTGAAAATATAACAACGGTGTATCCGAAATTTGTAAGAATTAAAAATGATTTCACATGTCTAAAATAACCAGAATAATGTATGCAAATGTTCATTACATTGATTTTCATGAAATGCTGGGAAAGCAAATCCTACATCTGTTTTCATCACAGAAAATAAAATCCACTAGCACATGAAATTAAAACGTAGCAGACCAAAAAGATACAGCAAGGTGAAACATTACACAGCAATTTTCCTTCTCAGTGTCATATTTTGGCTTCATGTTATGCCAGGGATTTCCTATATTTCTAGATTTGCCTCATTCTGGATATCCCTCCCAGACTGGCCGTTTCCATTTCTCCAATCCACATAGTTGGATGGAATGTCTTCTGTTCTGGTTTCAGCTGCTCGAGACAGATCTCGGTTCCATGAGTTCAAGCTCAGAAGGGAAGGAAGGAGGGGGAAAACAATAGAAGGCAGGGACAAGGCACAGGATGGGAAGGGACGGGGAGAAAGAGGGAACAGAGGAGGGGAAATAAATACTACGCTCTGTCCACTCCTGGCACAGCTAAGAGGAGGGACTTCACCAATCCCTGATGCATGGAAGTCATGCAAACACGTACTCCTAATGGTACCCAAGAAAGGTTATCGGGCAGACTCTGGAGTTAGCACTTGGGACTTTGAGTCCTACGTCTCCCTAAATGGGTAGCCCCACGTCTGTAACAGGTGCATCAGCTCCTACAAGACCATGGATAACCTCCACCTGTCTGTCTTCATCTTGGATGCACGGGCAGGTGGCTCGGCCACACGTCCGTCATGGGGCAGGTGGCAGCTTCCAAAGGTGTCTGGTCCGGTTTCAGCTGCCGGCACTGGCTGCGCTCCTAGTGCTGGTGGTGAACATTGCTCAGGTTGGCAGAGGCTGTCGTACAAACCCATCCCTGCAGGGACATTCGGTCCAGACATGTTAGGGATGTTTGCTTCTTTCACTGTATGGACATTAGAAACAGTGATGCTGTAGGTGTTTGGAACCCAAGGCTTTTAGCATCATCTTGATGACCTTAATGGGGCTCCAGAACGTAGGTTGGTGGGGTAAGCTCTGGTCATGATCTCAGTTTCGGCTCAGGTCATGATCTCAGGGTGGTGACTCGCCATGGAGTCTGCTTTAGATCCTGTCTCTCCCCGCCCCTCAGCCCCTCCCCCTGAGTGCTCTCTTGCTCTCTCTCAAATAAAGAAGAAATCTAAAAAAAAAAAAAAAAAAAAAAAAAAAAAATTCTAAAACTCTAAAAAAAGGGCATTTCCCTTTGTCGCAGATTAAGAACTCAGATGTGAGGAAATACAATAATACAGAAATAGCATGTAATAAAATATTATGTTGTATACGAAGACATATCATATATACTACAGAAGATCTATATTTTAATGTGATGTGACTTCCTTGACCTAAGTTAATAATACAATATAATTGTCTTAAAGGCACATAATTTTTAAAGTTATTTTTACAGAAAGTTATTCCATGTTATTTTGTATTATCAACCCTTTAAAAATCAAGAAAGTGAGAAAAAAGAATATCATGTTCAGTTGACCCTTGAGTAACATGGGTTTGATGGCTCAGTCCCCTTATATATGGATTTATTTAGACAAATACCATATAGTACTATAAGTGTATCTTGTCTTCTTTATGATTTCCTTAATCACATTTCTTCTTGCTAGTGTATTTTCTTGTAAGAATATTGTATCTTGGGGCGCCTGGGTGGCTCAGTGGGTTAAAGTCTCTGCCTTTGGCTCAGGTCATGGTCTCAGGGTCCTGGGATCGAGCCCCGCATCGGGTTCTCTGCCTGGCAGGGAACCTACTTCTTCCTCTCTCTCTGTCTCTGCCTGCCTCTCTGCCTGCTTGTGATCTCTCTCTGTCAAATAAATAAATAAAATCTAAAAAAAAAAAAAAGAATATTGTATCTTCTACATATAGCATGGAAAATAATGTCTTCATCAAACTTTGTTATTGATAAGGCTTTCTGCAGTTCTTTTAGGGGCATTAGAAATTATACATAGACACAAAGGCTTTGGCACCCCTAACCCCCACATTGTTCACGGATCCACTGTATAGTGTTCTAATTCCATTATACAATTAATAAATCGTGTGTCACATATCGATAGAATACTATAGCCCGTCATAAGGTTACGACATTATTTTTAAACGATTTTTTTTATACAAAACAAATCCACCTCATTTGGTTTTCTCCACCACCTAAAAAACCACTAAGGTCTGGACAAAGGACCCAACTCACTCTTGTGACGTGTCCAACGGGCCGTGCGGTGGTGGGAGGCTACTCTGACTCCCGACAAGGCCCTGAGAGGAGAGATGTGCCCCATTGGACCACAGCCTCCTTTCTCAGACCGTCGCGAGGGCGAACTTTTCCGCAGGCTGTAGTGACTGTGTTCCCGGCGTTCCCACCCCTGCAAGAAAATCTGTGACGTAGCTGTCGCTAACCCTAACCTCATTCTGCGTTTCCTTATGTGAAGACCTTCTGTCTCGTGTTTCCTGAAGCTCGTTATGCATCCCTTGAAGGAAAATGAACGGTCCAAAAATGTGGATTACAGAATATATATATATACACATATATATATGTATATATATATATATGCATATGGATGCATTATACGCATATAATACGGAAGGAGTCTTCTCCCGTGAGCTTTACCTTTAAAATGACAAGACATTCTTCCTTTTTCCCAAAAATATTACAGAGGAATTCATATGATCTCAAGGGCTCTGTATCGGGCTAGATAATTTCTTAATGTTGTCATGGAAATCGAGAAATGTTATTAATTATGATTCCTTGAGGCCGAGTGGGTCCCTCCCAACCCCTCGCCGACATAACGTGTTTTTCTTCCTCCGAGCACCGTTTCGTCGCGCTGTGTCAGATTCACGTGTCGGCTCCGTCCGTCTTCTGATGGGGGACGGGCGGACGTGTCGTCTTCATTCTGTGTCTGTCATGTGACCAGGGACCTTCTCCTCCCAAGTATTTAAATGTTCCCGGCATTATCCACCACAGCTCATAGGCTTGGCTTTGCACGGGGTGGAACCGGGGTTCGCCGGGGATGGTTTTGCAGGAAGTGGCAGAAAAAAGGCTCTCACCCTGGAGAAAGAAAGAAAGAAACAGATAGAGGAACAGAAGCTATGTTCTCCAAACCGAGAAAAGTAAATCCATTGCATTCGGGGATGGCTCCATCCATGGCCCCCCAAGTGCTGCCTAGAACATTCTTGTCTCTTACTCATCTCAGTCTCTCTACACTTTGTTAGCTTTGCTTTCCTTTCCCGCCAACTGTCCCAAAATGCATGTGGGGACGTGACCGCCTCTCACTGTCTATCTGCTCAAGTCAACAAGGAGGTGCCAAGAAAGCCTTCATCGTGCTCTCCAGTCCCCGCAGCTGTCCCGGAACGCGTGCAGGTGACCCAGCCCCAGTCCCATGCCCACGTCCGTTGTCAGGCTGTAGACACACAGATGACGCACAACGGACAGCCTTTGGCTGCATTGTGCTCTGCATGGGCACAATCACATCCAGAACTTACGTAGAATTCCTTGAAGAGCAGCACAGCCTACAAAGATGCTCTTTGCCCCATGGCTACATCTTGCCATCCTGAAGACACCGTTCCACGGTCCATGAGCCCAGCTCTTGTTGGATGATATGCTCATGGTAAGACCTGGGAATCTTATCACGACGTCAAGATGCTGTCTTATGTCACGCGGTGGGAGGCGGGGAGCCGGGGAGTCCCGTGCAGAATCCACAGGGTGGACGTGTGGGGTGTACACAGGTGAAAATCAGATCTTTGCTTGAAGTCGTGGCTGCTAAGCAGGTGGTGACGCCAGCTGAGCTCTCCAGGTGAGGGACAGAGGGTGCGATTTGCAAGTCTGTGTGGTTGGCCTTCTCGTGCCTTCCAGACTAATACATGTTGCGTCCCAGCCCTACAGAGCATCTGGAAGATGGCCTGGGAACGTGCCGTGTCTGTCGGGATTCAGAGGCATTGTGTCTCACTACGGCCTGAAGCCATCTTCTTGCAGACTCTTGGCCTGTAACTGAAGAAAACGAATGCAGCCCTGATGTGGGTTACACCCCAGAAATGTTCACTGATGTCCATCCAGACAACGTGTATGGAATCGGACCTGCCAGCTGCTTGCATGTTCTGGTTTCCCGCACGAAGGGAAGTATGGAATGGAATGTCCGTGGTGTCGTCTGTTTTAGTCCATCCGAGCCGTTGGAACACACTAGTGTGGACTTGCTCGGCTTTGAAACAACACACATTTATGTGTCACTCTTCCGGGGGGCTGGGAGCACGTGACCAAGCCAGCGGCACAATCAGCGGCTGAGGCAGCCTCTCCCCCTTTACAGGGGACCCACTTCTCTTTGTGTCCTCAGGTGACCCACGGGGTGAGGAGGGTCCCTGGTGTGCCTTTTATAAGGGAACTCAAACGGGCCACCCCCAAAGACCCCGACCTCCTAATCCCATGCCATTTGGCACTCGGGTTTACTGACTTCGATGGAATGGGTGCCTTCACGGTACAGCACAATTTCTCTCCAACTCTCACACTAAATTCTGATGAATGAACAGTCAATGTGCCAGTCTCATGGGTCATCCATTCCTTGACTATAAACCTTCAATTGGATCCCATTACAAAAATGCTTAACGTGACATTTATTGGGTCTAGTAGATCTAAAGGTACGTTACCTAACCGATCAGGAAACATTTGGGAGTTTTCCAATAGGGTGCATCGACAGCCTTTGATTGTACCACATTCTCCAATTGTCTTTATGTTACAAATGAAATTATGAAAAAAGACGAAAATTTACGGCTATGAGATGCAAAGACAGGCCAGATCGTTATTGTTATTTTGGTGGCAGTTAATGATTTCATCAGCTTATATGGGTGTTAGTTCATGTATCATTGATTTTTCCTCTCTGCCTGTCCCCCTGAATGTACGGTCTGCAGGACAGATGTCCTGAGCAGACAGAACCCTCATACCCTCTCCAGCCTTGAGCATAGAGTAGGAACTTGATAAATGGTTCACCGCATGAATGAACCATTCAGGAAAAGAAAAACGAATCAATGAAAAGCCATAGAGCTTAGATTCACGCCGTTACCACCAAAACCTCAAGATGGTCACTGTTAACGCAAAACCACCGGACATACATCTTAGGTGTTTGCTGAGAATTCACATAAAAACATTAAGGTGGAACACAGGAGACTCCCTGAAAGGCATGAACCGTCAGCAAATAACAGAGAGAAATCCCTCACGTTCTGCGAAACCAGACGCTCTGAAAGACGGCAAACCTACGAAATTCACCTTCAGATATGCCGTTTCTACAGTTTTCCAAAGGTCTCTTTTGTGCGGATTTAGATCAGGAATGGGTGCATTTTTTTAAGACTGGAATTTCTGTTCATGCTGAGCTGTTTGTGGCGTCCTAAGATAGGGAAACTGCAGGTAAAACTCGTCTCCGCAATTGGCCACCAAGATAATTCGGGAAGCCACCAGTGTTCCAGCCCGGCGACCCTTGAGTGAATTAGGAGACGTTCACCAACACACAGTGAGCATTAAAATGATTAAAACAAGGTTTGCCTCCCTCCCGCAGTTGCTTATGTGCATTAACATTTCCAAGGAAACGTGCTGTGCTCTTTCAAAGGAGGAATAAACATTTTCATTGCAAAAACTCCTCAGAGGGGCGCCTGGGTGGCTCAGTGGGTTAAGCCTCTGCCTTCAGCTCAGGTCATGATCTCAGGGTCCTGGGATCGAGCCCCATATCGGGCTCCCTGGTCTGCAGGAAGTCGGCTTTTCCATCTTATAAGCATCCCCTGCTTATACTCTCTCTCTGTGTGTCAAATAAATAAATAAAACCTTAAAAAAAAAAACAAAACAAAAAGCCTCATAGTAAATGTTACTGTTTCCTTTGAACTGCTACATTGTTTCCTTGCTCCCACTCCACATCCAACAGTGGAGAATACAAGTCATCCATGATAACTGTTTTACAAAGTAACAAAGTAACTCTTTCTCAAAATGTAACTGTTTGGTGTTTTTTGTTTTGTTTTGTTTTTGTTTTGTTTGTTTTTTGTTTGTTTGTTTTGTTTTGTTTTTTCTTGCAAGACACTAAAGAAAAGAAAGAAAAGCCTTCCTTAATGACAGGATACTGATACTTGGTGGGGGTTAACTTATGCTGTTGCTCTAATGTATCCATGATTGAAAAAAAAAAAAAAAAGAAACAATAATAGTGATGTTGGAGCCAGAAGAACACTTCCTACACAAATTTCCATTCATTGGTTGAGGACCTGCCTTTTCTTCCTCTTGCAGAAGGTGGTGGTGTTTCCGTCTAGGCCCAGACTGAGGAGGTCCTTTATACCAACATCCTTTTTGTCCTGGTCCCCAGATCTCTTAGGATTAAGTTTGTCAAGAAAAGCAGTGACTTTATAAAATATTAGATAAAAGGAGGTCCAATGAAGCAATCCGTTAATAAGAAATGATGTAATTGCCCAAATTCATAAACCTTAATCATTCATTGTTGAATTAAAAAAAAAAGTCGTTATTTAAAAAGAAAAGGAATATAGACATCATAAAATATTTGAATGGAGAGCATAGTGCTCTGAATACATACGTGAAAGATTTTTATTGATTTACTCCCCTTTTTTCCCCTATGTATAATGGGCCGATTTGAGTTTCTATTTTTAACATTTCATTATGAATCATTCTAACTGCCCCACAAGAACCTACCTGCTTGGCCACGATTTGACACAGCACCGTTTGTTTCCAAAAGAAAGAAAGAAATCAGACCCAGTGGCCCTTAGGAGATGAGCAGGTCCGTTGCCCATGATGACAGCCAAGGTGGAGAGGAGCAAAATGTGTTCGAGAACAAAAGTCGAACAAAACTTAGGTGGGACGCTCCCGGCCCGAGACAAACCCCCAGGACAGGAACCCCACTCCTCCTGTCGGGCTGCACCCTGGGCATCTACAGGCCACGGAAAGACAATGGAAATGCCACCTGGCTTTCACAGAGAACACTCCATACCTTGCAGCAAACACCTGTGTGTGACCATGACTCTTGCAAAGCTTCCAAGCTCTTATCTCCATCCATGTCCTTGTCCCATGCAATTGCTAACGGTCTAAGGGAAGTCTTGCCCTGGGACAGATGAGATTCCCAACCCTCAGCGCATCAGAGAATGCAATTTTCACAAAGCAAAAAGGCACCCACACCATGAACCAAAATCATCCCAAGACAGGAAACAGGACATTCGCGCCCTCTGAGAAACCCCCTTCCCTTCACTTCAGTAACTACCCATTAGTAAGCTTACTTTCTGTCTTGACCTTCACAGGGGCATTATCATTATTCGGAGAAGATCGGTGTCTTTATATATGTGTATATATTTAGTGCATTCTAAATATCATTCATTCTTGTAGTTTTTCTCCAGGTGCATAAATGCATCAAACATTCGTTTGTCTTTTCTAGTAGATGGTCATTTTTTTTTTTTTTTTTTTTTTTTTTTTTTGGTTCTCCAGGCTTGGAGTTAATTATGAATATTGCTTCTATGACCGTTTACGTGGATGCCTTTCCATACACATACATGCCCATTCCTTTTGTCCCTGCACTCACCTTTAAATTCATCATGATTCATCCTTTTATGGTTTTTATTTTTTTTAAAGATTTTATGTATGTATTGAGAAGAAGAGACAGCAGGACAGTGGAACAGAGAAACAGTCTCCCCACTGAGCACAGAGCCAGACACGGGGCTCAATCTCATGACTCTGAGATCATGACCTGAGCTGAAATCAAGGGTCTGACACGTCATGGACTGAGCCACCCAGATGCCCCATCCTCATGATTCATCGTCTTATGGTCTGTTAGATTTAAAGTGTCTCATCCCAAAGGTCGTATTTATTTGCAATTTCAAAAGGTCGACTGAAAACTGATAGTTAGGGACTACGCACGCCTGTTAGAAAGAACATGAGCCGGAAAGAAAATTGCAAAGCAAACATTCATTGGTAGGGTTGAGAGGAAGTGTTGCATCTATTGTGGGTTTTGTCAAGGAAGTGTAGAGGGATTTCAGGTATGTCCATCCCAGTCAGATTTTTCTTGTGTTACTCCTTGTGTTGTTGGTTTCATCTTTGCACTTCGTAAGCGTGGACCCCTTTACAGCTCTCCAGCCGTGGTGGTCAGGTATTTCCTGTCTCTCATGCAGAACCCAGCAGAGGGAAAGTCTGTATCGGGTTTGGAAGATGTCGGTGGTGGACCGGGCCTCCAATTTGCTCAATCTTTATATGCCTCTGTGCTCTGCATGGGAACAATCATATCCAGAACTTACATAGAATTCCTTGAAAATCAGCACAGCCTACAAAGATGCTTTTTACCCCATGGCTACATCTTGCCATCCTGAAGACACCGTTCCACAGTCCATGAGCCCAGCTTTTGTTGGGTGATATGCTCATGGTAAGACCTGGGAATCTCATCATGACGTCAAGATGCTTCTTATGTCACCGGAGAGCACTTTCCTTCATCTGTACTATTTTGTACAGGACAACGAGATGGAGAAGAAGCACTAGCAGATTGCGATCATAAGAATGATGGGAGGAAAGGTGTCCATTTCAGAACCAGAAAACCCCCTTTTTTTTCCCGAAGGAACAGGTTCAATGACCTATAGTTTCCACCTATGTCCAATCCAGATGGAGAGGCTCAAGATGGGCCACTATAACAGGGACATTAGAAGATGCCACGTCCAGTCCTAGTGAGAGAAAGTCCATATGACTTACCCAGAGGAGAACCCCTGATACCCTGGTCTTCATTTTTCCCAAGTCCATCGAGCAAGCATTGGGTGGCTGCTGAAAGACAACAGAGACACCCATGGAGATACCGGTTGGACAAGTCCTCTGACTTGACGAGCCTCCCACACTCTTGGCTTTTGAGAACTTTCCCCTGGGGCACACACACTGTCATCCTCTGGACCGAGTTAGCAAGAATCAGCCTCTGCACACTTCCCCAAGCATTCTTTACATCATTCCTTTCAGGTGCCAGACCACTGGGCAATGAAACCCCCATCCGCTGGCAAAGCTTGGCTATGGCAAGATCGCTGACGATGCTTCTGATATCCAGGGAAGGTGTCCCGATGACGGTAACTGTAAAGCCACGAGTGGTCGTCTCAGGGAAAATTTCGCCCGTAGGTAACGGACGGCAGGGGAAGGTGCAAACTACACTCAATGTTTGCATTAACCATGACCTAAATTAGGACTGTGGGAACCATGAACAACCTGCTTGTTTAGAAGGTATGTTTGAGGACGTGAACTCCTTTTGAATGATTTACGTAAGAAGTGTTTGTTGGTGGGGGGCCAACCGCTGGGGGGCCCTGTTGGCGAAGCGTCTGCCTTCAGCTCAGGTCATGATCCCGGGGTTCTCTGATCAAGCCCCGCATTGCGCTCCCTGCTTAGTGGGGAGCCTGCTTTTCCCTCTCCCTCTGCCGCTCCGCTGCTTCGGCTCTCCCTCAAATAAATAAATAAAAATCTTTAAAATTTAAAAAAAAAAAAAGAAAGAAAGAAAAATAATTCTTTGCGGGGAACATTCCCATGCAGGTTGCAAAATACTTTGGTGAGTTTGCATTTGAGTTGGAAGGACGTTTACCCAGATCATGGAAGACGTGTGCCCAAGTGTTGTCATGTACTAAGTCACACTCACAAACATGAACCAAAAAGAAAGACGTTCAGCCACAATTTGAGAAGACACATGTGGGTATATTTTCATAGCTTGAACTGGTGCTATAATGGGTTGTCATGGCGAAAATAAACTGTGTGAGCAAATAGGTAGGCGGAGAAAGATCTATATATGTAATTTTTTTTTTTTTTTAATGAAGACAAAGATGTATTTGACAAGGAAACACATAAAAGTGTCTCATTTGGGGCGTTTTTCCTGGTAGGGCATCGTGCCACAGAACCTCTGTATGGAATGTTTTTTTGGCAATGGTGAATGACCACCATGACTCACGGGTGAACTCCTGAGCCAGAATTGAGTTGATGTATCGCTGATTCCAATGCCCACGGGGTTGTGCAGACAGCGGAGTTGAAGCCAGAGTTCAAGGAAGCCTGTGACTGACAAGTACTCGGGCCGTGTTGTGGGAAATGAAGCCATTCCCGCAGCAGCCCTGGGGGGTGGTGAGATGTTTGCAAACACCTGTCTCCCTCCCCATGTAGCCCCTGGGAGCCACCTTTGAAACAGAGCCTGAGTGATGCACAGGGCAGGCTCCTGGGGTGAATCTGGTCCACTCTGCCCTCCACAGTCCTCACTGCGGGACAGTACACAGACTCCAGACTCGCTCTCTTGGAAGAAGAGTTGAGTGTGCAAATTAGAAAAAGATTCAGCGTGTCCACACTGACAGGCATAAAGGTGTAATCTATCCTCACAGGACACACCAAAAAAAATCATGGCAGCCAATAGATAGCCCATAAAGTGTCCAGTGTTTGAGCTCCTCTTGATCGATGACCAGGCGTCCGTTGAAGTGTCTTCAACAGTGATACTCAGGAAGGCAAATGAAATGACAGGAAGCAATGGCGTTTGCCTTTCTGCTCCCAAGAAACCAAGAAGTAAAAAAGCGATGAGGAAAACAGACTCAACGGCAATGGTGGGTTGTGGAAACATCACCACATTCAGAAATGGGGACCAAAAGCTAGGTTTCTGCCCTGCTGAAAAGGTTTCTAGACAGGGTTTCTAGACACTGTCTAGGGTTTCTAGACAGTGGTTCAGCTTGGCTTCCCCCCTACCCAAAACCTTGGTTCCCTCTGGAAACTGCTTGAGTCAAGGACCTTGACCAGGTTGGCGTGAGACACACAACCGTATGGGTCTGGATGGATACCGTGCTTATTACGCTAGCTAGGATATTAGTTAGGATATTAGACGGAATATTACAGAAATTGGTTCAGTGCTGATGCCAACACAAGTCATTGAGTCCTGTCGTAGATCCATGGGTAGGAGCATGGCAAGTGGGCAGCAACCATACGCAGCAACTTCTTCTACTCATGAGCGACACAACGTGTGAAAATGTCTCCTGCATTGCTCTGTAGGACCTCCAAGGCACATAGAGACATCCCACATTTATAGGACAATTGCATGTGCTTGGACATTCAGCAAGTAGAGATGATTATGAATGTGAATTACCCCATGGCCCTAGCTCTGTTCCAACAAGTGTCTCTTTCGTACAATGAGGCAGTACCCCAAAGTAGAAGGAAACATATCTCATTGTGAAGACCTGCTCCCTGGGAAGAGGAGGAGTAGAAGTTCATGTCCTATAGAAGAAGCAGAGCTACCTAGGAGGAAAGAGATAGTGGGGGCAACAGAACAGGTCGAGAGGATGAGGTGTTTTGAGGAAGAAGTGCTGACATAGACGTGGTTGGTTGAGTCATCATTCCATAAAGAAGGTAGCGCCCTTTGGGGGGGCGGAGGGGAGAAACAGATATGTGTGAGTTGCTACCTGTTCAGCTGCAACCAAATAAGAAACCCACAGGTCGAGAATGTCCATATTTGCTCAGCTCAGCCGTCTCTATGCAGACACTAACCCAAGTGTCTTCATCTAGCACCAAGTATGCACCTGCATGAACATCACAGACCTGGAGGGACACCCACCCTGAACGGGGGTGGGGGGGGCGGGATTCATTTGGGTCACGTTCACACGTCCTGCACAAATTAGGACATGGCGCTTTGGCCGAGATAATGACTCGAAAAATCCACAGAACTGTTTTTCCTTTTTAGTCTTCTCTAGATTTTCATGTCAATGTTCTATTTGTGTGCTTAGTATCTACAGCCGCGGGGAAGGACTCTTGGGCATGGCTTTTCACCTGATGCAGCTTCTAAAACGATATCGACCTACAGCGTACACCGTCAAGACAATGCTGTGTTCCAAAGTATGTTGCTTTCCCCATAAAATAAACCGCGCCAGCTACTTTGAATGCCTCAGAGAGACAGACACACAGACAGAGTTTCACTAATGAGGGAGCGGTGGTGTGGGAGAGTCAAGAGATTGTCACCCAATTAGGAAAATAATTTAAAAAATATCGATAGGTCTTACCTGTAAACGGTATCTCTCGCACAATGTCAAAATACCCATGGCGAGAGATTACTGAGATTACTAAAATAAGGAGATTGCTGAGAGTTGGGGAAATAATGTGTATAAAGCCACATCTTTAGAGCAAAAACAATTTTACAAGAACGGATGAATGCGTCAAGACATAGAGGCGTGAATATATGATTTAAAGATCAGTGTCCTCGTCACCATTACATTAGTTAACCTTTTGGAGGTGTGATTCGGAGCTATGAAAGGCACTAGGTGCTTACAAAGATACTTTCACTTTTTTCGACTACCTTGTGAAACAGTCACTCAATTTATTCCCATTAAAGTGATGAAGAACATGGTAGACTGAGTTCCCCTAGAAGCATTGAGCATCGTCTCTGCCACGACGTGATCAGAACCCCAGGTGTCTTATTTCAGTGTCTCTACTGTTCTGTAATTGGCAGGTGCGTGTGTGTGTGTGTGTGTGTGTGTGTTTGCATAGCATGTGTGTGCGGTTCTATATTAGAAAATCATCAGGCAGATTAGTAGAACAGAAGTCCTGAAGCACTAGATAGGAAAAAACCCCATGGAAATCCATCACACTGGGACTTAGAACGTGAGGTAACAGTAAACACACATGAGCGGTTTTCAGCTACGGAAGCAAACAACGTGTCTGACTGCAGTTATCGGGAAGGATTGTGTTCCTAAAACTGAACACCAGCACGTCACACCCTGAGAGCAAGATCCCAGTCGCGTCGCGGAAAGCACGGGAAGTAAGCCACGATGCCGTCCATCGGGGACGCACGGAGCTGCCTTACTTAGAATGTGGCAGCTTAATTTTTACTATTTTAAAGATGACCTGGAAAATTGGCCTTTTGTGTGTGTGCACGTCATTGCTGTATAACTTAGGAAAAAATGACACATTGTCATGCCGTCACGTTGCATAGTATGTGTGGTGGGTCCAGAAGAAGAATCACAAAGAGTGACTTTATGTTTATTTATTTATTTTTTAAAGAATTAATCAGCTTGTTTATTGGAGAGAGTGAGAAAGCAGATGGTTTGGGGGAGGTTAAGCCTCTGCCTTTGGCTCAGGTTATGATCCCAGGGTCCTGGGATCGAACCGTACATCGGGCTCTCTGCTCGGCAGGGAGCCTGCTTCCCCCTCTCTCTCTGCCTGCCTCTCTGCCTGCTTGTCATCTCTGTCTGTTAGAAAAATAAATAAAAAATCTGAATAAATAATTAAATAAAATCAGAATAGCTCATAAACTGCAGTAAGTGTAAGGAATCAATAACCATGTGTGTGAACAACACACGTGCTAAGGAAAGGGGCAAGTACAGCAGCCTGGTACAGTCTGGTGAGTCCTCGAGGGGAGATGTTGGCGTGGTGGGATTGCGGCAGATCCCTAGGAAACAGAGAAGCTGGCCCAGCAGACAGCCTGGGGACAGGGGTTTCAGGCACACTGTGTGAGCAAGCTGTCAACACAGAGTGTTAATACCCCGTGATGTTAGTCATAAGGGAAGACCAAAGAGACGGTTCCTTGCTCTGTCACATAATCACGGTCCTGTAAAGTCCCTGAACTCGACTGCATAATTATGCTTAGACTCCAAATGCTTTGACTCCAACTTTCTTATTTTATTAGTTATCAGTCAGTTATTAGTTATCCTTTTTTGTATAAAAAGGTTAGACAGCAAGCCTAGGCAGAAAATATTTCATTCTTAAATGTTATATACATTTAATATAGATAAAATTAAATATAATATCTATTATATAATAGATATTATATATAATTATACATAATATATACATAATATATATACCTATTATACATATAATATATACATATTATATACATAATAGATATTATATATAATTATATATTTATAATGTGTTTGTGGTTATAATTATATATTTTAATTAGTTATATATCATATAACATAACAATAATGTAGAATATCATTACATAATATAGAATATGGAATATTATTGTATAACATACATAATACAGAATATGTAATATATAGAATGTTGCTATATAATATAGAATATGTAATTATGTATCAAAATGGCATATTCATCCACAAATTACAAAATTATGTATACATATATATCAAAAAACATAATATACAATATAGTGTATTATTGCATAATACAGAATATGGAACATATGTAATATGTAGCATGTACCATAACCTGCAACATGTACTGTTACATATACATGTTGTTATGAATCTATCATAATTTTTATTTATAATATGTATAATGCATTATTATTATTTATAATATGCATTATTTATAATATGCGTTATTTATAGTATGCATTATTTTTAATATGTATAATATATACCAAACCACATGTACTATATGTAACATATATTCTAAATTACAATGTGTAATACATTACATTGTTATATTGTCTTGTATCATATTGTACATGTAATACATAATTGTAGATGGTAAAACATATAAATATAAATTATAAATTATTTGTAGCTTATCAATAAAATAAATTTAATGTATTGTGCATAATATAATCCATCTGTGGAGATCCTTAAATCTTAATTTCCTCTTGTCTGTTCCTTTACGATGTAGTAATTTCTTGAAGTAAAAACTGGTAATCCTTGTTCATTCGTGGTAACTTGTGTGAACCTCTTTTTGTTGCTGTTGTCATCAAACAGACAACACAATCTGTCCAGATCTCTTGCCCTTCCCACAACCAAGTAGTTCTTACAGTGTGGGCCAGAAACATATATATATATATATTTTTATCAACTTCTGTAAGTGTAGCATCTCTGCTAAACCTAGAGGTCTGTGTTTTGTCTGAAATCTTGGTTCTAGAACTGGGCCACTTCCTGTTTGCCGAGACACAACGAGGGAACAAAGCAGTTGTCTGTGGATGCACTGAAGTGGGTTTGGGGCAGGAGACATTGACGGCCCCGTGTTCGTATTTGAGAATCGGCATAGGATCTGAGCTATGTCCACCAATCCCGAAACGACGGGTCAGACTCTGATTCTCATGTGGAATCAAAGGAGGTCATTTTTAGCTTGGAGAAGAAACCAGGCTGCTTGTAACTGTCCACGGATTTCAAGAACTAGAGCTACAGAATAAATTCCTTCAGCCATGATGTTCTTACCATGCTTATTGTTTTTATTTTATTTTTTTAAAGATTTTATTTATTTATTTGACAGACAGAGATCACAAGTAGGCAGAGAGGCAGGCAGAGAGAGAGAGGAGGAAGCAGGCTCCCTGCTGAGCAGAGAGCCCGATGCAGGACTCGATCCCAGGATCCTGGGATCATGACCTGAGCCGAAGGCCGAGGCTTAACCCACTGAGCCCCCCAGGCACCCGTAAGCATATTGTTCTTACACACCAAGTTATAAATGAAATACCGAGTGGTCAAGTGCTACTGGGACATATTAATGCGCTATGCACAGTTTTGAAGATAAACCCCATTGCAGCATGAGCTCCTTATAGTGGTTTCCAGAAGATGATAATCTTTCGTACAGAACCGACAGAACTAAGATCCCAGTATGGTGGGTTTTCCTCTATATCGTGGTTCTACTCACTTACAGAGACTCGACGTTCTGCTCAGAGCAACTGGATTTTCAGGAAAAATACAATGCACTGTTCAATTATGATTGTCCTCAAGCATACAAGAGTAAAGCTTAAGCTGAAAGCTCAAACACAGAGAAGTGAGAAAAAAATCAAAATAATAAGATTGTAAAATATTTTTGATGCAATAAGTGACGATATCCATAATAACAGCATATTCCCCCAAACCAAAATGGAATGCCTGCCTCTGGGATGAAATCCTCCTTGTGCTGAATTTACAGGGTAGGAGATGATCAAATAAATATCATTTCTTCTCCAAATGCAGTATAATTACTCTGCAGAGCGAGCCGCGTTGAACTGACCAAGATATCCTCTTGGCATGAAAATACAGGAGTCTGCGCTTTTCTAAAGCAACATAAATTTGAAAACGAATAAAAAGAATCATCTTTATTACTTCTAAGGGCAGAAATTATATCGAATCAAAAAGTAATAAAAATATATATATTTTTTCCTCCTAAAGCATCTTTCTTGTTAGATTTGTGTGTGAGTGTGTGTGTTTTGGATCCGTATTTTATTAGCTTCCTAGTGGAAGTAGGAACGATTTCAGGATGCTTTCCAAAAGCTTATTCTGGTGAGGAGTAGAGCAGAGTTTTAATTGAATCATGCTTTCTTTGATGAAAAAAAATTAAAAAAAAAAAAAGTCTAGCTTCCTGAAATATGCAGCTATAAATGAACAGAATTTGCAATGGAAAGAAATAATACATATTCTGCATATATATACATGCAATCTGCATGCAAATGAGCTAAAGTTTAAAAACGGATGTGCTTTTCTCATTTAAAATTAATTACGATAAAAGGGCTTGGCCTGACAGGTTTTCAAACGGGACATCTTCTTATCTGGAAACTCCGTATTGCTTGGTATTGTCTTTCGGGGCTGGGTGTGAGAGTGTGGGTTGGTTCATTAATAAGGAGGCTCAGAGAGAAGACATTCTTCCATAACTGAGAGAACTTTCTTATAGGAACTCTGTGTTTTGTCTGGAACGGTTGGTTCTAGACCTGGGCCGCTTCCTCGGAGACATGACAAGGGAACTGTGACGTTGGCCGTGGACGAGTGGAGGTGGGTTTGGAGCAGGAGACTTCGAAGATCCCTTGTTCAATCTTTCAGAATCTGAGAGACGATTCCGTCGACCTCCGTGCTCCAGGTGTGATAAAAGCAAATAACTCACTTCCATATTATTTGGAAATGAAACCATGTAAGATTAAAGGAACAGAGATTAGATGAACAGACGGAGAGAGAAACATGGGGAGGGAGAGATGGACAGAAAAGAGAGAGAGAGAGAGACTTGGACATTGTGCGTCAATCCTTCTGCTCCCCAGAAAGTAATAGCAGAATTACGATCCCGCAGGACAGTGGGATAGGACTGTAGGACATGGTTGGCGTAGACACTGGGAGTCACAGCTAATAAAGGACCCTCCTCTCCGTTCTCCTGGAAAGGAAGGGGAAATGTGTTTCCTCGTCTTTTACCCTTATCAGAGACGACCAGAAAAAAGTTTGCAATGCTTAAATGCATTAATCTCAGGAGACGCGATGGGACATCCCGTCGTCGTGCACAGGGAGTCTCTCTTCCCCAGGAAAGTAGCAGCAACGTGCACGGCCCTGTGTGGTCCAAACTGCAGCCCACGACGGAGCACATGACCTCAGAAACTTGGTGAAACGTGTAAGGACCCACCTTTTTGAGAACAGATTCCCATCCGTTGTGCTAGAGCCAACGCAATTGGGGGGGTAGTGGTTCCAAGTCTGTTTGGCCTCATTTGCAATATCATAAATACACAATAATAGGTTCACATGATTTTATGGCACAAACCCTCTTCATTTGGGGCACGAAACCACGTTGAATGCTCAGAGGAGTATGACCATCTTGTAGCAAAAGCAAGAGCTTCAGAAAAAGAACGGATGCTTGTTTTTTTTCATGCCAGGACTGGCAAAACTGTCCCTTCTGTTAAATAAACCGGAAAGCCTCTGTCCTTTCGCATAACGGCCCTGCTACAAACCCGTTAAAGAAGACGTGCTTACAAGGATGAAGATTTTTGGCTTGGCCACTGGGATTCGCCACCTGTGGAGCTGCTAGTTCGGGAATCAAAATTCCTACGGTGACATTGGCAAGTCTCCAATGATGCAGTGCCCCAAATATCACCAAAAAATGTGATATTTTTGTGTCTTTGCTCAGATGATCGTAACTTGGTTATGTTGATTCAATGTGTGGCGTAGGGTAGACACTCAACAAATTACATGAATTAGGGAAATTCACCAATTCCAGGCATGATTGAAACAACCACACGAGAGGACGCTTGCAAACAAGTCACTGGAACTCACCAACGCAGGAACGTACTGGTCGACGCCCTCCAAGTGCTCCTTTGACATGTGCTGACGTCTGCGTGAACCTCACCAACTCAAGAACCATGAAAACACTCTCCCTTAGGTTCTAAAAATATCTCCGGCCTCAGCTCACCCCACGTGCTGCAAACACAGTGTTTGGAACTCATTGGCAGTGCCCGTCGTCGGATGACATTTCTTAATAAACTAAAAACCGTGGATCCTAAGAAAGGATAATTAATATTGGTTCTCCTTGCTGGGGGCAGAAACTTCTGGTAGCTGCACTTTCTAGCCAGTGTCAATGTCTCCAAAAAGAGTCCGTGACCCACAGGGACCCAACACAGAGAACCCCTCAGCCAACTCGTAGAAATTATTTCAGACACTGTATGAACACGGAGAGGTGCATGGCTGGGATAGAAAATCAGGGTTCACGTGTTTGGGGCAATTTGTTGTCATTTGGAAAGGCCGAGTGGCTCTGGTACCCAAAAGGGTTTAGGCATGAGATGGTTCATGTCACAGCAGCGTCTGTGCTCGTATGGCAGTGGTGACCAGGCTCCTATATCGGGGCATTTCGGGAATCGAGCAGCCATGTTGCAGAACAGGAGGGGACCCAGACGGACGCTTGGTGGGAATCAAAACCACCGGCATTAAGACGGCAACCTACTCCCTCCGGCGTGGGGAATCCTATCTTGTGTGTTTTCCTGTAGACGGTGCAGTGACCTGATCTCAGGACCGCTGCCCGCTTCTGCTCAGAAACTCTGTCAGGTGGTCGTGTGCTCTCCTGTGTGCGAGACAGGACAGAGCTCCCTTCTCCAAGGAATGGGTCCAAGGAGCAGACAGACACCGGGTCTACCGGCTGGGGTTGCTGGAGGGAATCCACACCCATGTGGACGGTGAGGAACATGAGACGGGTTGTCTCGTGACTCTGCCCTGGCTTCTGTGTCCTCTGCCCTTCCGATTCTGTGCATCCCAGAGTGCCCAGAAGGTCTCAGACCTTCCCAGGGGACCCCAACACAACCCTACTCTAACCACGTCTTGGTCTAAAATGTTGTCTTGTTCCTTAATGGTTCTTTCTCCCAACTGGGTGAACTTGTCAGGGCCATGGTAACAACCAGTACAGACACCGATTCCTCCCAGTCCTGCACGCTGAGATCCGGGTGGACCAGTCCTGTCTCCTTGGGCTGTGGAGGCTGCCTTCTCCCCATGTCCTCACCCGGTCATCCCTCTGGGCGTCTCTGTGTCCTTCATACCAGGACACCGTTGAGATGGGATTAACACCCACCACATGACCTCAGTTCACCTTAATCCGCTCTTTGAAGACCCCTTTCCCAAATAGAGTCCCATTCTGAGGTCCTGTGGGGGAGGGCCCCAACATACAGATTTTGTGGGGGGAGAGTGGGGTACGTGGTTCAGCCCATGCCCTCCACCAACGATGGAAAAGTCTTACCGAATGCCCCGCTTTTCTCTTGCGGCAGAGAAAGGACTTCAGTTACTGTTTGAATGCCTTGTCCCTTGTCCTGAAAGCACAAAACGTGGAAAGGGAATTAAGGTGATAATTTGTAAATCTGGTCTGTAAGAGTAAATATAACTTAGGACTTGGCCAACAATTATTTCCTGTAAATGTCTACACACGCATATGTGTGTGTATATATTTTCACATATACCCACAGCATCCGTGTAGATCGCAAATGAAACAAGATAACGCCTTTTTATCATGTCAGCGACATATCTATGTTTTTTGTTTTTTTGTTTTTTTTTTTGTTTTGTTTTTTAAATGGTACATGTAAACATTCTACCACGTTCAGGGTTCCCATATCACTTACTCCCTGCCAGGAAGTTGTAAAATGATCTCAAGTTTAATGACGTTTGCTGGGAAGACTCCAAACATATGTTGTTTCAATTGCATTGGGAAGAAGGAAAAACAAAACAAAAACAAAAACCAACAAACAAAAATCACCACCAGACTTAATCTCATTGGAATGTCGTGGACTTAAACTCCTAAGTTTAAAAAAAAAAAAAAAAAAAAAAATATATATATATATATATATATATATATATATATATATATATATATATATATATAAAAGCAATGTTTCTTAAAATGTACCCAGATGTTAAGAGCTATTACTAGATGAGAGAAAAGTCAATAATTTGTGACAAAATGGATTTGGGAAGCACCGGTTCCAGCTGTGCCCATCAGACATGTTTAACTTCTCTGGAGCTTTGGGATTTATTGTCTCATACAGGTCAGGGCCCTTCAAGGATGGAATTTGGGGTGTGGTGTTTCCCCAACGTTATGTGGGCATGATACCCTTTCTCCTCCCCATGAAACACCTGCGGAAGCTAAGGTTGGTGCGGCCCATTTTGGAAATTCTTGCGCACTGGATCTTGACGCTTTCCCATGGCTCCCCGAGACACAGGGCATCGGAGGAAAATGCCCGGCATCTCACCCCTGGTCATTACCAATTTATGCGGGACTTGCCGTAACTACCTACGCAGGGAACGAGTAACACATACAGTTTTGCAGTGAGACACGAAGAGGGAAAAAAAAAAAAAGAGTTAAAAAAAAAAGAAAAAGAAAAAAATGACTAAAAAAATGCAAAATGAAAAAAATGACCAAAAAAAAAAAAAGTACAATGTAAATTACCTCATTTGTACCCATCAAGCCCAGAATTGGTATACGTGGACCTCATGGAGGTACGGAAACCACAGGCGTTATTTTTTGCTTTGTCAGCGTAAATTTGGATTTTTATTGGGAATTCCTAAACATGCATATTTCCTCTGATGAATGCAAACGTCTACACCTGAAATTACCTAATCAAAGAAAAAAAAATTGTCTCGGTATAACAAATATAAATGCCTCACGTTCTAATTTCAGACATGATCCTTTCCCTGCTTGCATGCCGGTAAGACGTTAATCAAACTGAGACATCCGTAAGAGTTTATGTCTCTATAAATAGTAACAATGTATACTTGGGGCTTTACCTTTGAGAAATACATTTTGCAACAATCTGCATTGTGGTATCGATCGGCCTGTGGGCATTTCTTTCCCTTTCATTAAGAATCTCTTCCATTTGATATCTTCCGCATTTGACACATTTTGTCCAGCCAGCAGAAAGGTAATTATTGACAAAGACTATGGGTTACGCTATTACAGAGGACTAAAAACAATATAACATAAATGTAACACATAACCACTTTTCTCTTCTTTTTTAAAAAAAAAAAATATTTATTTGAGACAGAGAGACATAACTGCTTTTTTTATAATTTTTAAAAATCTTATTTATTATATTTATTATTATTTATTTGGATTTTATTTGGATATTTATTATTATTATTTATTGGACAGAGGTGTAACCACTTTTCTTTTCTTTTTTTAAAGATTTTATTTATTTGACAGAGAGAGATCACAAGTAGAGAGAGAGGCAGGCAGAGAGAGAGGAGGAAGCAGGCTCCCTGCCTAGCAGAGAGCCCAATGTGGGGCTCGATCCCAGGACCCTGAGATCATGACCTGAGCCGAAGGCAGAGGCTTAACCCACTGAGCCACCCAGGCAGCCCCGTAACCGCTTTTCTATATGCACTTTAGTCTGAAATGGTTAAGCCTCGTGTCAGACCGAGATGAGAAAACCAGTCTATATTCTGTCCCTTGTCTTCCGTGTCCTGTGGGCTCAAGATTTAAAGTGCTTGGACTAAAGAAAATGTGTCACTTTGCGTCTCGAAAAGCTGTCATAAAAATCGTCCAATGAATGAAATGTGTACACTTTTTCACTGTTGTTTAATGAATACCGTGCAATGGGCATAGCATCTCGAGTCAATATTTGCTTTCCTCAGATGGACCATTCATACTTGAACATGAAACCCTCCCTACATCTTGGTCCCTGAGAAAAAATAATATTAGGTGATACAGCATATTTCATTTTGGAGGGTTGATAAAACTTGGTTTTCAAGCCTTTTAAGCAACAAACAATAAATCAAGGGGTCAGACATGGGGGCATGTTTTTTTCCCAAGACAGGACCTTGTGTGAAGACCACACGATATTATATCAAACACATTAAAATTAAAAATAAATAGACACTACCTCGCAAGATTCCTAAAGGGCATGACCTTATTTTCCAATTCCCAACCCCCCCCCAAGCCGTATTAACTATGGGTGTTAATGCATTAGCGGGGATGTGGGACTTTGCAGATGCACACACCACTGTCCAAGACAGCCAGGGTTTGCTCCAGAGGAATTTCAGGCCATATGAGACTAGTAGGGTTTTGTATTCTAATAGGGTACTGAACTATTTCTGTGAAGACGGTTGAAAAATATCGCTTTGTAACTTTGCCAGGACGGTTCTGGAAACTTAACTTGCTGGACAGATTCTTTGCTCTCTCCTTCTTCGGTGGCCCTGATAGACTCTCACAGGTCCTTTGGCCCGCTTTCAACTCGATCCCAGTGCTCAGCATTATGGCATCCTTCCTAATGGGTTTCTGATTTAAAATCTCCGTATGATCCATGTCTTACCATACCCTGTCTTTGTGTGTGTCTCCCTGGTGCGTATCATCGATGATTACACGATGATTACTCTGTCGAGTCATCAAAATCAAAATCGAAATCGAGATAATCATCGAAATAGAATACCGATTTCTATTTTCCGTAGAAATCTTCATTGAAACACCTGTTACCATCTGTGTCTCGATCCCTGACTACCCAATCTGTAGGACAACCATCAGCCACACCATGTACAGGGAGTTGAGAAGGTTAGAGCTGGGAAGACTCTTGTTTTTCGTTATTTGTTTTTTTCTTTATAGTTGCCTTACTTTTATGTTTATGCAAGGAAGGTATATATTATTTTATTTTAACAATGTAATCAATATTGATTGATTGATTGATTGATTATAGACACAGAAAGAACCTGTGCGTGAGGGGGAGGGGAGTGGCAGAGGGAGACAGACTCTCAAGCAGGTTCCACGTTGCACCTGCGGCTCTACCCAGGGCTCCCTCTGATGACCCTGCAATCCTGACGTGAGCCAAAATCAAGAGCGGGAAACTTAAGCGACTCGGCCACCCAGGCACCCCTGTAATATTGTATAATAAAAAAGAGAGGAAGAGGGACAAGTTCATCTGAAATGTTATATAACTGCAACGGCGCCCATTATCCATAAAATATATTTTCAAAAAAACTTCTTATTATGGTCTGGAACTAAGGCATGGTTTATAGATTTTTTTTTTTTAATGGCATCTCTTAACGTTCAGTGAAGAATTCGGAAGAAGGAGAAACACTTCATGGGGATTGCGTCATATTGGTAGGAGCTTATGGTACAATATTGTGGTTTTATTTCCGGAAAATAAGAAAATGATACGCTGGCAATCAAAACCATGCTTTTTTTTTTTCTTTTTGTAACATGAAAAACAAGGTTTATCTTAAAAAAAAAATACATTCATGGATATGCGAGGAAGTTAAAAACTTGAAAGTCTGTATAAGTATACCTGTATGGGAATATATAAAACTTTTTTTTCTTTTCCTGACTACAGCAAAGGGCTGAATCATGTTCAAAATTATTACAGGATTTTACATAATTTTTAGGATTATCGATGGGTCATTGAACTATTCACGCCTGCCCAAGGGTCATGTGTAGGGTTGTAGCTTCATGGGGCCATTGTTTGTCTTTGCATCAGACTTTGGGTGCAGTTTCTTGTGTTCCCAGGTCTTCCTGTAGAGCCATGTCCAGGCACACCGTTCTGGTACCGTTGATGAACCTAAAATACGCCACGGGAGGTGACCTGGGACATTCTCCTTCTTTGGGTTTCTCTCTCTCTGTCTTCCTCTCTCATCAGGAACTCTTGAAGCTGGCTTTAATTCAGTTATATTCCAACAGAGCTGAGTCAAAAAAAAAAAAAAATAATAAAAATGGGCACTGACAAAAGTACGAAAATGAAACATTTATGTCAAAAACGGCATCTCCTGCCTGTAACCTGGCTGTCGAAATGTATAACGCCCATGTGTATGGTGGTTTCTCGGTCTCCTGCCTCCATGGTCGTCCTACGGCTTCAGGAACATTAAAAGGAAATAGGCCATCACCCCCTGTTCTGTCCTGATCTGAGGGATGAGACCCTCCTCCCCTCTCCCTCTGCCTGGTCACTCCAGCATCCCTGCTTCTAGGAACAGACCCTCCTCCCCTGTTCCTCCACATGGTTCCAGGACCATCACCCCTGCCCTGCCCGCTGTGTCCTCCTGTGATCTGACTCGCACAATATAACTGAACTTCTGGCTTCTGCTGCATAAGCTCCTCACCATGTCTCCTCATGGCTCCTGCGAATAGTTCCTACCCCTCTACCTCCCAGGTTCTGGGCAAAAGTCCATCAACGGGACATGGCTCTTAATCACAAAGAAAAATCTTACTCTGGCTGGTGTGCCCTGAGGTTTCAGTGTGGTGCAAACTTGGAAATAGGCTTTGAGAGCACGTTTTCCGGGTGACCTCGGTCCTGGCTTTTAAGCCCTGTTATCAGATCCTTCTCATGTATAACAGATTCTTCTATATTCTGCTGTGTTTCTCCCCAGCACATCGGGATGCGGGAGCCCGTCCAACACGTTTGCCTCATCACCAATAACACGGGCCCAATATGTGTCCCTATCTCCACCCTTGAGGAAACCTGATTTACACATTAACACAGGACGTGCTATTTCTCTGTATCAACTGAATTTCATAATTTCATCTAAATTCTAACTTGCAACATCGTTTTTAAGATGACTAACAATATTGAATGTGTTTCTTTCTCTTGGATTCCTAGAGTTTAGGTTATTTAAAATTACAGGAAGGCGTGCCAGGGCTCTCACACCTTTCCTTAGAAACGACAAGATGGCCTTTTCCTTGAAAATAGCCCACTTTTGTGCGGTATCTGACGGACTCGTGTGTTTTGAACTTCTCGGTAGAGGAGAAATAAAGATGACCTTGGGGAATGTTTCAATAATGGTGATAAAAGTTAAACCTTAAATATTAAATCTTCTTTTCACAAGCCCATAAAAAAATGAAAAATTAAATGTATGGTGTAATTCTAAAGTTTCGGGCAGGAGTATGTATATATGCATAAGTACTTTTGTGTAAATATGTAAATATGTGTCTATCAATACCCACTTTTATCAATATAAATATATACATATATAGGGACAGAAATATATACCTATATTACAATATGTATTATGTACATTCTTGTATGTATGTGTATTATGTGCATATATCATTTATCTATTCATATATATGCATATGTATGTCTATGTACTGTGTTTTTTATGTATTTAGACACAGACATTTATCCTTTTTTCCTTTAAGTTTTCAGTGTATTCACTATTTAAAGAATGGTACAGAAACTCCTAAATTTTTTAAGCTATTTTACGTAAATAGAAAAATGCAGAATGCTCAAGTGGAAGCGTTTATACCCAATCCCATAGACAGACAGAAAAGTCTCCGTCATCCGACACTGGCTTTCCTAGGTCACATTCTCTTTCATTCGAGGAAGATGGGTTTATTAAGACCATGATGTGTTCCTGGGAATTAGGACCTTATGAGCTCAGTAAAAGGCTACCTCTGAAACTAATAAAGAGAAAGAAAAGTGTCGCACACACACACAAATCTGTGTTACTCAATTGAAAATCAGCACTAATTAACTAAAATTACTCAATTGAGAAGTTAGCACTAGGGGCGCCTGGGTGGCTCAGTGGGTTAAGCCTCTGCCTTCGGCTCAGGTCATGATCTCAGGGTCCTGGGATCGAGCCCCGCGTCTGGCTCTCTGCTTAGCATGGAGACTATTTCTCTTCCTCTCTCTCTCTGCCTGCCTCTCTGCTTACTTGTGATTTCTCTCTCTGTCAAATAAATCAACAAAATTAGAAAAAAAAAGGAAAGAAAGAAATAAAAGTGAGCACTAATATTTAGGTACCTATGGGAAACAGTTGACTGAGTTTCTATAAACTTTATTTTTCTAGACTGATTACAAAATAAACACAGGAAATTTGATAGGAAATTAAAGGTATTTTGATTTTTTTTTTCAGAAAGCTGAGGTTATCGAGAAAGACCATTTTTTTTAGTACAAAGAGCATGAGAGAGAGAACCTAGAAAAACTAATTTTATAGGTTTCAAGGTGGACTTTTTACAACACATGTGTTCCCTTCTTTATTTCCAGTCTTTAAAAATAATTATATCTTCCCATGACTGCCATACTGGAGGATACTAAAAATTAGACTCTGGTGGGAAAAACAACAACAACAACAACAACAAAAACCACAAAGAAACCCCAAAGATATGAACATTTGAAATACCAGGTACCTAATATTGTCTTTTTAGTTTTGGGGTGTTTTTTTAATACAAAATTTTAATTAAAATATGTTCTTCAGTGGCTTTCTCTTTATTAGGACCCCAGAAAGACATTGTTGGCCCTGCAGATAATAAATTATACAACAAACAAGCAAACAAACAAAACCCCCAAAATGGAAAAAGAACCCGTCAGTGTCTTTGACCCTGGCCGTTGACAGGGAGCTGATTCTGTGCTCCGCTGAAAGAATTGTAAAGTTGGGGAGCTTCTTATTAATTTAACTGTCGAATTGCTTGCCCTGCAAGCGTCTTGGAAAACATTTAGCAGAAGGAGCTCACCCGTGGTAGGCGGCCAAATGAACTTTGACAGGGTCTCATTCGGTCTTGAGTCCGACAAGCAGTTAATGGTTGGGGGGGAGACATAGGAAGTAAATGGAAACGTTTCCTAATAGACACTGGAACACGGCTAAATGGGGCATTTTGTAATTAGATGTCTTTGGTTTGCTGGCATAGAGAGCTCATGCCTCCAGAAGCTTGACCTCAGAATGGATCAGTTAGCCTTACACCAGAAAATATTTACTCAGATCTGACGTTTAAGGAGAAAATATAAATTTCCCCAGACATGCTAAGAAGGGCGTTCGACAAATTAGTGTCAAAAACATGAACTGCTTACAGTTCATACGCTGATACATTTCTAGATAATTTTTTTTAAAGATTTTATTTATTTATCTGACAGACAGAGATTCCAAGCAGGCAGAGAGTCAGGCAGGCAGAGAGAGGGGGAAGCAGGCTTCCCGCCGAGCAGAGAGCCCAATGTGGGGCTCGATCCCAGGACCCTGAGATCATGACCTGAGCTGAAGGCAGCAGCTTAATCCACTGAACCACCCAGGCGCCCCGCATTTGTAGATAATTATAAGAATGTCTGTTCCTACGGATTTTATTCCAAGGGGCAATCAGAAACTCCAATACATGGTTTTTGCTCTGTTTTAGACCCAGATCCAAGGTCACCTTCTTAGAAAGAGCCTTTTCCCCAAGACTGAGCCATGTCCCGATCCCATAGACAGCACGGGGAGTCATTGTCAGACTGCTGAGTTGACTCTAATCGTCTTGCCCCAAGTGTGCTTTCCAGAGGCAGCCACGTCCCCGAGCTCCCCACAGTGTGAGCAACACAGCAGGTTCAAAGAAAGCATGGTGGGGTCACTGCCTAGGACGTGCAGTGCGCCACAATTTCCACAAATGCAAACATTTAGCTTCAAAAACAGTTTACCATGACTTCAATTTAAAATAAAATAAAATAAAAAATAAACCCACTGGGGTGCCTGGCTGGCTCAGTCCTTAAGCATCTGCCTCCAGCTCAGCTGATCTCAGGGTCCTGGGATCAAGCCCCGCATCCTTGTTCAGCAGGAAACCTGCTTCTCCCTCTCCTACTCCCCCTACTTGTGTTCGCTCTCTCGCTGTGTCTCTTTCTCCCAAATAAATAAATAAAATGTAAAAAAAAAAAAAAAAGACAACAGAACAAAAACTACTTTTTTTAAGTTGACATTCCCCAAAGAAGCTTCTCCAAGTTTAGGAACACGGTAACTACAATAAATAGGACTGCATGTTCGGCTGAAATGGGCTAAGAGGAGATGTTACACATTCTCATCACACAGGCACAAAGTAACTATGTGAAGCAGTGAATGTACCATTTGTCCTGGTTCGTGGGGATTATGTTACCATATATTGTCTGTCAAATCATCAGGTCATATCCCTTTCAATACATATTGTTGTACTCCTCAATTATACCTCCATAAAGCTAGGCTTTTTTTTTTTTAAGATTTTATTTATTTATTTGACAGAGAGAGATCACAGTAGGCAGAGAGGCAGGCAGAGAGAGAGGAGGAAGCAGGCTCCCCGCTGAGCAGAGAGCCCGATGCGGGACTCCATCCCAGGACCCTGGGATCATGAGTCTTTACCCCACTGAGCCATCCAGGCGCCCCAAGCTGGGCTTTTTCTTATAAGAAAAGAGCAAAAAGCCTACATAACAATAACAACAACAACAACAACAACAACTAACAAACAAAACAAAACAAAAGAAAGAAAGAAAAAAGAAAAAAGGAATCCATACAGGGACTGTCAGACCACTGTCCTAATTTAGGAGTTGAAAAAAATGTATGTGTGAGTGAAAGACTTAAATCAGGGACACAAATAACTACGCAAAAACCTTGGAACAGAAAATTGAATTTAAGCTGTGAAAGAATATTTTTAATTCTATTAAAAGGTACAGAGGACTTACAAACATTCTTTTTTTTTTTTTTTTGGTGGGGAAAGGGGGGCTCTGAATTATGAACAGACCCAAGGAAGAAAACCAAAAAGGATTTGTGCAAGACAGCATGATTCAGAGTGTTTGCACTGGGGATTTACCTTTCCCTGAGTGAAAAGCAAGGTTCTTACACTTGGTTTTGAACGATGATCCAGAATGGGTATAACTTTACCAGTGACGCAAACCGTTACAACGGTTTTAAGGATTTTAAGGGATATGGTTGCCGTTGGAATGACCACAGCCACCTCGGACACCATAGGGTTAAACACCGCAGGGTTCCCGGACCATTTGAAACATTGTATCTTGAGAAACTCTGTGCAGGGACCTTCCTGGAGTTGACAGTGTATCTATCAAATTTTGGAGAAGACGTCTCCGGGGCATCTGGATCCAGTTTATCTCAGCGTTGATTAATGTGCTCGGAAGGGACGGCAAAGAGGCGGACGGCAGCCAGGACGGCTCTGTCCCACGATGAGTGACAGCGCTCGCTATTTTCATCAGGAACAAGCTCGCAGACATGAAGAAATAGGGTTTGCGATTAAAACACATGGGTTCTGGCTCTGCTCGCGTGGCGATGGCCAAGTAAATCAGCATTGCTTCATGGTTTGCCATTAGGTTCTCTCCTGTGACCTACTGCGTCCCATCTTTACGCTCTTGATCTCACGCGACAGGTGCACGGACGTTATCCAAGACCTCACAGATAGGAGCCCCTCGGGGAACACACGTTTCTGTAGACTTTGCCAGCAGGAGGTATCCAGGGAATAAAATAGCACAAAGAGGCCTGGATCAAATTTTGGATTTTTTTTTTTTTTTTTTTTTGGAAAAGTACTTTGCATCGGATGTGGGGCGTACACTAATTAAATCGTGCAAAGCTGAATTTTAAAATGTTAGGAGGGATTTCCATTTGATGAAGACCACACCATCGCACAGAATGACATTCAGACAATAGGCCCAGGCTGATTTACGGGCTTTCAGAGCAGGCATTCTGGACCATCCACAAGGCAACACCTACAATAATGGAGAAGAAAATCCCATTCTGTTCAATTAATACTACAAGTGTTCTTATTTTCCTTGCAAAAAATAAAAAATCAAATGCTTTGAAATATTCAGTCTCGTTGAGAAAAACATCACTAAGCAAAGAATGCACGGCCCCATTCCTCACCTTAAGGAATGTGTAGTCTGTGCAGGACAGAAACTAGAAAGATGACACAGAAGATGTGACCAGCACCACGAATAAAGCATTTATGGCAGCAAAGAGTATGTTATCCACATATCCTTGCAGAGAGGTCAACAGGACGCTGTCCTAACCGCGGTTACTGTTTGCACAATGGGGACAATAGTGAGGCTGCCTGGTGGGACCCCCGGGGGACACCTGAGATGTCCGGTTGCAGAACTGGGCTGCTCTGTGCTTTACGTATGGGAAGCTTTGTCGGTATTGGGGACCGTCCTGCCTTCCTCCTGGTGCTTGGGGCTCAGACACTTTCTGTCACCTTTATTAATTTCCCGTTGGCCGTCAGCTGCCCGAAGGGACAAGTGCAATGTACTCTTCAGGTCCTCTCCTAGGAACTCACTGGAAACACCGTGAGACTCTGCACGTAATACCAGACATGACACATTTAGGATATGCCTTAAACCGTATTCCACATATAACATTAATCCACAACTATCTCTGAGCTATACAGCTATGTAATACATCAATGGAAAATACATTTAAGTACTTATTTATAAGTTGCACCAAGTATAAAAACCCTCACTATTGTATTTGTTTATTTGAATGAATTTAATTGTTTCCCACTCCTAATTATGCAGAATTAGTTAAGCATTAAGTATATATAGGTATGCTTATATCTCATCATTATTAAGTATTGATAGCAGATTTACAACTGGAGACACATTAATAATATATTTACAAGTACACATTACCATTTCTGTGTAAATTAAATATTTATAAATAATTGCTTATACCATAAAATTACATTTATATCACAGGGTATATTTTATATATCTATTTATTTGCTTATTTTTAGGGACAGAGTAAAAGAACGTGGCAGGGAAGGGTCAGAGGGAGAGAGAGAATCCCAAGCAGACTGTGCTCACTACGGACCTTGACACAGGGGCTCAGTCCCATGACCCTGAGATCATGCGCTGAGCCCAAATCAAGTCAGACACTTACCCTCAGAGCCACCCAGGCTCCCCCTACATGGCGTATTTTAATACTCATTATCACTTATCAATCTAGAGATTGATTTAATACTCATTATCATGCACATTTTACTTATTAATTCATTTACTACTCATTATCGTATGTACATCGAAAGGGCGCGGACATAATCCATCAGACGTGTTTCTAGAAACAGAATATACAACATAAAATTGTGTCCAACATGGGAGCTATTAACTGATGGACACAATTATAACTATTATTTGCAGATTCGTGACCTAAGTGCATATGCATTTATATATAATATGGGAAAGTGTTCATATCAACAGTTGCGTAATACAGACACACGTGTGTACATACGTTCCCCAGGAAGACGGCTATGCCCAATGTGAGCCAGCATGTGGGATCAATCAGAATGTGTGCACACCTGGAACCTGAATGTGACAAGTCAGGCCTTCGAGAACACAGACGGTTGATGCCTAATGGAATATGGTCCCTGGCAAGAGACCACAGGAGTCCTGGTTATACCATCCCTGTAACTACCCAGCATGTTGAAGCTGACTCACAAGAACATTCAGGACTAATCCCCAAGGACATATGGGAAGACTCCGCAGAGTGGGATCTGGAGAAACAGGACTTCAGGTGTCCATCATTATGAGGCCCCATGGAAGGAAGGCTGGTCACAGGACATAGTGACACACACACCCTCTAGTGCCCTCTGTGACCTTCAAGTCTACTCCTAGAACACATCCTCAAATCCGTGTGCTACACACCTCACAATGTCCCCCAGTGAATTATATTTTCCTGCTCCACGAAGAAGGATTTCAGAGTCGGGATGTGTGGGACCACCATCCCCTCTCTGAGCCTTTGAATATGCTAGCAAATTCAAAATATTTTGCATTTCAAGGAATGAACAGACCACAAAAAACGCGATCAACACAATTTTTCTTTGCAAAACTCAGTAGCCCAATTCAGTGAGGGAAACAATGTTTCGTAGAATCCTTTTCGCCAAAGCTCTATCGCTACTGTATCCGTGGGATTTTTACAACATAGTAACTGTTTCTGGAGAATAGTAGCAAATAGTAGTAGTAGCAAGTGTAACAAAGTCGGAATCCTTTGTGGTGGGAAGGAAACCTCCTTCATATATCGTGCATTATTAGTCAGTGTTTAAAGTGGATTGCATTGGGGCACCTGGGTGGTTCAGCTGTGAAGCATCTGCCTTCAGCTCAGGTCATGATCTCAGGGTCCTGGGATCGAGCCCTGCATCAGACTCCTTGCTCTGCAGGAACCTTCTTCTCCCTCTGCCCCTCCCCTGCTCGGCTTCCCTCTCTTGCCCTCTCTCTCTGTCAAATACATAAATACAATCTTAAAAATAATAATAATAATAAAATAACGTGGGCCATGTGTCCATAAAAATAAAGTGGACCACCAACCACAGAATTGTCCCCTTCGTCTTTAACCCAAAACCGAGACAATTGGCACAGACGCACAAAAACTAGCTGCGTCGTAATTACTCAAGGAATTACAGTCCCGTTCAGTAAAGAGAATTTAATAAGGAGGTTTGACCCACTTCACACGTGTGGGCGACTTGAAACCATGCAAAGCGTTTGACGCCTCAACGGGTCATGATTTAGTAATGCAATCGGGACGTTGACTTTCAGTGAGCACTCTGAAATATAATAAAATATAATGTGAGCGGTATACATCTATGACAGGTGGGACGGCAGGTCCCCTAAATGCCATAAGAAGTTGGTTGACTCATTTGATTTGCAGAACGGTCCCAGTCACACTAAACACTAACGATATTACTGGTAAATGAAATTGGACGGACCCGGGAAAGGAGTGGGGGTCCATAGCGTTCTCTGTTTCGCTAAGTGCTTTCAATGAGGTATTAATCAGTGATCGCGGGCTTGTCATTAGACACTTCTCAGGACTTCCAGCCCATCAAGTGACATAAATAAATCTCATGTGGGTATACATGATCAACTATAGGTAAACACATTCCTGCTTGGACACATTTTCCTGTGGAGCGTGTGGAGAGGGTAGGGTTCTGCAGAAGACGGTAAAAGAGCCTTTGCATAACTTGTGATCTCTCTCTCTCTGTGTCAAATAAATAAATAAATAAATAAAATCTTTAAAAAAGAAAAGAAAAGAACCTTTGCATAAATGCATCCCCCACATCCACGAAAGGATGTTTCTGTGAAGATACCCCAAGCCATTCATGTTCATCAAATGCCTTGTTATTGAGCCTGGGTGCAGCTACAGAGATGTAATTCCTATTTTTGTTTGTTTTCTTTTGTTTTGTTTTAAATGTCCCCACCAGCAAGAAGGACACAGTCACAACCTCACTGAAATGAATCCAGTTGCAAATGGAAAGAGGCACAGACAGTGTCTGCTTACAGACCAATCTAGAAGGTCCCCTCCTGTCTCTTACCAGCCTCATTCTTTGTGTGTTGTTTTCCTAGTTTCTTTTCTTTTCTTTTTTAAGATTTTACTTTATTTATTTGACAGACAGAGAGAGAGAGAACATGAGCAGGGGAAAACACAGAGGGAGAGGGAGAAGCAGACTCACTACAGCGCAGGACTGGATCCCAGGACCCCGGGATTGTGCTCTGAGCCGAAGGCAGACGATTGACTCCCTGAGCCCCCCAGGCGCCCCTGCTTTCCTTATTTCTCAAAGGAGACGGAAAAAGTTCACTTTTGAAGCCTCCCATGTCAATACATGGGTTCCTCATTCTGCAGTCTCGGTATACCTGTCCTTTCTGTCTGTCCCTTTTGCAACTGTGTGTGTGGACCTCCCAACACGATTCTCTGAGCAGTTCTCCTCCTGCTCCAAACAGCAAAATCTCTGAAACAAAAATACAAAACAGAAGCAGGAATCTTGTCTCTAGAAACACTGATGCTCAGGGACCTCCTTGTTTCCCTAGGCAGGGGCTCTGGTGGCTTGGAAAATATTTTATATATTTTTATATGTATGTAACAAATATATATATTCATAAATGTATATATATATATATATATATATATGCATGGATTAAGATTGCTACAGAACTTAGTTCATTCTTCCAAACCCAAAACTGCAGGATTTCCCTCCATTTAACAAGAATATTTAAGCTCTTTCCGAATTACCGCATACCTTTTCAGTCATGGGATCTTTTTTATGTCATTGTAAATGGATCTTTTGAAATTTCTCTTTGTTTTTCCCTGGGTGATAGCAATGCAGTCTTATTCGCAATCTTGCAAAATCGTTAATAAGTCCTATGGTCTGTAGATTCTTTTAGATTTTTGTATGTACTGAGTAATGTCATCTGAACAGGAAAACTTTTTTTTTTCAAGATTTTATTTATTTACTGGACAGAGAGAGAGAATGGGAACATAAGCAGGGGGAGTGGGAGAGGGAGAAGCAGGCTTCCCGCTGAGCAGGGAGCCCGATGTGGGGCTCGATCATGACCAGAGCTGAAGGCAGACGCCCAATGACTGAGCCACCCAGGTACCCTGGAATGGGGAAACTTTTACATCTTTCTTTCTAAATAGCACTGGTTTTTCTGTGCATTCTTTCATTAAGAAGCGTGTCTAGAACCGTGCACTGAATAGGGTGACTGTCTTCCATCACCATGACCTAATTTTTTTTTTTTTTAATTATAAACGGCTGTTGAATTTTGTAATTTTCTCACACTGTAGAAATGGACATGTCTTCATGTTCACCTCTTTCTGCTTTTTTTTTTTCTTTCTTGTTTTGTTTTTAAATGAAGTGAAAATCAGCTTTCCAAGGGGTAACAATAGCTTTGCTTGTATGAAGCATTTCCTTCGACAGGGAGCCACTGCAAACAAATGCAAACGAGTCTTTGCAGGGGTTGAAGAATGACCCAAAGCAAAGCCCATCTGGCCAGAGTCTCCTGGTGACAGGACACAAGATGGCCTTGGAAGAGCACCTGGACCACAAGGCAAGAAGAATTCTACCCACATGCTTCTCCCTCTGTCAATCCCCTTGCTTGTGCTAGCTCTGTTCCAAATAAATCAAATAAAATCATGAAATAAAAAAAAAAGAAAAAGAAATTATTTATTTTAGATAAAAAAGAATGCAAGTCAGGGAGAAGCAGCAGAGGGAAAGAGAGTATCTCAAGCAGACACCAACCAGACCACCCAGCCCAATGTGGGGCTCAATCCCTCGACCCTGAGATCATGCCTGAGCCAAAACCAAGAGTCCAATGCTTAAAACCAACTGGGCCACCCAGGCGTCCCTGGGGTTATAATCCCTTTGATCAAAACTTGTGCATTAGTAATATTTTGATATCTCTGTTCATCAGTACAATAATACATTTTATTTTTTAATCCATTTTTATTAAAGTTATTTTTCAATTTCACGGTAGTTCAGGGTAGGTCTTGAACATCACTTGTTAAGGAATGGCTTATGATATTGACTTTGCTTTTTTTTTTTTTTTTTAATTTTTTTCAGTGTAACAGTATTCATTGTTTTTGCACCACACCCAGTGCTCCATGCAATCCGTGCCCTCTATAATAATCACCACCTGGTACCCCAACCTCCCACCCCTGCCCCTTCAAAACCCTCAGATTGTTTTTCAGAGTCCATAGTCTCTCATGGTTCACCTCCCCTTCCAATTTCCCCCAACTCCCTTCTCCTCTCTAACACCCTTGTGCTCCATGCTATTTGTCATGCTCCACAAATAAGTGAAACCATATAATGACTGACTCTCTCTGCTTGACTAATTTCACTCAGCATAATCTCCTCCAGTCCCGTCCATGTTGCTACAAAAGTTGGGTATTCGTCCTTTCTGATGGAGGCATAATACTCCATAGTGTATATGGACCACATTTTCCTTATCCATTTGTCCATTGAAGGGCATCTTGGTTCTTTCCACAGTTTGGCGACCGTGGCCATTGCTGCTATGAACATTGGGGTACAGATGGCCCTTCTTTTCACGACATCTGTATCTTTGGGGTAAATACCCAGCAGTGCAATGGCAGGGTCATAGGGAAGCTCTATTTTTAATTTCTTGAGGAATCTCCACACTGTTCTCCAAAGTGGCTGCACCAACTTGCATTCCACCAACAGTGGAAGAGGGATCCTCTTTCTCCACATCCCCTCCAACACATGTTGTTTCCTGTGTTGCTAATTTTGGCCATTCTAACTGGTGTTAAGGTGGTCTCTCAGTGTGGTTTTCATTTGAATCTCCCTGATGGCTAATGATGATGAATATTTTTTCATGTGTCCCATAGCCATTTGTATGTCCTCTTTGGAGAAGTGTCTGTTCATGTCTTCTGCCCATTTTTTTGACATGATTATCTGTTTTGTGTGTACTTTGCTTATTTTATTTTATTATTTATTTATTTATTTATTTATTTTTAGATTTTATTTATTTATTTGACAGACAGAGATCACAAGTAGGCAGAGAGGCAGACAGAGAGAGAGGGGGAAGCAGGCTCCCTGCTGAACAGAGAGCCTGATGCGGGGCTCGATCCCAGGACCCTGAGATCATGACCTGAACTGAAAGCAATAGCTTAACTCACTGAGCCACCCAGGCGCCCCAACTTTGCTTATTTTAAAATAACAATTTAATTCCCAGACTCTCCAGAGTCCCATACAGATATCTCTAATATTCTCATAATTTGGACACCTTTCTTTTTTTCTCTGTCTCTACAGTTTAATAAATTAACGTGTTTAATTCTGTGTTAACCTCAAAAGGAATGCTGGAACACTGAAAAGAAATAAAACAAAATAAAATGGAAAAAAAATTAAGAAAATCTGTGCTAACCTCACCGTTCAGATGCAGCACTGTGAAATAGTAAGACATTACTGGCATCCTCTGTTGGAATAGTTTTTAGTTATGGACAAAGAAGAGCATAAGAGGCAGAGCTTAGAGGCAGAAATTCGGGGTTAAGGAGAGCAGGGACATGTGGGCCATTTCAGGGTCTCAAACGCAGAGTATAGCATGGGAACCCAGCCACATGGGAAGCGTGCATCTGCTTCTTTCTGTGAAATAAGGGTGATAAGCTCTTCACGATGAACTTAATCTTCATGATGCATAGTAAGCTACCTTGAAAAGACCTGCTCAGTGACAACGAGTTTTAGCTTTGACACAATTATGTGCAAAGGTGAGTTGAAACTCAAGCACAGTGTGAGCCCTATAGGAAAGATGATCTAAGGGCCATGGAATTTGCTAAAATTATTGATTAGAAATCATCAGTTATGGATAACAGTGCTCACTCGGTGGGACGTAACCGTCCACTGCTTCTTTCTCCACTTTTGACAAAATTCCTGGTGACAAGAATGAAGATGGTTTCCTTGGTCATAGACTGGGCTCAGCCTGTCACTCAGGCTCAGCCTCTCTGATTCGGTGGTCAGCCATCTGACACCTAAGAGCCCACAGCTCCTAGAGAGGGTGTTGGCATGTCCGTAGGACCCAGGCACAAAGACCTGAGGTCTGATGTCATAGTTGAATGCTGTGATTCTTTGGAAATATGTGCCTCACTTGGGTGAGTAGTTGGAAACCTTGCACTTAGGTGAATCTCTCCACCTTCGCTCTTTCTGGTTAACCATGATTCTGCTCATTGGCCACCTCTCCTGCCCCCTACAAGATGCAATAGTGAACACCAGACCCCTGTATGCTGATGCAAAAATCTTGGTGCTACCCCTAGGCAAGTCTCTCATCTGTACACGTGTATATTCTGTTTACTGAATCTCCTCTTCCTATCCCGCAAGCGCAGAAGCAATCCTGAAGCCAACAAGGAAGAGGTATTTAACCCAGAGTTACCAAAAAACAAAGAAAAACATTACTATCTAAAGCATTCTTTCCATTGCAAGAACATTGCTAAAAATCCACCTCGGATTTCATCCCAGCCCGCTGTGAGCCTGGCCCAGTGATGTGTAAACATCTCATTGATGAGTTTGAACGAAATACTCCAGTTTTCAGCTTCCCAGTTTGCATGTGGAAAATGCTTTCCTGTGTACGTGGTGTTGCTTTGTGAGGTGATGCCCACACAGACACAGCTGTATGTCAGACACACATCCTTAATTCTATGTCTGAGCCTACTCAGTAGATAGAAACGGCCCCATGTTGGGTGTCTAAAGATGTTCACAAGTGCCTTTTCTCCTTTGACCCAAACACACCCTAAAAGAGTACGAGAGTCACAACTATGATAAATTTCCATAACACGTTTGTTGGAACACATTTGATCTTTAGAAACACACACATCTGTGAATATTTTCTACTCGAACAGATTCTTAACAACTGTCTCCATGAGTGATTCCTTGTTTCTATTTAAAGGAATTTAAATTACAATGTCTTTCTCACTTGTATTCACATACAGATTGCGGATACCAGAGTGTCAGACCTTGAAGGCAATAGGAGGGCTTACACACCTCTCCTAGGACCAGGGCCCTGAATTGGAGTTACAGCCCTAGATGGGGTATCCCATCTGTAGGTTAACCATCTAGGACATTGTTACCGACTCTTGCTTCGTAAGTTCATGAAGGAAACCAGAGGACCTCGGTGTATAGGTAGGACAGCACAGCAACCCAGAGCACACTGCCCCATGTGAATTGGGCACGGGACATGTAAACCATAAGGAAAAGATAATTATGGGTCTTTGTGTTTCAGCCATCCCTTGACTTCATTGTGCATCAAGTTAGGAACCGAGAAAAAAAAAAAAAAATCTTCATAACTCTGTCTTCCAAGCCTCAGGTTTATTTGTAGAAACACAGAAAGCTACCCTATTTCATGTAGTTGGAAACTTACATCAGGAGATAAACACTTCCAGCTGACTCGGGAATACACTTGGGCTACCAATGGAGTAATAATTCATAATTCATCAAGGGTTGAGGATATAGAAAGGGAATGGTGGCCAATCCAAGGATATGGTAGACAGAATTTCCCAAAGGAGTTGGGAAATGTGGCCAATGACCGCTTCTTTAAATGAGCATCTTACAGAATCATTTTCCTGCAGAACATGCTAAATTATGCCAGAATATGTTAGAATATGCTGATATAAACTTAGCTCTTGGGAGTTTGAAAACAATGAAAACAGTACTAAACTCAGTCATTGTTTTATGGAGGGAAAGGCTTCCTCTTCCTAAGCACTGCTATTAGAATATCAATACTGTTCCAATGAACCTTATCCCAAACCGTATATGGTCTAGCAAGAAAATAAACATGTGAACAGTTGCCTATAAATGACCCACTGAACACAGGCAAGGATTCGACGCCCTGAGGATAGTTTACATTGTACAACCGTCAATGAGTGTTGTGTGAATTGCATCACTGAATTCTTCATAACCACAAATGGCCATGATGTGGTGCGTCGTGGTTTCTGAGCTCTGTATGAGCTTTATGACCCCTGGATAAGTCTGACCTGCCGTCGGAGAAGCCAACGCCACTTTGTGCATTGCTCCACAGAGAGTAAATCACTTGAGACTTGCGGTATACAGCAAGGAAAGGGTTTGCTCGAGAGCCAGCCAAACCAGGAGAAGGGAGGGCAAAGCTTAAATCCACCTCTCCAAAGGAGGAGGGTCCAGGAAACTTACAGGTAGAAGGAGGAAGATCTGGATAAAAAGTTGAAGCTGAACTTATGAACGTCTGCAGCTGCCATTGGCTCTGTTAGCCCTTTGGGGACAGGTCTCACCTGCTTTCAGACACGCCCAGTCAACAGGCATAGGTTTAGTATCCTGATGGTGTTCATCGGTATTATTCCTACGTTTTGTTCGCTTTTCAATCCACACAATGAACTTACCCTTAAATAAAAAGAACCTGCTACAGGACACCTGGGTGGCTCAGTCGATTCGGCATCTGCCTTCAGCTCAGGTCATGATCTCGGGGTCCTGGAATTGAATCCTGCATCAGGCTCCCTGCTCAGCAGGAAGATCGCTTCTCCCTCTGCCTGCTGCCCCCCCTGCTTGTGCTCTAGCATTATGTGCCAAATGAATAAAATCTTTTAAAAAAATTAAAAAAAAAAAACCCTGCTAGATGCAGGTTTTAGTACTTAAAAATAGGGCAGTAGGTCATAGGTACTGATCGGGTTGGGTTTTGGACAGTGCTAACATGGGGCATTGAAGCATTCAGTCTCCCGATTCCCCACATGTGGACGTATTCCCGGCTGGGACAGGAAGCATCCTCTTCATTTCTCATAAACTCAGTCTGTCGGCTGCATCCCGATAGGCAGGAGGGTAAACATTCCTCTGACTTTCTCAACTGCATTATCCGTCTCTCTCTGAGTCCGATGGTGAGGGCCCTGAACGGATCAGCCCTTGGACTTTGTCTTTTCCATCTGCCCCCATTGCTTGTTCTGCAAAAATCCTTTCAACGGGCAACACGTGAGCGCGACTTCTGTTCTCCACATCCCCAACCTCGCAGAAAGACTGCGTGCAAACACCTTCTGGGTCTTGATCTCTCGAGACGCTCTGGGGACCCGGGAGTGCTCAGGTAAGATGAATTTCTGGGATGGGGCCATGCACACACGAGAACTGTGATTGAATAGAGGACAGGGTCTGGAGAACCAGTGCTACAAGAGATGATGTGTTGGGGGGTAGGGAGGAGACGGTGCTGGATCTGGCTGGGGTCTTGTTGCATGTCAGAGGAATTGCTGGCTCTTGCCGATACCTCTCCAAGATTCTGGTCAATTCTATGCAGGTTCTACAGGGAATCGTACAGAATCCATCCTTCTGTGACGGGAGCATCATGACGTTACGCATCATCCTTGTCTTCATGTATGTAGAAGAAGGAGAAACATCTCCTTCCTTTTTAAGACTGATTTTTTTTTAAGATTTTATTTTATTTATTTGTCAGAGAGAGAGAAGCGAGAGCGAGCACAGGCAGACAGAGAGGCAGGCAGAGGCAGAGGGAGAAGCAGGCTCCCTGCCAAGCAAGGAGCCCGATGTGGGACTCTATCCCAGGATGTTGGGATCATTACCTGAGCCGAAGGCAGCCGCTTAACCAACTGAGCCACCCAGGTGTCCCTTTAAGACTGATTGTTATGGCATCATTTCCTTTATCCTCCCCCAAAGGGACACTCACATTGTTAGCTCATCTTGGCTATTGTGAGACACGATGCAATGGACACGGATCTCCTGGAGACCTTGATTCCAGTTTGACAGTGATGGCCAGGGACTGGGGCATGGGTGGGGGGGACAAAAATAGGGACCTGCCGTTGAGCACAGGTATGCTCTCTACCGTGCGCATCTGTAAACAGCACAGTGCATACAGTTACCACTGTCATGCACTAGAATATTCAAGGGGGATGCAGACCTCATGGAAAGGGTCCTTACCAACAATGGCTTGGACTTTGTATTTTTTCTATTTTTTGCTACTGTGTATTTATTTACTGCGTTTTAAAATTTCTTATGTGCGGCAAGGATTGCTACCTCGCATTGCACACATTCCGTTTTTTATCAAGTATTTAAACATACGTGGCTCTTTCAGCCATGAAATATATACAAACTAACTTCATTTTCTTCATACCAATGACAGACAAAATTGAATTAAGACCCTCACTGTGTTTAATAAAGTGCCAAATGCATATAAAATGTGCTTGATATTCTTATGATCATCATAAGCTTTAAAAATAATCAAGTGACTCCTTCCATATTTTACCCAGAAATGCAGCTTCTAGCATAACACTGCTTTATATGGCAAAAGGAGAAAAAAAAAAAAAAAGAAAAAGAAGAGCCGTTTATTTACAATATGGGACAAGTTAGTGTGTCTTTAAGTTCTTCTCTTTTACATAATGGGATCAAATGAAATAACTTTGCTGGGGTATGTTCTTAGTAACTCAGAGTAAACAAGGTCATAGGACTGTAACGGTCACATCCTGCACCCTTCTAAAAATGAAAAAGAAAGCATGAGCCATTGGAAGATTATAGGACTTTTGCCAGAGGAATTAATATCTGTAATTCACAGCAGAAAGTGGACTGGAACACCACCACACAGATGTCTGTTTGAAGCCCTTCACGGTCGGAGCTGCACGCTCACAGCTGGCGATAACCCTATAGCCATCCCTCCTACTTGGTTACCTCTGCCCCTTTCAAGACTATGTCACAGTCCCTGGAAAGCAAAGCTGACCTAAGTTCACTGTCAGATACAACCACAAAAAATGTCATCTAGGTTATACCACTCAATGTGTCATGCTCTGTATCGTTGTCCCGAACTTGTAGGATGACTCTGATGCTGATGTCAACATCACAGAGATTGGAGAAAAATGGTGTTCAAAGTGCAAGTGACTTGCTCCAATTCAGTCTTCTCCCAGATCTGAAACTCAGGTTGAGACAGAAATCAGAACCAAAAATAATTGGTCCCATACAAAACCACTGGGGCAGGGAGAGAGCAAAAATTTACAAAACAGCAAGAAGAAGAAAAATCATCCCTTTCTAGACAAAATCCTTTTTTGTGCAATTGCAAAAGACCAATCTAGTCCCTGACTTATTTTCAAGCACATTCCTACTTTACAATTTTGTAGGTTTTCCTGTTGCTCTTTCTTTCCTCTCTGTCTGTGTCTCTTTCTCCCTCCCTCTCTCCCTTTCTCTTTGTCTCTCTGAATTGCTAGCTTTGAAGGAGCGACACTCCCTAAGTTCCAGAGTGACAACTTTCTACTGGGGCATTCACTTTCTAGGAGATAGTTCGACAGTCTAATCCAGGATCACCCAGGAATTTGCAGTTCCATGTAGATAGTCTTCCTTGATCATGGGCTTGGTACAGATCACCTGCAACGGGCTGAACTCTGTACCCCCAGAACCCATATGTTGAATTTCTAAAGCCCAACGTGACCATATGTGGGGATAGATCCCATGAGACAATAAGGTAAAATAGGATCAGAAGATGGGACCCCGGGCGCCTGGGTGGCTCAGTGGGTTAAGCCGCTGCCTTCGGCTCAGGTCATGATCTCAGGGTCCTGGGATCGAGTCCCGCATCGGGCTCTCTGCTCAGCAGGGAGCCTGCTTCCTCCTCTCTCTCTCTCTGCCTGCCTCTCAGTGTACTTGTAATTTCTCTCTGTCAAATAAATAAATAAATAAATCTTAAAAAAAAAAAAAAAAAAAAAAAAAAAAAAAAAAAAAAAAAAAAAAAAAAAAAAAGAAGATGGGACCCCAATCCAATATGGCGGGTCTACGTACAAGAAATGGAAGGAGACGCCCAGGATTTATGGGCACAGAGGAAAGGTCACATAAAGACGCAGTGACCAGATTCGTTTATCCTTAGGGAGACCTCAGTGCTGGAGTCCTCTATATATAAAGAGTGTGAAGAGTGGTACCATTACTCAACTGGAATCCAAAACGTAGATTTACTTTTTGTCATTTTCTGTTTCTTTGGAAAGGGAGCAGGTTCTGCAATATGGGCTGAAGAAACACTCCAGGGACAGGATAAATGGTAGAAATCAAAACCGTTGTCCACAGAACCTGTCTGGAGACGGTGGTCCGTGGCCAGGATGGTGAGTCCTCAGTTGAGGTGAGGGTGGGAAGGTGAGCTCACTGCCACGTGTTAAGAGACTGCTGGGTAGGAAAGGAGGCACCAACAATCCATGCCCTGTGGTCTTCTGAAGCCCAGATCACCGTGCTTCAGTATGCAGGCTTCATACTACCATTCTCCATAGGAGAGGGGTGCATTGGTCCTTGCAGAAAGCCAGGAATGAAACTTCCAGTCAGCCATGGCTGCAAGTCCATGTTCTCAAGCCTATCATAGTGTATGTGTGCACGTTCGATCTTATTCTCTGTTAAGAGATGTTCTGTCTTACTTTGTTTTCTGGTACATGGTTCTACCAAGAATCCATCCATAAAGCAGGCTACCAGACCAGTTTGACAGTCAAGCAGGGTCCTCAAACTGGGGACAAGAGTGCCCATCTCCCAGGAGATGTTCGGCCATGGCCAAAGATAGTTTTGGTAACTGCCAACATCTGGTGGTCAAGGTCAAGCATGGTGATCCGTGTTCTACATTACCCAGAAAACCCAAGAAAAATTGTTCAACTCCAAAGGTCAATATTCCCATAGCTAAGAAAACCCATGGCATAGACGTTTGAAGGTTTCGTGACAGATGCCAAATCACTCAACGCATGGGGACATTTCCGGCATCCAGGTCAGCTGGGTTTGCAAGGCAGCATGAGTGTGAAGCTGGCCCCAGCATGCCCCTGTAGGACCAGTGCAGAATCCTAATTCTAGGAGTTGTCCCTTACCTGGTCGCTGGTAGAAGAGCCGCACCCTGGGCTGGAAAGGACTTTGCGTGTCTCAGCTGACACCCACGGTTCTTTCTCATTCCATCGTACCTCAGCAAGATGGGTATACATCATTTTTAAGAAACCTCCTCCTCCACTCTTCAACACAAAGATCTCAAGGCAGACGACCTTAGTGGACAAAAGAGAGATGCCTCAGCCCAACTTCTTTATGTTTCTCGCTAAATGGCACACAGAACCAGGAATTCCCTGAGCCCTAACAGCCTCCAGATTCAGTAGGGAGTCAGCACATAGTCTGCAGTTACCCACCACAGTTAGAACAGAGTGTGACGCTTGCCCAAGCGTATGCTACTTTGGAGATGATATTTTTGGGGACCCTTCTGCTGAAGCCTCCCTCTGTTTCCACGCTCTATTTGGCCCCAAACCTGGTTTTCTAATTGTTTTTGTTGGAGATGAGTTGACACATATATATATGTTGTATCCCCTCATATAACTTGGTCCCAATGCTAATATAAAGATTAAATGCTTGGCAGAGAGAAAATCCTCTAAAAGCTACATATTTTCTGTCTATTAGGAAAGCCAGCAGATCAGTTCTAAGAATAAGAAAGTTATTTTGGGGAAGCCCGGATGCCCATTTCTTCCCACATAAATCAGCTTACTGTTCAGCCTTACAAGCTCCTAAAAAGGACAAAGCATCTTTATGATTCTTTACTCGTGGTTTGACAAGTATTAAATGTAAGGAAAGAATTCTTGAGTCTACATGAGGAAGAGGAGAATGAACCCTCTCTCAAACCAAATGACTATCATTTTTAACAAAACAAACACAACATTTGCAGTTCCCTATGGCCGATGTTTTGGACGAATCTCCCCTAGAATTCCCCTGTATCCTCCGTTCCCTTCATTAACAGTTCAGTCAAGACTCGGACACCTCGCCCGGGTTGGGGACATCATGAATGAATGCAAGAAATTTGATCATTACATTGAGGCTACGGTCTCAGGAGGGAAAGAGATTTACAATTCTCTTTGTTCCCCCAAAGCAGCCTCTTTGGGGTCATGTCACCATATGCTTTGTCACATTATTTGAAGTTGCTGAGATACACAACCAAGTTCTATAGATGTTCCTATTTCCTTAACATCTGTATAGGGTTCTATAATTTGTAACACACAACATACTCCGCTCCCTATGGGCTCAACTCTTGCCCCACCGCACTGTGGAAAGGGGTGTTATCACCCCAATTTCTGGAAGTTAAAAGAGGAGAGATATCTGTCCTCTTTCTAGATCAAGCTGGATTAATGGAAACCGGGAAAAAAGAAACATTTGCATACTTACTTTTGTATGCCCATGTTTACTTACTTATTTTTTGCCTAATGTAGTATCAGGCAAAGAGCGTTTCATTCTCTCCTCAGTGATGGAAAAAAAAAAAAAAAAAGGTTGTATGATGAATAATTTCCATGAAATGGTTATAGGATTCCACTGTATTGATGTACGAGATCGTCCTCCAGAGCGTCTCCAAGGTCTTGGAATCACCCCATGTGTCTATTTTCTGACCTTTCAAGAGGACTAAGATAAAAAAACAAAACAAAACAAAACAGAATAATAATGTTTCACCCGACTTAAATTTATCCCTTGTCCCCTTACTATCCGAAATAGTAGGACTCATGTTCATTCTGGGTGTGTCCTTCTAATTTTCTTTTCATCTGCTCTCAGATTCAGACTTTTAATTTTTTTTTTAAGATTTTATTTATTTAAGAGAGAGAGAGAAAGAAGGAGACAGCTTACACGTGGTGGGAGGCAGAGAGAGAAACAGATTCCTCACTGAGCAAGGAGCCCAATGCAGGATTCCATCCCCGGACCCCGAGATCATGACCTGTGCTGAAGGCAGATGCATCACCAACTAGACCACCCAGGCACCCCTCAGAATTCTTTTATTTTTTAAGATACCTTTTATATTTCGATGTACACCTTTGCCCATCATACGGACAAGGAGGGAAATGTTGGTGTCAGACAATGATCCAAACTTGGTCACTCTCATTTCCCAAGTTGAGTGAAATTATCCTAAAATTCACAGGAGATCACTTCACCATTCTTACCCAGGCATCTCCAACAATGGTAAATTTATCATCTCAACCAATAAATAGCTTCAGATAATGTCTTTGGATCTCCTACATCCTCCTCTACCAAATGGCTCCAAATTTCTGTAACCACCTAGCTCAGGAACTCTGAGATTCCAATGGAAATTCTTTATTACAATATAACTTTATTTCTGATTTTGATCCATGACACCATGTTTGTGTTTCGAACTAGATTTCATAGGACCTCTTTGCTTCCCTGGGATAGCCTTTCCCAAGATGCTTGTGTGCCTGTCTGTCCAACTTATCTTATGTTGCTGCTCAGAAGTCTTTATCATGTAAACAATTACTCATAGAAAATAAGTCCAGCATGGCCCTGTCTTGTTTCTCTAAATGGAGAATCAAAACAAACCAAGGTCCTTTTCTCATGTAAATCATGTTCAAATGGGGAAACACCATTATTATTATTATTATTATTATTATTAACATGTAAAGATAATATATATCATGCCAATATGTGTGTGCATGAAAAAATTTCAGAATGAGTGGACGTGGAATGAATAGATTCTCACTTTTATCGAATGTGTATGAAGTGGAATTAATTAGATATGCCTAGAAAGCAAAGATTGTAAAGAAGCTTCCGCTTCCTTAATATCTGGTCAAGGACATCTATAGTCATAGGACGGAGAGGAAGGGAACACAATAAAGAACATAAAAACTTAGGAAAAAAAGGAGATTTGCAAGGTCGGTGAGGCCATATTGGAAATACATCAAAAGAGCTTAGAGTGTGAAATAGCTGGGATTAGACAGTCGACTGTCCATATTTTTTAAAGTAGATTCTAGTTCAAATCATACCCCCAAAATATCTCCAAGGTGATTTTGAAGAGCTGAAGGTGAAAAGCAAAATGATAATAATTCTTAGAAGATAGCAGATGTGCACCTTTTGGGTTTCTTTAGAGAGTTTTCACTCCTTAAAAGCACAAGCTATAAAATACAGTAAAAATAATTAGACTAAATTTTGGTATCACAAAAGATAGCCCAAACAAAGTCATACTCCAAGTAACTGACTTAAACAAGATAGTTCCTTATACTATTATCTAAAAAAATTTATCTCCCCAAATTCATAAAATCCTGTAAGTGGGTTATCTTAAGCTATTACCAAACAGCAACATGTTTGTGATACTTATAATATCAGTAGCTGTCCAACATTCTTGGTGACATTGAAAAACACTAGTTCCTTACACTATTATCTAAAACAATTTATCTCCCCAAGTTCATAAAATCCTCCTGAGTGGGTTATCTTAAGCTGTTACCAAACAAAAGCATGTTTATGGTTCTTATAATGTCTGTAGCTGCCCAGCATTGTTGGTGACATTAGGAACCACTGAGATGTCTTAAAGAGAGACACAATCATGTTTCCGGTTTTCCAATGTGACACCAGCTTGAAAACTTACAAAAAAATAATGAAGATGCTTCCATAGTGTTTGGCTTGTATCTCCTCTTTCCCCATTACCCCTGCTATCAACCCCTCCTGAAATTGCCACAATGGTCTACTGATTCCATCTAGAAAAATTATAGGTATGATTATGCCAATTATGAATTATAATTTTTGTAGGTATCTAGATATCAAGATCATATCACTTTACCTTAAAAGGAGGTAGGTTTTTGCATAAACCCACATGAATGGAGTGCATGGTACACTGATTCATTTCAGTTTTCAGTAACACTGAGCAGAAGAGATCATATGACCAACAGGAATGTCATGGCCTCAAACTATGGCTTTCTAGGAGAGAAATTGGGTGAAAACATAAGCAGTTTCTTCTCCATGTTATAATTCTGATGTCAAGGAGAAGATGACATTGCAGCTCTCCTCAGGTCATTATTACATGTAAGCACATGAACAAAATAGCAAAAAAATAGGAGATGGACTGTTGCCATGGCAATCATGGGGTAAAGGTGAGGAAGAATGGTTTAAAGCCTGGGAGTCATCCTTAGAGAACTTAGGTGAATAATTCTCTGGTGGAACATGATAATGTCTATCTCTGTATGGAACATTCTCCGCCACTTGAAACTTTTCCTGATGGTGCTTGTCCTGTGGGATATTTTACAAGCATCAGTTTCAGAATGCACCAAGGTGGACATCCATGGACACAGTACAATAACATGTCACGTACGCCTTTTGTCTGTGGCTACTTTCTTGCTGCCTTGGAAGAGCATGTGGTCTGATGGCCACAAAGACAAAATATTAGCTACATTAAGGGAAAAAAAAAAAAGAAAGAAAAAAAAAAGAACTCCAGATAGTGTTCCTATGAGTCAACTCTTTCTTATAAATCTTTTTAAAATTTAATTTAATTTAAATTAATTTAATTTTTTCACTATTGCATGATTCATTGTTTATGCACCACACCCAGTGCTCCGTGCAATATATGCCCTCCTTAATACCCACCACCAGGCTCCCCTAACCCCCGTTCCCTCCTCCAAAACCCTTTCCTATAAACCTTTCCAAAACCCTTTCCTATAAATCTTATGGAGAATTATGAAATGTTTCAAATATTGACTCTGCTACACTCACTTGGCGAGTCAGCAGGCTTAGGTACATTCCGTATCGGGCTAATTGATCCCACAGTGAGCCACCATCAATAATGCTACTCTGAGATTATCTTTCCCATTATCCGTGTTTTCACCGATAGACTCAAAATCATAATCTTTGCAGGCCAGTCATTCACATCATTTTATTTGTTATTTATTTATCTGTTTTTGTTTTATTTTCTTATTTGATTTCATCTTATCTTAAGCAGCCTCCAACACCCAACGGGGAACCCAGGGCAGGACTTGAACTCACCACCCTGAGATCAAGACCTGAGCTGAGGTCAACAGCGGGACCCTTAACCGACTGAGCCACCCAGATGCCCCTATATTATTTTTTATTGGAGTACTGTGGATGCATGATGTCACACTCGTTTTAGGTGGACACCATAGTGATTCACAAATCTGTATGACATATGAGGCTCCCCATGGGGGGGTTCCTCTCTGTCACCATATAACGCTGTTGAAATATCATTTGCTGTATTCCCAAAGCCAGCAATGATGTCTGCTCACCAGCTTTAAGTATTATCAGTATTTGTTATTTTAGCCATTCTGGTAGATGTGTCAGAGATACCTCGTGGTGATGATTGGGTGTGTCCTATACCATATATATTGATGAAATGTGTATTAAAGTCTCTTGCCCACTTTGTGATTGGGTTTTCTGGTTGACTTACTGTTGGGTTTAAAGACTTCTTTATCTATTAAAGAGACACATCTTTATCAGTTATGGGACGGAGAAATATTTTCCCAAGGCTGTCACTTATTTTGCATTCATTGAGCAGTATCTTTCCCATACAAAAGTATTATGTTTTTTCACATCATCTGTAGAATATTTATAAATTGTGATTTTTGGTGTTAATTCTACAAACTCTATGAATTGCTTTAGGTTATATGTTTTCCTTATTAAAAAAATGTTTCATAATTTTGTCTTACTACCATATTTATGATCTGTATTGAGGTTTTTTATTTTTTAAGAAAAGTTAGTGGATGTATAGGTCACATATAATATATTGATTTCAGAGGTACAGTGTACTGACTCAACAGGTACATAGAAGATCCAACTGGGCTTACCTTTCAATAAGGTATAAGGTTTGCATTTGCAAGGGAACAAATGTGTTTTTCTCCAGTCGCTCTGCCTGAATTTGTTGAAAAAGTCTGTTATTTTTTTCTTTACTCGCTTTCCCAATAACAGTTGGGTATATCTGTGTGAGCAAATTTTTACATTTCCCATTCTTTCTGTTGATGTGTATGCCCATTTACCATATTCTATGAATTAGTGTAGCTTTACAGAAAGTCTTAATATAGGTCATGTGAATCCTCCAAATTCCTCTTTCCTTTTCAATGTTGCTCTTTATCTCGTCTAGTTCTTTTGTTTTCTATATAAATTGTAAGATAAACTAGTCTACAGGAGCAACCATCACTGTTGGGAGCTTCATAGAAGACGACTTGTGTTGAATCCAAGACCAATTTGAAGAGACAATAGGTCTAGTATTTTAAGTCTTCCAGTCCACTGAACAGGAGATGACTCTCCTTTTAGTGGGGTCTTCATGGAAATCTTTCATCAGGATCCTGTTGTTTTCAGCAAACACTTCTGGATCATGGTTTGTTAGACAAGTTCTTGTGTATTTTATCCTTTTGGACAAAGGTGAATGGAACTGTGTTTGGCTTTTGTTTTGGTGCATTGCTTGGATAAGGAATAGGATGGATTTTTTTTTTTTTGGGGGGGGGTGTCAATCTTGAATTCTGCTACCTGCTACAGTAAAACTCACTAGATCCAGGAGTCTTGCTTTTTCAGAAATCAGTAGGATTTTTTGGTGATAGTATTGTTGGTGATAGCGAATATTTTGTGTTCCTTTTCAGCCTTCAATTTGAGTTTCTTATGTCAGTGCTTTTAGATTCATTTCATTCACTTTGCTTGCTTTGGATTTATTTTGCAATTTATTTTAACAGGTTTCAGGGGATTGAAACAGATTATCTAACTGGTAACTTCCTTAGTTTCTAATAAATACTTGGTTTTACACATATCTCTTTAAGCTACAGTGTAGGCACTGTCCACAAGTTTTGATATATTTCTGTTTTCACTGAGCTTTGTATTTTTTTTTTTAATTTCCCTTGAGATTTCATCTTTTAGGCAGAGATTATTGTGACTGTGATTTTTAATTACCACATGTTTAGAGATACTTCTGATGTTTTAATTTTTTAAACATCTTTCTCAAAGATACTCTATAGGTAAGGAAGCTTGAAATAAAATATTATATATATTATATGTAATATACAATATACAATATAATATATGATATATTGTATACAAACATATATAATATACAATATATACAATGTATATTATGTAATATACAATATATACAATGTGTGTTGTATATTATATATATTGGTCATTCATTTTACATGTGAAATGAATTCTGCATACTTTTAGGAAAAGTTAAAGTGACTTTCCCTATTTTGATGGCTTCTAAAAGATTATCTTTTCCTTCAGTTCATTTCATGAAATCTTTTGTTTCTTATTCTTTCTGACTACCTCCTTTGAATGCATTTTTTACAGGATAATGCAATGGATTGTCCTTTAGAATCCTTAAGACATTCCTGATAGGCAAATGAGAACTAGGAAAGTTAGAAATCTGGTCTCAGGTGATATACTTGGACAGAAACCAAATATTTAACATTTTCCCTTCTTACCATTGACATTTTTCGGAGCCTAATACTACTGAGAAAACTAAAGACCACTTACATCTCTGATATCGTGCTTCCTGAAATAAGTTCCAGGATCCTGAGTTTGCACCAGGGACTTCATGAAGGGTTGACGTTGGTTTTCAAATTTCCTAACCCTACCTTTGTTCTCTACCTACTAGTAGACCCCATTCATGCTGTGCTCTAAACTGGCTGAGCTATTAGACAATAAATAGACTGTCTTACCAGGAATTATAGTGGTCTCCGTCATGGTGAGGACAGAAGCATCCCCATCAGAGACAGAAACTTGTCTTTGAAAGATAAAATGCCATGAGTTCACCACCACGTGTGAGAACACGGAAATTCCTCGTGGAAGAGCCAACTTAATGTCGTATAGTTCATTGATTAAAGTAAGTTATATATATGTGTATATCTCTGAGCCATTATAGCAGGAAATCAGATGCTCCATTGCTATTTCTAGCTACAGACCTACTTTCAATCCCAACATCAGTTAAATAATATAATTCACCCTCCTCTGAAACACTGGTGTCCCAGTGGAGTGACCCACACAATAAATACACATGAATCTCCGGGACAATTATGCATGTGTGTCTATAGGTCTATATATATGAACACATGTATACATACATATGCAAACATACACACCTATATACACACATATAAACCTATACCTACACATATATGTGTATAGATATTTTATATATATATTAATAAGTATGTATAAATACATGTGCTTAGTTATTATTTATAAATGTATTTATATATAATATATAAGTACTTATATATTATGTATAAATAATTATGTATATTTATATAGAAACATATCAAAGTTTTGTAAACATATACAAGTTTTGGGGGAAAATCTAACATGCCATTGACCACTTCTGCCCCTTTTCTCCTAAGTCTAGCTTCTAGGATTCTTGGTCCACGAAACCAAAGCATCTTCACTGCCTTGTGTAGACACATCTTGTTCCCTGAATTCTTATTCACCAGCGACTCTCATTACAAAGATGACGTTGGAACCGATTATGAGAGTCTGAGCCAGGGAAGGACCATCTCACTGCCAACCTCTTGCACTGGCAAAGATTTCAAATCTCATCCAAGTATTTCCATAATATGCTTCCTAATGTTGCTGAAACATCGATTAAGCAACAGGACCTATTTAGTTGTACGGGTTATTACAGAATAAATCTTAAATTTGCCGTCTAGTTGTATGGAATATTGCAAAATATATTTTCAAATTCCTTGATGTGTTTCGATGGAAGTGCATGGCCTTTTTTAAGTTAGAATACCTTGGAATGTTGGCTTATGTAATTATGTACAGTAGCCTTAGTTCCCAGTCTATTGGGGGTATTCTTTGTGGGATAATTTTTTAATGTAGTGTTACAGCTTATCCATGTGAAAATCAAATCTCATAACAATATTAATTCTACGGATAGTAAGGTGGTGAGGTAGGAAGTCAATCTCACAAGTGAGAAGACTGAATAAAACAGAGACCACTGAAACCGAGCTGATTTCTCAAGCTCATTTGTGGTGATTGGAACAGCATTCCGTCTTTCTCACAAATCTGTGACTATATGTCCAGCTATATTTCTGAATGGGGGCACTGATGTGACTTTGGTAGAGTTCTACACATCATGCCCTACTTGAAGATATGAGGAGTTCATAGGTGGTTTTCCTCTTTGTGCTCCCACTGTCACACTTCATACCTTATAAAAATCAGGTGAATCTGCAGGAGGACCATGGATTACACAAACCCAAACAACTACCAGCTCTAATCACAACTTTGGTGGAGGGAAAAGTACTTTTCTGAAAGCAGATTCTCCTAGTTCAGGTTACCCAGTATTGGACTATTGTTTGGTGGGATGTCGTAGGTTTGATTGATATTTTTTTTATCACAATGAAGAATTAAAATGACTCTGCTTCACTTGGAACAGAGATCAGTGTTGTCCCTGTGCATTGTCCTCTTTCCTGCCCTTGGCATAACATGGTTCTGGTCTGTTGGATATCGCACCGGTCATCGTAGGAGTAGGTGCTGCCCATGGCATCATACTCTTCAGACCAACACCTCAAGAACTGACTGTTACCTTGGAGGCTTTGTAAGACTTACTCATTTTAGTGGGAGGGAGAATGAACACCAAAACCATCCATGGGCACCCAAGACCAATGATGGTTTTATGGATCCACACATCTGGAGCATGTGAGGACCTCCCCTCCAAGTTAAGTGGTCCATTATTGGATTCCAATGAAATTGTCCCATTTCAAAACATGGCTTCTGCCTCCAGCATGTTCCCCAGGTGACTGATGACTTTGACCCACATACCAAGAGTTAGGTAAAGCTGCCTGGCTGAGTACAAAGACTTTGCAGAAGATCATGGCATACTTGGGGTGGTCATGGCCTTCACGTTTCTTGTGTGGGAAAAGACTTGTGTGCAATCTGTGAAAACCCCAGTAGGACAACCATTTCATCAAACGTTTGGGTATTGGGGTAAGAACGTGCTTAAGATTCTCTCTCTCCCTTCTACTTCTCTCTCCCTACTACTTCCACGGAGAATGATGCACCATCCAAAAAGAGTTCCAGGCCACCTTTGGACAGCACAGGTTTGAACTGCATGGGTACACTAATACTAGCATTTTTTTTAAATAAATAACACAGTCCTGTACATGTATGTTTTCTTCCTTATGATTTTATTCATCATATTTTCTTTTCTCTTACTTTCTATTATCTATGAATTTTTTTCTAGAGAGAAACACAACATGCATGGAAATGGCAGGAGGAGGGGCAGAGAGAGAGGGAGAGAGAGAATCTTAAGCACCTTCTGTGCTCACCACGGAGCCCAACAAGAGGCTCGATCTCACAGCAATGAGATCACGACCTGAGCTGAAACCGGGAGTCAGATATGTAAGTGACCGAGCCACCCAGGTGCCCCTCTAGCCTACTTTATTGTAAGGATACAGCATGTAATCCTTACAACATACCAAAAAAGTGTTAATCGATGGTTTATGTAATTGGTAAGGCCTCTGGTCAACAGTTGGCTGTTGCTAGTCAAGTTTTTTGGGAGAGTCCAAAGTTATTTGTGGGTTTTTATCTGTGCGTGTGGGCATCTGTACTGCTAACCCCTGCTTTGTTCTATTCTGCCATTAAACCATGGTACAGCTCAGAGGCTTGGACATGATGCCCTTAACAATGGGATCACAATCTATAGGATGAGGAACAGACCCTCGATATACCCTAGATTATGCTGAAAAACCAACCTTGGGACTACTGAATGGCCACCTCAAGTTCCAAGGTCCCCACGGCACTGTCCCTGGTCCCTGTTATGACTGCATCATGGTTAAGCTTCTCATTCTGCTGAAACCTGCACTTTTGGCCTCAGAAATACCCAACAATCTTTCTAAAAACTAATCTTCATTGCAGAGTGTGCTTGGGAAAACCGACTTGAGACAGTCACCAACATCCCATTCCCTTATACTTGTATCTTTCCTTAATTCCTTTTTCTCATCAAATGTTCCTCCCACGTTCTCTTAGTTCTGATGGCTTCTTATTATTTTAAAATTTCATAACTCTTTCTGTGTCCTTGGTGGCCAGCCCTTACTGGTTACATACTTCAATGTCCAGGCTTGGTCAGTTGTTGTTTTTTTTCTTTTTTCCCAATGTGTTTGTCTTTCCCTCTCAAATGCTATTTCTTCCCCATTTTTTTTTTTTTTTTTGCGAGGGTTAATGTGATTTACTTACAAGGATCAAGGAAAAAACATATTATAATAATGTCTTAGATCATATTTTCTTCTCTCACCTAGATACCCCTAGGAATTGCGCAATTAGCCCTAAGCACAGTTATTTCCTGGGTCATTCCTGATGCAGTATTACGGATCGTTTCCTTCTAGCAATGATTTCTGCACACTGCAAGTGTGACACCTGTCCACACAGACACAAGGGTGTGTCTTAATGAATTAGTTCATCATTTAGGAATCTAGTAACTTCAAAAATGACATAGAAGGGGAGTGTAGGAAGGTCTTGAGGTCCAGATCAGCACTTCTGGGACAGAAGGAATACTGAATGGTCAGAAGAGGCTATTTTCATGTCGATAGTCCTGATGTGCTGGGGTATGATTGTGCTTCTACTGCTGATAATCATCATATCTTGAAGTATGGGAAGAAAACATTGAAAAATGTACTGAGCTGATGGATAGTAATAAAAAGTTATCACCCACAATGTGAAAGATAAACCAAGCAATAGCTTGGGAACATGGTCAAGCATTCTCATGAGACACTAATGTCATGAAACCCCACATGTGTATGAGACGCATCTGCGGGTCTGTGTAGACAAGGTCATGGGATGTCATGGAACCCTACGTGTGTCTGGGATGCACTTGCGGGTCTGTGTAGACTACTCTGTAGGATGTCATGGAACCTCACCTGTGTATGGGACGCATCTGTGGATCTGTGTAGACGAGGTCATGGGATGTCATGGAACCCCCATGTGTCTGGGATGCACTTGCAGGTCTATGTGGACTACTCTGTAGGATGTCATGGGATCTCATATGTGTATGGGACGCATCTGTGGGTCTGTGTAGACAAGTCCACGGGATGTCACAGAACCCCACATGTGTATGGACGCACCTGCAGGTCTGCGTAGATTAGTCTGTGGGATATCAGGGAACACCACGTGTGTATGGGACACCCCTGGGGGTCTGTGTAGACTACTCTGTGGGATGTCATGGAACCTTATGTGTGAATGGGACACATCTGCAGGTCTGTGTAGACTAGTCCACTGGATGTCACAGAACCCCACATATGCATATGGATGTACCTGCGGGTCTGTGTAGACTGACTCTGTCGGATGTCATGGAAACCCATGTGTGTCTAGGACGCCCCTGCGGGTTTGTGTAAACTAGTCCACGGGATGTCACAGTACCCCATGTCTGTCTGGGATGCACTTACGGGTCTGTGTAGACTACTCTGTAGGATATCAGAGAACAACATGTGTGTATAGGATGCACCTGTGGGTATGTGTAGACTCATCTACGGGAAGTCACATAATCCCACGTGTGTCTGTGATGCACCTGCGGGTCTGTGTAGACTACTCTGTGGGATGTCACGGAACCTCATGTGTGTATGGGACGCACCTGGGGATCTGTGTAGACTACTCTCTGTGATGCCATGGAACCCCTTGTGTGTCTGGGATGCACCTACAGGTTTGTGTAGACTAGTCTGTGGGATATCAGGAAACGCCACATGTGTTTGGGACACACCTATGGGTCTGTGTAGACTAGTCCACTGGATGTCACAGAACCCCACATATGCGTATGGATGTACCTGCGGGTCAGTGTAGACTGACTCTGTCGGATGTCATGGAACCCCATGTGTGTCTAGGATGCCCCTGCGGGTCTGTGTAAACTAGTCCATGGGATGTCACAGAACCCCATGTGTGTCTGGGATGCACTTATAGGTCTGTGTAGACTACTCTGTAGGATATTAGAGAACACCATGTGTGTATAGGATGCACCTGTGGGTCTGTGTAGACTCATCCACGAGAAGTCATGGAACCCCACGTGTGTCTGGGATACACCTGTGGGTCTGTGTAGACTAGTCTCTGTGATGTCATAGAACCCCATGTGTGTATGGGATGCACCTGCAGGTCTGTGTAGACTAGTCTGTGGGATATCAGGAAACATCACGTGTGTATGGGATGCACCTGTGGGTCTGTGTAGACTAGTCCACTGGATGTCACAGAACCCCACATATGCGTATGGATGTACCTGCGGGTCTGTGTAGACTGACTCTGTCGGATGTCATGGAACTCCATGTGTGTCTCGGATGCCCCTGTGGGTCTATGTAAACTAGTCCACGGGATGTCACAGAACCCCATGTCTGTCTGGGACACACTTACGGGTCTGTGTAGACTACTCTGTAGGATATCAGAGAACACCATGTGTGTATAGGATGCACCTGTGGGTATGTGTAGACTCATCTACGGAAAGTCACAGAACCCCATGTGTGTCTGTGATGCACCTGCGGGTCTGTGTAGACTACTCTGTGGGATGTCACGGAACCTCACATGTGTATGGGACGCACCTGTGGGTCTGTGTAGACTAGTCTCTGTGATGTCACGGAACCTCACGTGTGTATGGGATGCACCTGCAGGTCTGTGTAGACTAGTCCATGGGATGTCACAGAACTCCATGTGTGTCTGGGACGCACTTACAGGTCTGTGTAGACTACTCTGTAGGATATTAGAGAACACCATGTGTGTATAGGATGCACCTGTGGGTCTGTATAGACTCATCCACGGGAAGTCATGGAACCCCACATGTGTCTGGGATACACCTGTGGGTCTGTGTAGACTAGTCTCTGTGATGTCACAGAACCTCACGTGTGTATGGGATGCACCTTCAGGTCTGTGTAGACTAGTCCACAGGATGTCATGGAACCCCACATGTGTCTAGGACGCATCTGTTGGTTTTCATGCAGTTTGCCATATGTATGGTGTACCACCTTACACACTGCACTCGCGGGGTAGAGTATGATTCCCCGTTTCCTTTGCAGGATGCCACACGATTCTGTGTTTACTTGTGGAGTAACACGTGCTCATTTTCGGGGCCCTTTTAACAACTGTGACAACATCAAGCAATGTGCTTATGGAGTTTGTGGTCACAAATGGACATTGGTTTGCCTCTGCAGGATGCAAATTCTGAATCCAGACTCAGGTCACAGAACCTCACTTTTCCAATGTGTGTATCTGGAAGTAACCTTATGGTCCTCATAGAGTACTTATGGGATCTCCAGAATAAGCATCTACAATTTTTAGAGAAGTCATTTGCTAGAGCCCATTCTGGATGCCTTTCTTCATCATTTCTGGGGGACAACTTTCAGTACATCTCCCTAAGTTGACTAGAACTCGAGATTCTCATGTGTGAACCCATTTCTGCACCCGTGTGCTTAATAAAATATATTGCATTTACTTACTTCTCTCCTTAATATAAATAACATAGGTAATATGAACATGTTTATTTTGCATAGAATAAGCTACAATACACACCAAAGACATCAGTCAGATGCACACCTTTGTCTTCGGATCAACATTTCCAGCATAAATTACCAAGATGGCGATTTGACAGAACATTAACTTGCGTATAAATTTTTCCCAAGACCGTGAAAGAAAAAACAGCATTTTCTAAACTCAGTATGATTAGCTGCATTTTATTTTTCACATTTCTTTTAACAAGAGTCTTTGCCGAACAGATTTTCTTTGCCTCAACGTTTTCTACATCTTCTTCACATGACGTAGATTTACAGTCTCCCAAACCCACCTCAACGCGGGCAGGATTTCCCCTCCATGTGAACATTGTCAGTAGCAGTGACCCTCCATCTGCTGTATTTGTAGGCATATGACAACCCTCTCCAAGCTCCTCATGAGAGCTTGGGGTTAAATTTTAAAGAATTGTGCAACCCCAACGTCGGATACAGCCGTTATTAAAACCAATTCTGTAAACGGATGTCTAAATTAGTCATACCAAAATCGTGAGGTCAATACACACCAAGACATACCACTGCCTCGTAGAAAGTCTCAAGAGACGTACCAATCAGGCTGTAGAACAACATTGCACACACACATTCTGGAATTATCTTCCAACTACATCTTCTTGCTCCAAGTTCCAACCTAAAAAGAAACTCGCCAGGCCAACATGAGAACACTACCTTGTGCATTGTTTTCCATAAAAATTAAACACTTGGGCATTTGGCCCCGGAATGGTACAGCACGGGGGCTTGAAGATTATTTGCAGTTACTTTAAATGGTGCATATAGAATTTGGTTCTGACCCCCTCATCGTTTTCAACTAAAGCGCACATTCTGTAGGAAGGGGTTTGAGAGCTTTCATTTCAACCATACTCGTATCATTTGGGAGATTTACATGAATCCGATCCAACTTCCCCAACACTTTCTCTCATGAAACAACTTTTAATATTGAAGAAACTCGTTTAATTAAAGGCAGTCTAGATTACGCTGGAACGGTGTTTCCCCATGCCTGAGGAATGTATGAAACCGATGCGCGGGGACTGGGTCTCACATCCCATCAAGAGCAACCTGCTAGACGTGGACCTCAGGTCGACATCGTGGGACAGAATGTACTTTTGGAAAATCACATTTCTTTCGCAAGATTGCCTCCGTGGACTGTAGATGTCATTCTAGGATCTGGGCATCTCGATATCTTGCATACAGCCAAGATCATGAACTTGAACACGCGCTCCCTCTGATCGTATGAACTCATTGGAAGGGATCACGCTCTCTCAACCCACCGGTAAATACCGCTTTCCTTTCTCACTGCCCGTGCTGTGTGCATGGCACATGTCCCATGAATCCTTAATAGTGACAACAAACCCACAAAACCGTCTTTAATCCCCATCCATTCCTTAAGCCTTGAGGAACTGCAAACATTACCCTGCCTTATCATTGCTAAAAATAGTAGATGTTTTCAATCTTACATTCATCCCATCTCTCCATACTCTTTGGTACCTTCATGACTCTGTGAATTGGGAGTCTCAACCTCAGCATGTACTGGTACATTTTATGGGGTCACTGTCTTGGGCACTGTAAGATGTTAAGGATCCCTGGTCTCCACCTACGAGATCAGCAACCCCTGACCCTCACTGGGGCAGCCCATACATGTTTCCAGGCAGCCACTGGCCACCGACAGCACAATCTCATTCCACACTGAGGATTGCTGCTCTACTCCTTTGATAAAAACACCCCCCGCCTTTTATTTCTCCTCTGTTTCATAGACCAGCACCCTCAGTCTAAGCAAAGGCTTCCATTTGGGGTAAATCAGATTACCCTTATTTACAAGAAATGAAATAGAAACACAGTAGACCCTGAACGGCAGTGGTTTGAACGGTGCTGGTCTGCTTTTGTTACTTTGTTGCAGGAAACCGCTATAAGATACAAAGACACAAACTATGCTAGTCAACTGTATCCATTAATGGTAAGGCTTCTGGTTCATAGGAGCCTGCTGGTAGTTACCTTTTGGGGGACTCAGAAGTTACACCCAGACTTTCAACTCTGTGGGGCGTCCACACCCCAGCCCTTGCTGTGTTCAAGGATCTGCTGTCCCTGGTAATAGAAACACCTACAGCATTAGACACAGAAACAGACAAAAATATACCTTAAATATCCGCACATTGTGCCCAGATCTGGTGCTTAAATGTGCATTACTCACACGTCCAACGGATTGGCTGCCGACATTATTATTATTTCTTCCAAACACTTCATTTTCTGCATGTGGTATGTTATTCTCTGCCTTGGCTTAGTGCTATCTTCCTTTCTACCGATGAACTAATTCAAACCTTAGCATCGAATGTGAGAATTAAACTCTCTATTCAGCGTCTCAATTTTTTAAATGTTAATTTCACTCATCCCCATGATCACTTAATTCCGTTGCTAAAATTCCCCGAAGTTATCTCCCCGAATACCGTCTCTCCCGTAGGAGTTCATCGTGAACCGACAATTATTGAATTTTAATATCCCCTTACTTTTAAACCTACATCCATGGTCGGTTCCCACGTGAGGGATCTAAAATTAACATTTTTGACATACGACGGTGTCCCAAACAAAGCCCGAGTCTTTGCTTTGTTTTTTGCAAGCGACGTCTTCCCGGTGGTACCTGACCATGCTGAAAATCCGACATCCCCTGAACTCACAATGACCTGTTCCAGATCTCTGCCTCTGTGCACCCTGATTCTTCTCTTTGTTCGATGCTTGGTTTAAGGTTTTATTCCGTGTTCAGTGAGTAAATGATTTCCCTGTGAGGACCATTTCTCACTCTCATGACTCAAACACAAATGTTGAAGTTTCCCTGCTTCTGCGTGACCTTTATCCTTCGGGATTTTTGTTCTTTCTTTAACTTAGGTGCCCATGACCTTGACTGGGTTTTGAAGTGTCAAGGTGAGACACATTTTTTTTAATATATATTTCTCATTCTTATAACATGTATTTAAAGACAGTATTTCCAATAGAATACACATGCCATAAATGTTTACTTCCTTTTTTCTTAAAGATTTTTATCTATTTATTTGAGAGAGAGACAGAGATAGCAAGAGAGAGCACGAGCTGGAAAGGAGAGGGGAAGCAGACAGCCCGACACAGGACTCAATCCCAGGACCCTGGGATCATGTCCTGAACCAAAGGCAGACGCTTAACTGACCAAGCCACCAGGGTCCCCCATAAATGCTTCCTTCTTGCATGAAAGTGTTCACCTTATCACGGAAACTTGTCCTCAGAATATCAGGGAAATACAATTTTCGACTGGATTTCCTTTGTGCTTTTTTTTTTTTTTTTTTGATTAATATTACCTTTTTATTCAAAGAGAGTTGACCAACAAGGCTACATCAAGGTACAACATAGCGAGTCCACAGCTCTGTACATTATGCAAAGCTCACTGCAAACGTACCTACCAGAAAGATGGATTTTTAAAAAATATATATATTTTTTTAAATTCAAAAGAATTTAGTGATTCGTCACGTGCATGTAACACCTACTGCTTGTATTTTCGTTAAAGATTCATTCTATATTCCTGTCCCCCACCCCCAACCCCACCAGAAGCTTGATTTCCTGGTTCTTCCTATTGCCTTAGTAAATTTGGGGAAATATTAAATAAAAGGCAGTTAGGTCATGAAGGTTATATGACTTTCTTTGGGAATAAAATAAAGCAAGACTTGGGCTCCAAAGACCAACCAGTTGCAACAACCTCCTAGAATGACTTCTATTCCCTTTTCCAGAGAGTCTTCAGGTTTCCCAAGACCCCCAACAAGTCCCCCATTCTTCCAAAATGGTGACCCATCAGCACCAAACATTGATTACCTTCTTCCCCAAAGGAGACACGTTCGATCTTTTTACGAAAAGGACCTTCTGTGTGAATGCCGGATCACCTCATCAGAAAACACACCCACAGTTCATCTGCATTGTTCTGTTTTCTAAATAGCTTTTTAACAATCTAATCTTTAATATATATATCCACTGGCTCAATGATATCTCCAAGCAAGGAAAAAAAGCGTATAACACTTGTTCCCTGATTTTTATAAGTTCGGAAGAAAGAAAACAAACTTCTTCCAATTTCTGTACATCTGGCGATTTTCAAGGACGTAGAAACAGCCAGAGAACCTCTTCTGTGTGTTTCTTTGGCTTTTTTGTTTTTGTTTTCGGGGTTTGTTTGTTTGCTTGTTTGGTCCACGTTTCCATGTATGTTCACTTTCTTTCCTTAGAAATGTATCAGATAAATATCTTGAAGGCATATTTTGCTTGGACCGTAAAAGCACATTGATCGTGGCCGTGTCCTGGGAGTGAAAACGCCCTGAGGACTGGCTCGCCATTGTCAGCCCCAGCATCTTGGTGTGTCCCCAAAACAACCCCAACATCATTCTTGCCATAGGATCATCTCCTTTGCTTTCTGTCCCCTTCTCTTCGGGTCTCAGGATTTTTAGTTTTATGTCTTGTTTTCTTTCCCAAGTTCCTCTCTCTACTGCTCTTTGCAACGTCTTGTTGTGAAGCTTTGAAATCGTTTTCACGTCTTCCAACGTCTTGGCAAACTTTCTCCGTTGTCTCCCTGAATTGGATAATGATCCTGGCTAACGATGGGTTCCACCCATGACTACCCTTTGTACCTTTCTTCTGTGTCTCTAATATCCCTGGTTGGTGTTTGGTGTTTTGTTTTGTTTGGTTTGGTTTTTTGTTTGTTTTGTTTTGTTTTGTTTTGTTGTTGTTTTTACTGGATCTTACCAACACGTGTTTCCTGGGAACGCAGCCTAAGGTCCTCCCGTCTTGGAAGCGCATTCTAACTGTGGATCGGCGAGAAATTAAGTAGAAGTTATTCTGAAAAGATATTTTCATCTTGAACAATGATGCCAAGTTTAGATCCCAACTATCTTTCATTCATATTACCCAAAATATGGGTAAGAGAATGATGAGTTAAGAGCAGAGCCCTGGTACCCACACCCACCTTACAACCCAACAAGTAATGGTTTAAGGTATCGTTTTCCTACTTATAGACAGTCTGTCTTTACTAGGGTGTAAGCGCCACCATTTCTTAGGGTTTGGACTTTGGTGTTGGCTGCACGTCCGGTGCGTACAACTGGTTAATGAGTGAGTTTGTGTGTGTCTCTGGGGATTTGTGTTTGTTTGTTTGTTTGTTCAGATAAATCTGAGTCCTAGTGCTGTGGAGAAGAGGAGCATGTCTTGTTGAACAGAAATACCAAACTATCTGTTAAGAACCTAGAATCCAGAGCCACGTCCCGTAGTCATTGGATTAAACTCCTCGGCGTATGGCTTCGGTAGAAGAGACGATAACCGCCCAGTCAGTTAGGCAATGAAGCAAGGGTCTGGGAGGCATGTCCAGAAGGACATGGGAGTCACACAGCATCCTCTGCTCCGTGAGAAGTTGTGTCTGAGACACACGAAGAAAGGGAAAAGTAGTCATGCGGAGTTCAATAACACGCACGGGAATGTACAGAAGAGGGAAGAAACACACAGAAACTGCTATTTAGGGGAGTCCTCACGTAGCTGCAATGTTATTATCTTACAGAGAATGGCGATGTCCCTATTCAATAATTACCCAGTTAGTACGCACTAGCCCATCTTCCAAGGACGCCTCATCGTCTGACCTGGAAAGCATCACCAGTTTCCCAGGAAGGGTCATGCTGCTTATAGGCACTCTGTAGGGGAGAACAGCCCAGACCAAGAACAAATAAATCAGATTTTTTTCCAGTAGAAATTCTCACCTCTTGGATCATCTTTTGATCTTAGCCTTGAGAATCCCTCAAATGTATCCATTTGGAGAGAAAAAACAGACATCGTAAAAAAAAAATAAAAATAAAAATCCGGGATACCAGATTGGCTCAATCAGAAAAGCATGCAACTCTGGATCTTGCTGTCACGATTTCAATCCCTGTGTTGGCTGTAGAGATTACTTAAATCAACTTTAAAAAAAAAAAAAATGTGACATGTCCCGAGATCTTCTTAATCCTCTTGTAAGCTTCTGGAAACTTTACATATGCAAATGGATATGGACATGGACGGGACTGGAAGGATACCCTATAAAGTTCAGCGAGGACAGCGTCCAGAAACAAAAGTCTCCATTGTCTCCCTCCGCTGTCCACCTTTCCTTTTACATTTGTGCGTGGATGGTTTTCGGTCGCCTTCTGTTTGTTCTTTGTCCTGATTTCACTGCGTGCGTTTGTTTTACTAAACAGACACTTGATTCCCCTGATGACATCTTCATCTGTCAGGTTCGGAACATAGTCTGTCATCAAAACCTTTGGTGCCAGCCAGACACGAGTTGCTTTTACCCGCCGTGCCCCCGGCCCAAGTTATTGGTGATGATGACCTATTGCTGTCGTCAAAGGGAAAGCAGAGGCCAGCAACAGAGAATCACGTACTAGCTCATCTCAAGTTCTAGGCCCTCCGTCGCAGAATGAGACTTGTTCACCATCTGTAAAATGACTTCATTATTTTGTTATCTTACCAGAACATATCCGACCATACAGTCCAAGATATTGTGAACTTTTTCTTAAAATATTTTATTTATTTATTTAAGAGAGAGAGAGAGAGAGAGAAAACCAGTGAGTAGAAGGAAGAGCAGAGGGACAGGGACAGGCTGACTGTGAGCTCAGTGTGAAGCCATGACCCAGAGGCCACGACGGGAGCCAAAACCAAGGCTCAGAATCTTAAGTGACTGAGTCACCTAAGTTCACCTCTATTGTAAACTTAATATCCACGTTTGCACTATGAAAAACGTGTCTTCCCTAAGATCGCTCCTATCCAGTGTTTGACTGTGTTCAGTAAATATTGGTTAGTGTATTTGATGTGCCAACAACAGCCCAAACCTCACAATTCAGCAGGAATCACACAGGCGCTCCTCGTGACGCACTGAGTCATCCTCCTGTGAAAGGAGAGAGAACACAAACTAATCAGGAATTGTCACATACATAACCTGTTCCCAAGTTGTAGGCTGAAAAAGAAAGCCAGGTAGGCACACTGAGAGTGCTGGGGTCTTATTTCGAAAGGAGACATTGTTCCCTACAGAAGGGTTTTGAGCAAAGCTCTGATGGTAGTTGGAAGAATAAGTTAAATATTTCTCTGTGGGAAGAACATGCTGGGAACCTACAATAGAAAAATGTAAAGGTGTTTTAAGAGACTAATTTGGTTGTATGCACCAAAATTCCGAATGTGCCCTCACTTTGGTAAAGCATTCCCATTTATAGAAACTTTTAAATTATTGATTTGTACAAAAATTGTGCACTGCTTTGTTGTTTGTGATGTCGGCACATTTAAAAATAAATTCAGCAGTCTGGTGGCTAGGACACATTCAAAATGGAAAATATAAGGAATTAACAATAATAAGTTAGATCTCAGTGAATCAACATATGGATAAATCTCTAAAAATTCTACTCCCTAAATTTAAAAAAAAAAAAGTATGATACTCTCTATATTTTCTCATATTCTGTGTGCATAAAATGAAGACTGCTTTCCAATATATTAGTACGTTTCTGTGTTCTTGACAATGCATGCCTATGTGCAAAACAGAATTTATACCCATCTCTTGAGAGTATCCCGTGCTGGCCAATGGGCATAAAGGTGCAAATTGGGATGGGAAAACATTTTTTTAAAGATAGATTTATTCGAGAGAAGGGTGGGGAGGAGCAGAGGGAGAGAGAGAGGCCCAAGCAGACTCCCCACTGAGTGCAGAGGCCTGACATAGGGTTCCATCTCACAGTCCTGAGATCATGACCTGAGCCAAAATCAAGAGTCAGGTCCTTAATGACTGCACCACCCCGGTGTCCAGGGAAATGTTTTAATTTGAGCTCATATGTTTTCCTATCTCTTGATGTCTGTGAGTTTTGGGGATTTAGGTTATGTTGACCTCATAAAGCGTAGGACAGTTGAATTCCTCTCGTCTATCTGAATGTGAGTCGATATTATCTAAGATGAGTGATCTTCTGTTCTTCGCATGTTTGAAAGGATTTACTACTGACATCTTCTGAACAAGCAGCTTCTTTATGGAAAGTACTATGAGGGCAAATTCAGTTCCCTTAGTAGATGAAGGACTATAGAGATGTTCTTTTTCTTCTTGTGTCAACTTTGGTAACCTATCTTACAAGAAATGTATCTATTCCACCAAAGGTTTTAAAGTGGTGGGGTGTCTGGGAGCCTCAGTTGGCTAAGCATCTGTCTTTGACTCAGGTCATAATACCAGGGTCCTGGGATGTCCGTCTCCCTGCTCAGCGGGGATGCTGCTTCTCCCTCTCCTTATGCTACCTCGCACTGCTTGTACTCTCTGTCTCTCTGTCAAATCAATAAATAAAATATATATTTCTAAAAAAGTGTTAAAGTGGCATAATTTCAATAATAAAAAGTGTTAAAGTGGCATAGTTTCATTAAATTTTCATTAATTTCATTAATTCCTTAATTAATTCATTAATTCACTATTAATGAATATTTGTAATACAAATACTTGTATCTGTAATATTTGTGGTGACAGTCCTCCTTCCCTTGTTAACATCGGTCACACACACACATTTATGAGAGAGAGTAGGCAAAAAAAGTTTTGCAGACTCTGCATTTTCTTCTTGCAAGTTTTCTGTAATTTTTATAACATAATGTGTATGGGAATGTATTATATGCACACAGACACGCAATCATATGTGGGTGTGTGTGTCATATTTCACGATTTTTTAAACCCATTTATGCCACGGTTCACCTTTCAACATCCTTACAAGACTGAAGATGAATTCACAGCATTTCCAGATACACTATGATGATAGGAGTCACAACTCCAAATCCATACCCTCTTTTATTCAAGAATAATAATTCAAACATTTTTAACTTTTTTAAAGATTTTATTTATTTATTTGACAGAGAGAGATCACAGTAGACAGAGAGGCAGGCAGAGAGAGAGAGGAGGAAGCAGGCTTCCCGCTGAGGAGAGAGCCTGATGCAGGGCTCGATCCCAGAACCCTGAGATCATGACCTGATCTGAAGGTAGAGGCTTTAACCCAGAGTCACCCAGGCACCCCTCAAACACTTTTTTTTTTTAATTTTTATTTTCCTGGAGATTGGACTGAATATCTGAACTCTGTATCAACCATTGGACTAAGTTCTGCATCCTGAGAGCTGATCTCTTTGGTAGTGAACCCCTGGATTTTCATAGATAAGTGATCAATGTGTTCTGCCTGTTACAATGGGAATGGCCATCCCTTAGAAATCCCAGGTTATACCACTATTTGAAACACAATGGAATGGCACACTTTAGATCTTCCCAATTGAGCTCTTAGCCTGATTGTTTGTGCAAGCACTACATTGACTCCATGACCCTATGGGTAGACCAGGTCTCAGCCGGTGCCCCATCTTGGATGGCCAGTGATCCTGTTGTAAAGAAATACCAGTTGTTTCCCTCAATGTCATTAGTGATATTGCTGTCATAGTAGGCATTTTCCCTTGATTATGACTCATGGCATCACAGACGGTCCCTGTAAAAGTCTCAGGGACATATGCACATGCTCCTTGTGGTGAATAAGATGCTTCTCGGAAATTTTTTCCTTGACCAGACTACCTCATGCCATTACAGTCAAAATATCGATCAGCATTTCCTCTCTTCCCTGATGGTTTAGATGTTTTTCTCCCTCTCTTTGTCATTCATCTATAGCACATTGAATCCTAATGTAAATTGTCTCTGATGGGATGTTGACCCTATTATAGATGTAATTTCCTGGATAGTTGTATTTAAAGCGGATATTTGTGTTTTTTAAAATTAAGGAAATCTTTGCACAAACACATATGTACAGGATGTATATTTCACCAATTTATTTAATCATTTGACAATTCAGTAACCCCAAACAGCACGTGAACGGTGAGGGAGAGTGATGAAATGGGGAAAGAGAGTATGTTAAGAGAAAAACATGACGTCAAGCAGAATCAAGCAAGGCTTTCTTCATACTGTTGATCCTGATTCCATGCAGAAAAGGATGTGTCCGCTTCTCAGTCACGTGGCTACAGGAGAAGAAAACAGGACAGAAGGTTGAGTTGACTGGACTGTGTGATAGCCTGACTGGGGTGAGCCTCAGGGAGTATAATGTCAAGGGTTGGGAGAGCTTTCAGTTAACCCAGCGCACAAGTTTCACGGGGAATGTCAGACTCTCCATCTCTATAGTATGGGAGGACCCACTGGGATTTTTCCATGCATGTACATAGGATGGGGCCTTTCATGATTAGGATCCCTATAATATGGAAGGGGCCACTGGAATTTTTCCATGTGTGTACATAGAATGAGACCTTTCATGATTAGGATCCCTTTCAGGACTTTGATAATTTCAGAATTCATGTTCACCGGCCCTACCCATCCAAAAGGATTTTACAGGATCTTTGATGGAGTTACTCTCTGCTCTTCTAATTCTAAAAGCTTTATGGCTTAAAGATGTTGTATTCAGCCTGGAAGCTAATGTCTCTATTTGCTCTTTTTCCCTCTGTTTCTTCCCCAAAACAGCGACAAAAGGTACATTTCAGCCTACACCAGCATCTTGCATTGATGCTCATCTTACTATAGAAAGTTCAAAAATCACCCTTTAAGGGAATCTCCTTCTGCAGGAGAACACACCTGGGAGGCATGTATCATGTAGTGTTTTGGGGGAGTTTCCAACGTGGCAATTACAATGATGTGAAAGCATACCTGTTGTGTGTAGGAGTGTGCAGAAGGAAGAGAAACTTGTATAGACAACCCTCAACTGAGACTGAATGAAAAACCCATTGTTTTTCCAATCATCCCTGCCGACTTCTGCCATCTCCTGCTCCTCTCGGAAGAACTGTCATTGCTATGATTCTTGCATGATAAGCCTTTGTCACCAACACTGCTTTTTAGCATGAATGCACTAGGATGTGATATTTGCAATTTCAGTAGGACTCGGGGTAAACACAATAACCTCATAAAAAAGCTCTCTACTGACATAATTATTGGGCTAGTTGACATAGAAACCCTCACAACAGAGTCATGCTTACTTACAATATTTAGAAGGAGTTGGCATCACTGGTTTTGTTAAATAGTGGGACAGTCGTCTAGGGACAAAACAAATACAAAAAGTGAAAAAAAAGGACCAACCAATCATCAGCATTTCCCAATATTTGTAAGGATTTCTTCTTCTTCTTCTTTTTTTTTTTTTAATTTGAATTTGAAAAATATTTTATTTGTATGAGCAAGAGTGAGAGTGAGTGGGGACAGGAGCACAGAGGGTGTGGAGTCTGATGCATGGAGTTAAAAGTTTTAAATTAAAATTAAAACTAAAATCATGACCTGAGCTGAAATCAAGAGTCGGACACTTAACCAACCTCGCTACCTGGGTGCCCCATGATTTCTTCTTTTAAAGGAAGGGCTTTATAAAAGATAATTCGTGGAAGAGAAAATACAAAAAAAAAAAAATCTGTTTTCTTGCAACTTATTTACATATCAGGTAAGGAATATATATATATATATATATATATATATATATATCACATCACATTACCGGTACCGACGAGCTTTAAAATATTTTCTTCCGGAATATTCCTTTGTCTAACCAACTCCTTGAATTTCTCGAAGTCTTCCTCATTGACTTGATTTGCTCTGCCTGAAAATCACAATGCATAAAGCAGAAATTGCCCGTTAGAACCCCTAGGGATTTTTGAACACAGAAAGAGAAGCACAAAGGGGGAAATCTAGTCTTTCACTGAGTCTCAGACGATTACCATTGACCTTGTCTCAATGTCAGCTGTCCGACTTAGGTGCATAGGAGCCATTAAACCCTCCATGATTGCATGGCCATGAGCTGTCCAGGACTGCAGGACCCCAGGGACACATCAGGAACTCCATGAATCTTGGACCCAACCCATCAAGAACATCCAATCTATGGCGTGTCTGCCTTTGCCTCAGAATCTGTGTCTGACATGCACGTCAGGTTCTGGACCCAAACTACAAGGGTGATTCTCACCTTCCAGACAAATAACATCCCCATGGCACGTAGGCTCAGAGACGGCTTGTTTCGTTTTGTTTTGTTTTTTGTTTTTTGTTTTTGTTTTTGTTTTTGTTTCAATTTAAACCACAGTACTCCAATGCCTTTTTCCAGATCGAAACCCAGGATCCCAGAAACTCTAGCACCCATCTCCACACACTTGTGTGTTATTCAGGGATTGAAATAGTCCGTGTTGGCAACAACAATGCATTAGAAAGACAAAATAGAATGAAGTTTTATTTTGAAAGCCTCTGTCCCGAGGCTGGTCAGTGGATTTGGAAAAAGAAAAAAAAAAAGGTTGTAAATTGAAGGATTGGGGTCAGCGTGAAGAAAGCTGAGGTTTGAAATTAGTTGACCTGCTATGAAACTATTTCTAATGAAACTCAGCTTTGTTTTGTTTTTAATTTTCCATTTTAACAAATGGGAGTGATTTTTAAAGACCTCCATCTTCTCCTGACTTTTGTTGACACCTTTCTTTTTTGAATCATTCCAGGATCCTTGACACAATGCGCATGAAGACTCTGGCCTGGTTGGCAGAATCATGAAGCGTGTCCCAAAGTACTGATTTTCTCTGTGAAAATGCTGACAGTCGAGACATGATATGGCCAGGACCACCGCCAGGATGCCATACGTACCAACCAATAAAACGAGATCTGTGGTGCGTCCTTCCTCGTCTACGTTGATATCATAGCCCAGCATAACGTTTGGGGTTATCCTGACAACTTGGAAATCGTTGGTCCCCTCATCTGTGAGGGAGAAAAAAATATATATATATATGTAAAACTTGTATAAACTTATATAAAATTTATATATGTCTATAAAGACTCGCCTTTGTTAATTTATGGTAGATTGGCTTTACCGTGACGTCGTTGGCGTATGGGTAACGACATTCTCGTACCAGACTCTGTGTCCCCTTGGCGGTGTAGTATAAACATTAACGTTGCTTATGACAATGAAAACAAGGAGGGTAGGGAACACTTTTCCTTAGTGCCACCTTCTTCGGCAATGAAACATTTCACACCTCCCAGGGTTACTAAAATAGTCCCTAAAATGGTTGCCATGACACCCACGTGTCTTCAAACAACATGTGTTGGGATTACATGGCATATTATCATATACAAGTTTGAAATCTTTTCATATGGGCCATATCCCAGCAATGGAGTTGACCTGTCTTTAGACCAGCTGCCATTCAAAACCATGCATAACTGTATGCTGAGTGTCTAGTCTGCATGGGGCAACCCTCCGGGCCTTTGGTTAACACCAAAGTCTGCATTCACAATTCCCCTTAATCTAGGTGTATTGGTGAACACATTGAAAACTTCCACAAATGCACCCATTTTTATGACTATTGGTTATACTGTGAACACATCATGGGTGGGGACAATCTCAACATTCGGTTCAGATCCCGCAAGCACGGGGCACCTTCCTCTCTGGCTGTTCCCATCCATCCTGCCATGTTTCTAAGAAAAAGAAAACACCACCGACCCACACGTCATGTCTTCACCAAACCTTCCCACAAGCATTCTCTGTTCCCACCACAGAATACATAACACCTTACTTGAACCACTGCTCCAGATTTTACCTGTAACTCTGCCGGTTTGTGTGTCCCACTAAACTAGCGTTAGTCTACCACGGCGAAAGACCAAGGAGCCCCAGACGGAACTTGACCGTCTCCCGGACAAGTCTCTGAGCCTTGCCCAAGCCTACTCTAGCTCTATGAGTCTTGGGTTATGTGGAAAGAATTTAAATATGGTTTTGTGCATCTCTATAAAGATTTTCGGTAACCACTTGCTGGGATGACGATGTCCTGAAGGAGGGCTTTGCAGGAAACCTCACTAAGTTGGTTTATAAAGGGAACGCAGGTCATGGAAGTGGTGGGATTAAATACATCAAGGCCACCACTAGTTTGGTCCCTTGGTTTCTCCAGAACAGAGCTGGGTAGGTTACAAATCCTAGTTCCCAAAGTCAGCTCAAAGTAAGTCGAGCTCATGGTCTTTCTCTCCTGCCTTAAATTGCCGTGCCCAAATCCCATTAAAAAGGGCTACAGAAATGCAGAAAATAATAAAAAAGGGTGATAGAGTACATCAATGGCACAAGAAAACAGAAAGATCATCTACAAGTAAGAGAAATGAAATCATAATTTAAAAAAAAATCTCCTGGTAATATAAAAGTGGCAGAAGGACAGGCATATAATTGACTTTATTTTCGTATCTTCTACTTAACTACATACTCATTGTGCTGTTTCTTATCACAGACAAGGGCTGTAACCACAGATTTACACATTTACATTTTCATATGATAGTTAGACATGAGGCCACTTAAAATTTGGAACGTTGTTTAGGGTCATTAGAAAGCGCTTAGTGATGTGATTCTAAACCGACATCCACATGGCTTTCGACAGAAGCTGAGCTTATGAAGAAATGTGCCTGGTGTTGGAAATAACTCTGATTCCCTTGGATTTTAAGTTAATCGCCGGCTCATGGAACGGTGTGTAAGAGGCTTTAAGACAATTTTTTAAAAAATGTATTCCAAGAATTCAAATAAAACCTTTATGAATCCCTCAAAAAAAAAAAAAATGTATTCCATTGGGGCACCTGGGTGGCTCAGAGGGTTAAAGCCTACGCCTTTGGCTCAGGTCATGATCTCAGGGTCCTGGGATCGAGCCCCGCATTGGGCTCTCTGCTCGGTGGGGATCCTGCTTCCTCCTCTCTCTCTGCCTGCCTCTCTGCCTACTTGTGATCTCTCTCGGTCAAATAACTAAATAAAATCTGTGAAAATAAAATAAAATGTATTCCCTTACAGCAAAATGACATCAATACGTAAGCTCAGGATAGACCCATTAGACTGAGTTCCTAAGGTTGTTTTACCTTATCTGGCAACATTTTCATGCAGTTGACAACCTTAGGAAACAAACCATCTAAACATGGTCTGACCACTCCCTTAATAATACTCATAATTGGAAGGAGTCACCTATGTCCTATGATCGAACTGTCTGTGCATGACAAAATAAAGTGCTCGGAAAATTTAGGGATATTGTGCCCGGTCATACTTCTGATCGTTCATCAAAGTAGAATTCAGGCATACAGAGTTCCGGAAAGAAGTTGAGGTGAAGAATTCAATCTTAAAATATCAGGAAACCGATGATACTTACAATCGACACGGATCATTTTGTTGAGTCCTACCGTTCCCGTGATTGATTTTTCTTGGCATTCTCCATTCTGCCTAAAAATCAAAAATGTCTTTAAGTGGGTGGGCGAAAACCATGAAACCCTGGTCTGTAATGAACATCTTCGTTCTTTGGGCCGCAGAAAACCCTATTTGAGGTGTCCCGTCAGTGCCTATGAACCATGGTAAACAACGTGGCCTTCGGAAGAGAAATAGGTGTCCCACCATCAAGGGTCACCTGGCAAGGATGTCTTTGTCTACACATGGCATCAGACTAGTAGTTTTAACGACAGGAGATACAAAACACGTCGTATTTAAAGCCAGTTAAACATGAAGACATATGAGGGAGCCCCCGGGGGGCTCAAATGGTTTAGCATCTGCCTTTGGCTCAGATCATGATCCTGGGGTCCCGGGATTGAGTCTCATCGGGCTCCCTGCTCAGCAGGGCGTCTGCTGCTCCCTTTCCCTCTGACCCTCCTCCTCACCTGTGCTTTCTCTATCTAAAATAAGTAAGTAAATAAATAAATAATAAAAAAACATAAAAAATCCAAAATACTGGAAAGTTGATAAAATATTAGAAAATAATAAACATTTTCTGGTAACAAAGAGAAATAGCTCTCAAGACATGCCTTAGCCATTCTCACAACACAGGGAAAGATTTCTTACTCAATATAAAAAACAAAAAAAATCCCCCAAAAAAGAACAAAGAAATATGGGCTTAATTTAATCGGAACCACAAACTTCCATTAAAAAAAAAAAAAAACAAAAACTAAGAAAACGAAACACCGAACAACATATATATATATAAACACATTGCACACACACACCCACAGACACACACAAGCCCACATGATACACGTATGTGATATGTGGAAAGTAAATGCATATTCGAAACAATCGTCATCTATGTGTCCCATATATAGCAAAAGAGTCTGTGTGTCTCTGTGACCAAAAAATGTGTATTTGGAAAAATAGGAACAATGCATACAGCACAAATAATTAAACAGGAAAGAGTCCGACTAAAATGAAGCAATGTGTTGAACAGATAAGTCACAAAAGAGGGGCCCCAGGAAGCCGTGGTCCCCACTTTGAGTCATTAGGGACATGCAAAGTAAAAGCCACTTCCCGTTTGCCCGGGATGGATAAAACCACAGACCGAGTCAGCCCCGAGGTTTAGAAAGAACAGGTTACCGTGGACCATCTCATGTCTTGCTGGCCATAATCCCAACAGTGCTGTCTCTTGGAAAACAATTTGAATTTCCTGCCCTTAGAGATGCTGAGGTCTCCCACGGACGACTATGATGCCACCATGTCACAGTCCCCAGGAGAACAGCAAATAATATGTCCACGCAAACACGTGGCAGAGCGATCCTTATCAAAGCTGTCCACAATACCCACCACATGCAGACCTTATCCTATACCTGGAAAACATGCCCGCTGTTTTGGACACAAAGTACTTTAACTCGGCAGTGACAAAAGAGACTAATTGTTCTGAAAACCCTGTGCCTACATGGGTAAAGCTTTATGGGGGCTGAGAAAAGCCGGAGGAGACGCACTGTGTGCGATTCCCCTGTGTTATGGTCTGGAACAGAGGAGCAAAGCTTGTCAGAAAAGTTCTCCAAGGGGCCACACGGGCAGACACTGGGAGAGAAGCAGACTTTCGGTGGTGATGGAAAGGTCCCGTACCTTGACTAGCAATGACAAACGGTCGTACACGTGTGTGAAAACTCACCCACTATGCCTTCACGTGCACGCCTGCGATCTCACGTGCATGACATTTCTGTAGACTTGACTGCAGAACGAGGGGCCCCAAGTAAAGTCAAAGAAATGCAGACGGACACAAAAGTATAAAAATGACCCCAAAACATCATAGGGGATTCTTTAAAAAAAATATGGAGGAGCTCCTGGGTGGCTCAGGGGGTTAAGCCTCTGCCTTCAGCTCAGGTCATGATCTCAGGGTCCTGGGATGGAGCCCCACATCGGGGCTCTCTGCTCAGTGGGAAGCCTGCTTCCCCCCCAACTCTCTCTGCCTGCCTCTCTGCCTACTTGCAATCTCTCTCTGTCCAATAAATAAATAAAAATATTTAAAAATATTTTTAAAAACATGGAAAACTGACAGGTATAGTTATTAGCTTATGATGTCTGCGTAATTTCATTATATGTATATATAACATCTAAGCAACAGTATCGTAGATTATACATAATCAATTCCATATCTATCAGAATAGGATTTGTGTGTCATTTGATTATGTGTATATATAAAACACATAATCAACCACATCGTAGAGTGTATGTAATCAGTTATATAATTAATTATATAGCAGTTGTATTTATCAACTATATATCAATTATATAATTATATAACTGCATAGCATTATATATACTATAATTATTGTGTATTATATGTAGCAGTTTATCCATGACTAAGATCAGAAAGCATTCCAGTACTATTAATGGAATGCTTACACTACTGCTGGCATACATATATAAAATAATTATATATTACCATGTATAGATTATGCATTTTATATATTAGAATCATATTATAATAATTGTTATTATATATTATAATTTATTATATATTAAAATTATTATGTATTATTACACATTATAATTGTAAAACACGTTTATAATTATCAAACATGTTCATTCGTGATATTTGTACATCAATTATCTCAATTATATTTGTATATATAAAATATATATATATTTGTATTATACATTATTATGTAATAATATACATTACATATCATGTATTATATATAATATCATTTATATATCATATATTTATATAACATATCATTATATATTATAATTGTATCATATATTATATATTATGAATATTATATTATATATTATGTATATATTATGTATTATATATTATTATATATTATAATTGCAAACAACATTTATAATTATCTAACATGTTCACTTGTGATATTTCCATACCCTTTACACCAATTCAATTTGTATATGTATAAACCCATCTCTCCGAACGTAACCCTCTTATTTTACTTTCTCAACGCTCATCTTTTTTTTGGTTTTTGTTCTTCAGCACCTGTGCCTGTGTGTGGAAACTAGAGAGACAGGTCCTCACTCAGTTTCTTATAAGGCACGATTTTTGACGCATGTTCTGAACCCCTTTATCCTTGGAAGAATCACCCTCCCCTCTAGGCCCCTTCCAATTTCTCCCCGATTCTTAACAGATGAACGCATCTCTCTCCTCATTTTCAGTCCTGGGCTCCTGTGTGTTCTCCAGCCAGGACCTTGCCGGGTATCTCTAAGCCTCGTACTATTTCCTTTACATCTCCCTCAAGGCCCCGTTTGCATAGTTCTGTCACTTTTCTTGCACTGCCAACTTTCCGGACTATGAAGCCATCATCCGTTCCCAGTGCAGTTCTCCCTGGATCGGAAGGACTGCAAACAGTAAAGATTAACAATTCCCTTTCCACGTGCCCTGCAAACATCGGTTTCAACCTTACACACAGTGGTTCTGTCTGCATGATTTTGTGCTTTGGGATGCCCTATATTTCTTTTAAATAATTCCTCCTGCTTCCTTCCTTCAGTTTAAAGCCCTTTCTGTTTATCCGTGTGCCAACACGTGTCCTGTTTCTTCCTCCTTTGTTGGAAAATTCCCAGTTCCATCTTCAAAGGCATCCTACACATACCCTGTTTCTTGTGACCTTTCATAGAACACCCCCCAACCCCCACCGTACAATCACGGACCATTTTCGGAGGGTCTCTTTCCACCTAGACTTTACCCTTACAATAGAATTTCATTATAGTATTCTTAGGCGTTTAGAGATCTGGATCAGACTCTATTTTACCAGTGAAGGTAAAAAAATAAATAAATAAATAAAAAATTCTCATCTTCTCTTAGTCTTTTGAGTTCTTAGTAAAATGCCTATCCTATAGTGGGCATTTCATAAATAATAGTTGAAGTAGCAAAGGCTTTGGTGAAGGTCACAATTTGATGATGTTCAAAATGTGCTACTTGTGAGATCTGCAAGGTAGAGAATGATAGAGCCAGTGGCAGGAACCCTACAGTCCCAGAAGCTCCCTGAAGACTATCTCCTTAAATCAAGAAGGCTGTGCTCAATTTATAAGGAACTGAGACTTCAAGGCCATGCAGATACTACATTGCAAACATGGAGCTCAGATGCATTAACAGGTGTGTTTGCTCTGTGTGATTTTTACTTACTTGATAAAAAAATTGAATAAGATTTTCCTTCTTGGCATGTCCACATCAATACGTCTCATATAACCCCTGAATGGGCTGTTTTCACTGAGCTTCTCAATGTTGCTAGCTGCCATGTACATCGTCTGCCATTGTCCTGCAAGCTAAAGGCAAAGTTCCTATCAGTAACTTTATTCAATTTCTTTTTATTTTCTCCAACATCATTCCATATGGTTATGCCTTGTCTTTTGCATCAGCACAGAACTAACTTTTTGAAGGATTTATAAACTACTGGAAAAAGCCAAGTCTGCAACAAATCAACACATTTGACATAGTCCTAAAATAGCATATCCATTCTTACCCAATGCAAGACCTCCACCCTGATAGCTCATGGGCTGTTGCATGTCCTCTTTTACAAGTACACTAGAGATGTATAAAGGGCCAGTTAGTAGACTCTAGGAGACACGTACAGTAGACATGTGTAAGAAGCCTATTTACAGAGGAGTTCTCAGTTTCCAGGTAGATGGCTAACCCTGACACACATCAATTAGATAGACATAGGAAAACCCCCCAAAACACGCACATACACATAAAGACCTCTTTGTCAGATCACCCAGTTCCTGGTACCTGTGTCAATTCATTAAGTAAGGGTAGCTGGGCGTCGCAAACCGCAACCAGGACAAGAGACAACAGTAAGATCTTCATGTCTCCAGCACGTCTTGGTTCCTCCTCTGAAGAAGCTCTGAGTAGATTGCCGGTTGCTAAGATTCTGAATTCTCATTGCTTTATATAGCACATGTCTGTGGATGTGGCAATGTTTGTCTATTTGTCATTCTTTTCAAGGGAGCGTTGTGTAACACTGACAACATCCTGGTTGGCGGTGATGTATCCCAAAGACCTATGAGATCTGGGGCAAGTTGCTCATTTCTTCCTCGACTCTGGAAAAGACATTCAGAAGCTCAGTTGGCCTGTACCATTGTTTGGATCAAGCCTGTATATCTCATGTAATGTGGATACTCCCTCATTCATTCTTGGGGAAAAGAAATGTCCCCTTCCCTCTTTGTTGGATACGTTGCAAGGAGATCACCTTCCTGCCCCAGCACAAGTGTTCCCTGTTTCTTGTGAAAAGATGGAAGAATGGACGTGGGGGCTTTGCCACAAACCAACTCATAAATGCAAATGCCAACATGCAGGTTGGGAGACATCTGGTCTTCCTTTTTTCCCAGCAAGCTGAGGGTGAAACCACTTTGAGGCTCTTCACAGACAAAGCTGGACACAGTCATGAGCATGTCTGTCCCTCTGAGCTTATTATGAATATCAGATAATTATATACCTATGGAAAGCTCATAGGAGAGTGTTTAGCTTGGAGAAAATAGGTCTTAAATTGTTATTAATATCTTTGAAGAAAACCAGTGAACCAGTCAATCAAATAAGAGTCTTTTAGGAAGCTGCTACCATCATCGGTTTGTTCAACATTAAATGAACTTGCCACTCATCTTTACAGGCTAATAAAGTGAAGCAAGAAAACAGGTATCTTGCGATTCTTTTGCTCACATCTGGTCAATTATGAAATAGAATAAGGGGGCTGTGGGATAAGAACAGAGAGACTGGAATGCCTAGAATAAATGAGTATCTTTTTAAATATGATAAGACCAGGGTAAACAAGGTCTAAAACACAGGCAGTGGCACTAATCCCTCATGAAAGGTTGGCTTGTGTCCTCTTCCAAACTCATGTGTTGATGCCCTATCTGCCAGACCCCCAGAATGGGATATACTTTGGAAATAAGGTCACTGTGACAATGTAGTTGGCTATAGTTAGTTCAGAGTAGGTCATGGTGGACAAGGGTGGGCCCCTAATCCAATATGGTTGGTGTCTTTCTATAAAGGGAAAATTTGGATGCACGTGCACACAGAAAAGGTAGGGTGATGCTGTCACAAAGCAGCAACCTTCCACCGGCAAGAAGAGAGATAGAGCAGACCCTCGTCTAGAGACTTCATGGAGACTACAGCCCTGCCCACATCCCATCTCACACTTCTGGCCACCTTATCTCCAAGATAATACATCTCTCTTGCTCTAAGCCACCCATTTTGATTGATTCTTTGACGGGTTGATTGATTCTACAGTATCCCTAAGAAACTCCTATGCATTCGGGATTTGATATCAACTATGACTTGGGCCACATAGCTAAGGTCCTTGCCACGTCCTTCCACCTCTGCCTGAGCCCACTGAACTGATGGAAGACCCTCTTTTCTCTGAGGCTAAGAACTCAATAGGGCATGAGAGCTCTAGTTCTCATGCCAGCTTCTTGGAAGTTGTCAGGAGACCACGTCTACAAATGAAGAAGCACCTTCAGCCAAATAAAGGACAAGACAAGCAATGGATTTTCCTTGTTTTTTTAGTTTTCCTCACATTTTTTTTTAATTGACATGGGAAACAGTGACAGGTTAAAATTATTGACTTGATTTATTCTTTTGGAGCAACCATGTGGTCTCCATATTCTTGGGAGGTCTTACTTCCTCCAGAGATCAGTTTATGCTCTAGGCACAGGACAGTCTGTTCACTCTTGATTTCACAAGTTCTTTTCTTGATTTGAAATATACTTTGTGTTCTCTTACGAAACACAACAAAGACAACTGCTAAGAAACTTCCTTGCCAGAAGAGTGTGATTAATTACCCATGGGATGGACTCAAAAGACTCTGTTTAAGACAGTCATTCCTTCGGACTGATTGTCTCTCATTGAGAGAGACAAAGCCAAACATTGGCTTTGACGTTTTGTCACCTTTTGATGAAGGTGTCTCAGACTCCCACTTTACCAGCTGGCCTTTTGCTCCCTTTGAAGGTCTAAAAGTGGCCAGTTTGGGTCATTGAATTGGATTCTTTCATCTGTCTCTCTCTGCTTTTGGAGGCATTGTTACTTTTCTGTGTTTTGTCTTCCCCCCCCGTGGATCGTCCCATAGCACTTGCCTCTTGGCATGAAAAGGAAGTCAGTCATTTCTGTATCCGGCAATGTTCTGTCCAACTCCATCCATTTTGAACATTATGAGATGGATACAACTCTGTCTTTAGTCAACATGGAGATTGAGTTTAATATTTGAATGAATGTTGTTCTCGGTGGTTCCTTCAAAATACACTTCACTTCCTGTCAACATGCCCTTTGGGTCCTAATTATATAAATTTCCTAGTATATTCACTCAGTGCACACTGAAGTACAGTAGGGGACATGGAAGGCTCAATTATTAATATTCAAAGGATTCCATATCTCACTTCTGCAAACCCCTGGACTGTTTTAGACATCTGAGACAACTCTTCAAACCACAAGGCATGCCCCACACCCTGCCCTCCCACACGTTCTATGCTTTCTAATTCTCGCATTTCTTTCCATATCCATCAAGACTCTGGTCTTCTAGAGTCTTTGGTTATCCATTTCTTTGGATACCCATCAAGACTGTGGCAATCAATTCAATATTCTTATCTTTTTTTAGGTTTATCTTTCAGAGCGTACGTCTCTTCTGTTTGCCTTTTGCCTTTTCTTATCTAATGTATTCATGGGTAAAAGATTAAACACACACCTGTCTACTCTGTCCTGAAAGGCTGACACAGCATAACCCTTAGCCAAATCCCTTAGCTTACTGGCCTTACTTCACACAAAGGACAGGAAAAGGTGAACGTCTAAAAGATACCTTGATTTCTCTACATATCATCTCACTTTTCATACAAAAGTCTTGATGTGAGTTCCCTGTGGATTCCCCACCAGCACCCAGGTGTTCAAAATCAGAAGGATGATCATTACTCACATTTTTTGAGATCTGAACTCAGTGCATTTAGGTGACCAGCTCATCTCACTTTTCCTGGGAGTGTATTGCTGGGTTTCACACTGGCACTCTTACATCCCAGGAAAACCCGCAGTGCCAAGCCAATGAGGACAATCGATTTCCCTGAGAATGGTGATTAACCACTGGGAATTCCAAACCTTCCCACAGAGATCCTGGGTCACTTGATCTGCGGCATGGCTTTCTAACCTGTGTGTTTAAGCAGTTCATGGCAGTAGCGAAAGAGCCATTTTTTTCTTGCCAAGTCTGCAAAGCACTCTGTAATTTCCCCTTGCCAACCCCAAGCTTGTCTACACACCTCCTACAAGTCTACCATCCCCTCCTCAAAAACATACACGGGCACCTGAATGACTCTGAAAGTTGGCCAGCAATCCTTGAGTCTAAATGCCACTGTCACCGGACAACCGTTGTCAAACTTAAGTGCTTCAAGATTTTACTACCTTCTCCTCACAGTCTCTGTCCTTAAACAGGAGTGTCAGCTCCAGCTATGTTTTTGTGTTATGCTCTTGTGCTGAAGCTCCGGCGCCCAAAATTTCCTGGTGCATGTCAGAGGAGGTAGGCTTGACAGGTAAAATACAGGCTGCCTCGTTAAATTTGAAGTTCATGTATAGGGTGGACATAGTTATGCTGGAAAGAGAAAGCTGTGTTGTTGATCTCAAACTCAAATGTAACTGCCCATGTGCATTTCTGTTCACTGATTCTGGCTCATGGGCTTATGGAAGCTGACAAGTCCCTAGAGGCCCAGTCAGAATGCTGGAGATGCAGGAGAGCCAATGGTGTAAATCCCAGTCCAAGGGCACAGGAGCTGTGTCCCCGTTTGATGCCAGGAAGAGAGAGAGCAAATTTTCTGCCTTTCGTCGATCTGGTCTGTAGATCCGATCTCGATCTGTACAGCTTCTAGATCTAGTGGAACTGCAGATCTGGTCTTGGACATTATGTGCATGTAGACCTTGCACATTCAAGAATGTCATTTTCTTTTCATCCACTTCGAAGGACTTTTTTTTTTCTCTTGGATTGGCATGTGCTAGAGAAAATGCAAGTGATGAGTCACTACTTGCATTCCCACATTCCTCTCATTCACAGACGGGGTAAACTTCAGATCTCCAAACGCAGACAGCAAACAGCCAAACACACATCGGCCCCTTTGCTCATGCCCTTTCCTCTTCAGAAATTGTCTCCTCTCTCTGCCTCTTGTAAGCCCACTTAGCCATAGAAAATCCCCCAAATCCATCTATGCAGAGATGGGAAAAAGAATCCATAAACCTCCTGTGACACATCGGATGGTCGTTCTAACTCCAGGACACACACGTAGAAGACAGTCGTCGTAAGAATGGGTGGTTGGTAGGACTGGAATAGATCTCTCACGCTTCCCGCAAATGTCTGAGGTGGCAGCTTCCTGCCTGAAGGAAAGGCACTATAGTGTCTTCCATACTTTTGTGCATTTGCTTTAATTTGACTAACTTCAATTTGCTTCTCAGTTCTTCATTTTAGTTTTAGGGGGTGCATTTATTTCACCAAATGATGGGTATTGGCTTTCTGGGGTGATATCGCACTGAGTGTCGCTCTTCATTGCAATATATTGTCTATAAACTGTGTATTTTTTCTTTTCCCTCCTTCCCCCCGGAGGAACGGTTCAACATTATCTTAATCTCACGTTTGAAGGAAAACCCTCGATCAGCACAAATAAATCCCAGTGGAAATGTGTGAAGGCTCCTTTTCAAAGCCTTCCTAGCAGGATATACAGGTACACTCAGGAATAACACCTTTCCAAATGGTAGCCATGTATCCGCGGTGTTAGGAGACAAGCCCGTTATCTTTTGGAAGAATGGGTGTCTCCAAGTTTTTTTAAATTAACTATTAGTAAGTCTAGTGGAGAGCAATGTCGTCATTTATCCCCATGTATGCTGACCTCCCCAAAAAAGTGTATTTGCACAAGTGCTTAGAGCAAATATTTGCTGTGCCACCAGTAGGTCTCTGTTGAGCTCAGACCAGGTGAAGGCCATTGTGGTTGGTCTGTAGCAGACAAAACAGGAAATCACACAGGTATGATTCCCAGAGTTTCTGTTACCATGAGGGGAAACAGGAAATAAATAAATCCTCAATGGACACCATTACAAGTATTGATGCACGTGGAAACATAACATAGGAAGCCAGCCAGGGAGTGGTAGAGGAGCATTTAAGCAGAGATCCAAAGAGAGGAGAAAAAGACAGTCATGCAGTTATCTGAGTAAAACGATTCCAGAAGGGAGGACTAGTGACTCCATTGTTCTTTTAAATAGGAATTTTGGTAAAATATACAGAACTTACAAGTTACCATCCTAATCACTTTTAAAGAGTTCATTTATTTATTTAACAGACAGAGATCACAAGTAGGCAGAGAGGCAGGCAGAGAGGGCGGAGTGGGGCAAGCAGGCTCCCTGCTCAGCAGACAGCCCGACGCAGGACTCGATCCAGGACCCTAAGATCTTGACCCGAGCTGAAGGCAGAGGCTTAACCCACTGAGACACCCAGATGCCCCCATCCTAATGATCTTTAAGCATACCGTTCAGTAATGAGAAGTACACTCCCATTGTTATGCAACTACCTCCACAATTCTTGTCATCTTGCAAAACTGAAACTCTGTCCCCATTAAACACCAACTGCCCATGACCCTCCCCCAACCCCTCACACCCACTGTTCTTTCTGTGTCTCTGAAATTGCCTGCTTCAGGAAATTTCCTCATGGATGTGGAAGCATACGGGATCCATCCTTCTGTGTCTGCCTGATTCCACTGAGCACAATTACAAGTGTTCTAGCGGGTGTCAGAATAGTCTTCCTTTTTGATGGCTGAGTAATATTCCATCAGATGATCCACATCTTGCTAATCCATTCATCCATTGATGGATACCTTTTGGCTGTTGTGAATGAAAGTACTATGAACAAAATGAAACACAAAGAGGCCAAAGAACGGGAATGTGATAGAGAAAAAAGGGGATAAAAGAGGTATTGTTTAAAGTTGAACATGTAGTTTATGATCTACTAGAAAAAGAAGGAGTCTCAAAGCTAACAGGTCATAACTTTCCAACACTGAAGGGAGACATTATGCTAGACACTCAGAAAGCACTACCCAGCCCTAGGAGGACAAACAAAAAGAAATCCACAGAGACCTCCCTGAGCAAAATCCACAAACCAGACACCAAGTGTGCAAAACAGTAGATTGCTTTGAGAGAAGGAATTAACAGGATGAACCGCCAAATCCTCTACAGACACAGTGAAAGTCATGGTCTAGTAAAGTGTTCCACTGTTGAACTGTCCTACCCAATTGAAAGAGAAATAAAGATCTTTTCAGGCAGCCCAAACCCAAGAGAATCTGTCAACTGTGTGCCCGTTCTTAGAGAAATGGAGGCACAGCAGTGTATCCCAGATCAAAGTTTGCTGGTGGACGGAGGTGCCTGGGTGGCTCAGTCAGTTCCGTGTCCAACTCTTGGGTTTCAGCTTGGTCTGAACTCTTGGTCATGATCTCGGGGTGATGTGATTGAGGCCTGTTGTTGGGCTCCATGCTCAGTACAGAGTCTGCTTGTTCCTCTCCCTTGGTTCCTCCCTCCCCACCCCCACTCACAGTCTCTCTCTCTCTCTCTCTCTCTCTCTCTCTAGCAAAATAAATAAAATCTTTAAAAATAGAAGGATTAATAACAGTCTGTATATCACAGAGAAACAGCCCAAGACTGGAAAACAGTCAAAGACGAAAAACATCAGGAAGGGGTAACCATTCCAAAAGTAACTGCGATCAACACTAACTCCTAAAGTCACCGCAGCACACATTGACAAGTTGCACGCGTCCACAACTAGAACAGGGAAGTTTTCCACACTTGTTTCAGCACAGAGGCGACTTAACTAACATGTCGCTAGAAATAGAGAAAACCTGGAAAACAAAATCCATCAAATCGAATGAATTAATGTATCTAAAACATTGGGCAGGACCGTGCAAGCGCTCTCATGCTTCGAAAGGCAAACCAGGACTTTTCACCTGTTTCAACCAAAGGGACGTTGGAAGACGTGTGAACGAGTCAAGTCATACAGATTATTATGTGGTTGAGGGTTGTCTCATAGCTGAGAAGGGCATTAGAAAATGTGCATACACTTGGAATTTGGAAACATGTGTTTAAAAAAATGCATCCAAGAAAAACAACATGGATATCTGAAAATATTTTGAACTTAATGGAAAGCTAGAAATGAAACCCTGGTCTAAATGCATCACACATTTCTTTTTAGATTCCTTAACCACCCTTGGGAGCCGGTGGACTAATTACCTCCAAAGTGACAGGTGAAGAAGAAATGCATAGAAACTTTAGGTCCCTTGATCAAACACAGCTCTCACGTTGGGGAAAGATGTACATAAAGCCATCATAAAAAATAATTTGGGGCCATTCCTAAGCCACTTTAACAATAACTGGCTGTAATTTCCTAGGGCTTTGCTTTATATCTGTGAAATCAGGTTCACACAGGAGACCTGTGGAACCACTTTGGAAATCCTGGCCTTCATCCTAGAGTTAAAGTTACCCATGCATTTTGACTGGGGAAATCCCATGGTTCGACTTAAACTTTAACAAACGTTTGTAAATGATTTCTTGGCAGTTGCTGGGTCGGGGTTCCAGGGAGACCACTCTGCCGTCTTGTGGAAACATCCATGGAAGTGACAGTTTTAGCACAGCTGAGTGGTCATGACGCTCCTCACCACTGATGTCTGCTTTCTGCAAACGCTTTCAAGTACACCCTTCGCGATCGGCTTACGTTTGCATATAACTCATTAGCGATGATGACTAGTCAAGGAGCATCACACGATTTGGTAGTTTGGAAACTTCTCCTACTCAGTCACTCAACGTGGGTATGCTTGGGGCACATGATGTTGAACTCATGTTTGGGCATTTCACGAGGGAGAAATAGATTGGACCTTGTTATGAACAACTTGACCAGTGTATCAAACACCCAGTGTTGGGTGTGGTTTGCATGACTCAATCTTTATTTTGCTCTCATGGCCACGCAAGTGTGCGTGTCTTCTCACTGTAGGGCACACGATGAGGACTAGCCCTTTATGTTCCATATGTCCATTCTCATGCAGAGGGAAAGAACAGGAGTCAGTGGTTAGCCCCATAGCCTTGTTTAATATTTCTTCTCAGGGGTTGTACTAGGCATGCCTGCAGTAGAACTTCTCCTAAGGTAACAAGGTGACACTACTCATTGCATTTAGCCATGGGAGGAACTTGAAATGTGGGTACACCCTGGTGAGTCATGGGGCAACTTTTCTTCATATTTTGGCTCACCTAGGCTCCTTTTGTAGGCCTCATAGACATTGGAGTGAATTCAGGAGAAATTTGAAAAGGAGAAACATGAGTCCATGGGTCAACTCTCTTGAAAAATTTTGCAAGAAAAAAGCTGAAAACACGGTCTATTTGGACAGAAACATATTCTAAGTAACTTTTTTTTTTAAGTTAGGAATCTGTCAAAATAAATTAGTAGCACTACAGAAACACATAATTCAGGAAAGTGAAATAATCGAGTAGGAATATATGTTGTAAAGCACATCCTTATTTTTGCAAACCCCAAATCCTTAAATCAACAGTAAACGGTGGGTGGTGACATTTAAGCTAAAATCTCAAGTTGAGCAGAAGTCAGCTAGGTAAATGTCACTGGTGCAAGGCTAATGGATTGTCCGGAAGGAGGGGCGGCCAATGGGTTGACCAGTTGTACGTCTAACACATTACACTGGTAACAATATGGTGGCTTCAATGAGATTGTTGACTTCAAACCTGTAAGAAGATTTTTCTCCTGTGGAACTTAGAAAGAGTGCATAATATCCCATTTCAATGACAAACATCCCATCTGTCTACAAAATGGATCTTCAGGTCCCATTTGGTTGCCCTGATCCCAGTAAGAGTAGAACAACGTTTGGTGTTATTTGACCATATGCATGACAAACTTTCTACACAGCAAGATGGGAACATGTGAATGGAAATTATCTTTGAAAACAAGACCCTTGGCCTCAGTTTCTTTGTCAAGCAGAAAAAAAAAAAAAAAGTACTTCCAATCCCATAAAACTGCTGTTTTCTGTTGGGTGTTAGGATCAAGCAGGCACATCTTGCCATGGCTCAGTGGGCCCTAATATCAAATTTCCGCACAGCTGGAAAAATCCTTTGAACATCTCCATCCCTTGTGTACATATACATGAATGTAAGGGTCGGTCATGTGGGCAGTTATGTCTGTAACTCTGGGAGCAGACTGCCGGAGTCGGAACAACAGTCCGTAAACGCAACATGGAGAAAGCTTCCCCCCCTTGCTAATTCCCTGAGTTCTCTCTGCAACCTCTAGATTAGAACAAATGTGAAAATCTTTATTGCAAGGACCTCACCTGACCACAGAATTCACAGCAAGACACAGCTGCTTTAAAGCTCGCTCCCAAGGCAAGATGTTGTATCCACCAGAGTTGGCTTTCCCAAATACATTCAATAAAACCTCCTCTACTTTTAAGACTTATTTACAAACTCACCAAATGCTTGTTTGGGCTTATTCTTATGGCTTCCTTTAAAAAAAAATTAAACCCCCTTTTTTATTGTGATACAAATAGCTTCTCAAATCCTCTTTCCTTGAGAAGTCAAAAATGGACAAATTTCTATTTCCCTCTTTCATTCTATTGGAAATTGCACTTTTTGGTGATTGTCTTTGTTGCATCAAATACTCTTGAATATTGTGCATACATCTTTTTTTTTTTAATGAAACTCTCTACGTGTATGAAAATTTCCCATAAACCATTCCGCAAAAAATGTAGTTCAATAAAAGATTGTTTATTTTTACTTTACTTCCATGGGTGTTTATGGTTATAAAAAGGAACAAAATGACGAGATCTCACTTGAAATTCATGTCTATGTACTGCTGGCAAAGAAGACAGTATTATATAGAAATTCAATAAACTTGCCCAAACCATCACTATCTTAAAAATTAAATTCCAGGAATCCGGGATGGTGTTCAGTTTTCTCTGTATAGCAGACATTCTTATGATTTAAAGGTTAGTGCCATATGTAAAATATAAATTCTTATCATAAGTCTGGTTTAAACATTTTGTCGGCATTCCACTTGTAGGTGTAGTGAGAGATGACAATGGCCAAGACCATTGTTTCAAACAAAGGACCGATTAGTTGAACACGGTTGTTTGTTTTCTGAAAGGGAGAAAGAAAAGAAATAATTATTAAAGTAAACATCCTAGAGATTTCTCTTCATACTTGACATACAACAGACCCCAAAAAGAATTTCCGGACTTCTCCATAATATGTTCATGGCAAGGTTTGGCCCAGCCAAAGTGCAAAGGACGTAGAGACGCACCTCTTAAAAAGGCGTACCTGTTGTAGACTGCACAATTCTTTTAAGGGCACTTCTGTGTGAAGGCGTCGCCTGGACACAAGGATTCCCAACAAACCCAGCATCATGACCACCGACCACAGACAAATCTGGAGATGTGCATGATTAATACTTGCAAAGTTCCAGAGTCTTCCTAGAGACAGCTTGTTCCCCAGCATCTTCTGCCTTGGGAGGTCCAACTGGGGTCCACCCCAACGTTCCCCAGCCATCCTCCACTTCCCCCTCTCTGCCCATACCATATGTCATCCTCCATCAAACGTTGCAGGACCCCCACATTCCATCCACCGTGGTGGAGCCCTTCAGTGACAGCCCGGGACCTGTCTTCTGTTCCTCGGAAAACCATTCCCAGCAGAGTGTTCTGATGCACTTTTTAAATTGTGCATGGGTCTTTCTGTCTGGAGTGAGCTTCCTCTGGTTGCTCAAGTCTCATTAGCCAACTTCAGTAGCTCTCTGTGCTTCCTATGTGCTGTCCCTCCACACCTGACATGACAGGAGAGGGTCATCGAAGCCTTCCCAACAGTCTGCCCCCATGCCTACCAGTAGATAGAAGCCTCCCCTTACCTTGTAGTGTCTGGCTGCTTGCCACGTTTCTGTGTGCAGCCATGGCTGTCAGAACCCCCATGTCCCCTGCCGACATGTGCCCCGGATCTCCCTGCATTATCATGGTGCATCCACACAGGTTTGGGGTTCCACACGCACGTGGCCATCTGGACACAGAAAACCTCTCCTTCCCTGGATCCCACAGGAGGACGACTCCTGTGGACTTCTCAAGGGGGTCCCAGGTGAACTGGTAGGTTACCAAGAATGAACAAGTCATAATTAATTTGTCCTTCTGTCATATATTTTAAACCTTTTCCTGGCTATCCCTGCTGAATTCTACTGTTTACCCTTCTTCCCTTAGCACCTGTTTAACCCCTGTTAAATTTAGCAATGATGTCCCAAGCCCCAGGCTTCTCCCTAGGAAAAACACAAAACCCTTAAACAATGATTGTGAAAATCCCACACATTCTTTATTGATTTATGTGAGTGATTTATTCTTTCATATGTTTGGTGCTTCCTTCATCTGATGCTGAGTTTAATCTGTCCTCTCCTTTTTCTACCTTCATAGAGAGAACATTGATTTTAATCCTTATAAAAAATCTAATATGCGCCTATAAAGCTGTAAATATCCCTCTAACGACCACGTCAGCTGCATCCCACACATTTTAAATAGGGTTTTTAATACGTCCTAGACTTTCTTCTGTGACCCATGGGCTGTGCAGAAATAGTTGGCTTGAACTGCCAAATACACAGGGATTCCTCAGATAATTGTTTTCATTGATTTTTTAATTTAATTCTCTTCTGATCAGAGAATACACTTGATGGGATTTCAGTGTTTTCAAATGTCCCATTATTTATTTTGTGGGCCAGCCAATGGTCTGTCTTGGTGGACACTCAGGAGCCCCTGAAGATCAGGGTCCTCTGTTCCATGGCCCCTGGGTGCGTGAAGATCACTCCCTACAACTGTGTGACACAAGCACTCATGCCATGACCACCCTTATTTACACTCTATCTCTTTGTTCGATCAGTTATTTACTAGATTAGTGGTTATTTACACTCTGGGTACAGTTCTCTCAGCTCACAAGGACGTTTGCATACTGAGTCTGTCCTTAAGGAATCACCCTTTGTTGACTTCCAGTGATGTACCGTCAATTTTGAAATCTTTCTGAAATCAAACAGAAATCAGATATCTGTTGTCTTGATGGTTGGACCCATTTATCATTAGGAAATGTCCTTTCTTACGCTGGTTCATAGATTTCTGAAATCAACTTTGCTCTTCATATAAGTGACTAAGCTCTCTTAGGAACCAGGCTTGTGTGGTGTATCAGAGCCTTTTGTTAATTTTGAATGTGTGGCATTCCTATAATTAATACACATTTCTTATAATAGCACAATGGTGGATTTTCATGGTCACCCAGTCCCTGTGCTACATAGATGGGATTCACATGTCTAAGTTCTTTCTTTTCCTAATTTATTGAGGTAAAATCCATACTATCAACAGCGTCCATTTACAACATACAGTTCAGTGAATTGGGGAAAATACACACCTTGACATAACCCCATACTTTCCATGATCAAGACAGAGAATGTCACCATAACCCTAGAACTTTCCCTCCTGCCCCTTTCCAGTCAAATCCTCCTTCTGTAATAAGCCCTAGGCAACCAAGGCACCTCAACGTAATCCCACCTCAACATAACCCCATGGTTCCCACGATCAAGGCAGAGAATGTCCCCGTAACCCTAGAACTTTCCCTCCTGTCCCTTTCCAGTCAAATCCTCCTCCTGTAATAAGCCCTAGGCAACCAATGCACCTCAATGTAATCCCACCTCAACATAACCCCATGGTTCCCATGATCAAGGCAGAGAATGACCCTGTAACCCTAGAACGTTCCCTCCTGCCCCTTTCCAGTCAAATCCTCCTTCTGTAATAAGCCCTAGGCAACCAACGCACCTCAACGTAACCCCACCTCAACATAACCCCATGGTTCCCACGATCAAGGCAGAGAATGACCCTGTAACCCTAGAACTTTCCCTCCTGCCCCTTTCCAGTCAAATCCTCCTTCTGTAATAAGCCCTAGGCAACCAATGCACCTCAACGTAACCCCACCTCAACATAACCCCATGGTTCCCACGATCAAGGCAGAGAATGACCCTGTAACCCTAGAACTTTCCCTCCTGCCCCTTTCCAGTCAAATCCTCCTTCTGTAATAAGCCCTAGGCAACCAACGCACCTCAACATAACCCCACCTCAACAAAACCCCATGCTTTCCATGATCAAGGCAGAGAATGTCACCATAACCCTAGAACATTCCTTCCTGCCCCTTTCCAGTCAAATCCTCCTTCTGTAATAATCCCTAGGCAACCAATGCACCTCAACATAACCCCACCTCAACATAACCCCATGCTTTCCATGATCAAGGCAGAGAATGTCACCATAACCCTAGAACATTCCTTCCTGCCCCTTTCCAGTCAAATCCTCCTTCTGTAATAAGCCCTAGGCAATCAACACACCTCAACATAGCCCCATGGTTTTCATGATCAAGGCAGAGAATGTCCCCATAATCCTAGAACATGACCTCCTACCTCTTTCCAGTCAAATCCTCCTTCTGTAATAAGCCCTAGGCAACCAATGCACCTCAACGTAACCCCACCTCAACATAACCCCATGGTTCCCACGATCAAGGCAGAGAATGTCCCTGTAACCCTAGAACTTTCCCTCCTGCCCCTTTCCAGTCAAATCCTCCTTCTGTAATAAGCCCCAGGCAACCAACGCACCTCAACATAACCCCACCTCAACATAACCCCATGCTTCCCATGATCAAGGCAGAGAATGTCACCATAACCCTAGAACATTCCCTCCTGCCCCATTTCCAGTCAAATCCTCCTTCTATAATAATCCCTAGGCAATCAACACACCTCAACATAGCCCCATGGTTTTCATGATCAAGGCAGAGAATGTCCCCATAATCCTAGAACATGACCTCCTACCCCTTTCCAGTCAAATTCTCCTTCACTAACAAGCCCTAGGCAACCAACAGTATGTTCTTTGTTGCTGTAAATTTGATTACACATTTCCAAAATGTCAGATCTGGGGAAACAAGACAGCGTGTTCTCTTCCGTCTTTGTCTTTTTGGCTCAGTGCACGGTTCTGAGAACGGAGCTGGGACTATCAGTGTATTCATAATTTCTGAGCATAAGCCCCTTGGTAATTGTCTACCTAAAGTACCTTTTTGTTTGGCCCATTTGGTTGCATGGCCAACCTTCTTCCAGCGGAAGCAGCCTTGAGTACACCTGAATGTACCAAAAGACTCCTCTTGAGGAATACATAGGAGAAGGATTGCTGGTGTGTATAGTAAAATATTTTTTAATTGATTTCATGCTTACAGTCAAAGTGAGAAGAAGGTACAGAAATTTTGAGTTCTGGGATGCCTGGGTGGCTCAGTCAGTTAAGCATCTGCCTTCGGCTCACGTCATGATCTCAGGGTCCCAGCATCAAACCCCATGTCGGGCTCCGCTGTGAGCAGGAGGTCTGCTTCTCCCTCTGACCCTCCTCCCTCTCATGCTGTCTTTCCCTCTCAAATAATAAATAACAAAACCTTTAAAAAGAGAGAGAGAGAAAATTTAGATTCCTACCCCTGCCCCCATATGCGGAGAGCCTCCCCATTATCAACATTTCCTACCGACCCAACAGTGCATTCATTACAATTAAGGAGCCTACCCTGACCAACCTATCAGGACCACCCAGAGTGCACAGTTCCCATCAGGACTCACTCTTGCTGTTGTCCACTCTGTGGGTTTGGACAGATGCTCAATGACACGCGTCCACTATTACCATATCGAGCAAGTGGCTTCACTACCCTAAATCCTCTATGAACCCCCTCTTCCTCCCTCCTGCCCCCCAATTCTTGGCAAGCAGTCATCTTTTTATGGCCTCTGTGGTTTTGCCTTTTTCCACAATTCAGAGACTTGGACTGTATGTAGCCTTTCTACCATTTTTTGTTTGTTCTTGCCAAAACTTGGAAGCGACCAACATGACCTTTAGTAAATGGATAAAAAATACTGTGGCCCCTCCAGACAATGGAATATTACTGAGTGTCACACAGAAATGAGCTTTGAAGCCCATGAAAAGACATGGAGAAAATGAAAATGTACAGTAGTAAATGTCATTTTTTAACAGATTTATTTTTTTTTTTTAGAGAAAGCATGAAGAGGAGTAGGGGTGGGCAGAGGCCGGGGGGGGAGAGCAGACTCCCCACTGAACTCAGAGCCCAACATGGACTTCCATCTCAGGACCTCGAGATCATGACCTGAGCTGAAATCAAGAGTCGGACGCTCAATCGACCGAGTCAACCAGGCGCCCCATGAAAGGTAAATTAAAAAAAAAAAAAAAGTATATGTACTCTTAGTCTGTTCAAATCAGGAATAATTTACATCTTCATTAGCATTCTCTGAATTAGAGTGTTACAATAAGAGAACATGGCAGATCTTTCACATATATATATATAAATTTATATAATTTTATTTCATAGACATCTACAACTACTTATATAAATATAATTTTAATTTATGTAAACTCACACATATGAATTTTTCATTTACCCCTGTCTCTCCATCTATTGTCAACCTATCGTTTACCTACCTACATAATCTTTAACTTATCCTCTATTCACCTGTCATACTTTGCTTCCTAACATCTCAGCCTTGTTTCTTCCAGAGATACGTATTCCAAAATACCCATTGATGTTGGGGGACCTTACATCCAAAGAGGTAAAGCTCTCTGTCCTCACCACCATTGCTTTCAGACTGTTGCTCAAGAGAGTGAAAAGAGCATGATTTTTTTTGAGAATGACTCAAGACACCTTATCTATTGCAAGGTCAGCAGTTCATTTCCACTAATGCCTGCAAGCCAGGACTTGAGTCTAATGGGCACATCCAGCGTTCAGTTCTGTTTCAATTATTTAAATAGTGTTGCCCTCAAACTACCTTTACAATTTTCAGAATCCATCTCTGTCATCTAGATCTTGTCACTTTTCCAAATGCTGGAAACTCACACAACCAGTTTTGGCTAAATACATTTTTTTCAGATCCTGTCTGTTTTCAGACTGCCACCGACTCGAAACCAAATTGCAGCAATCACAACACAATTTGTCCCAGCACCAACATGCACCTTAACCCTCTACTCCCATTTCTCCACAGGTGGCCTCCAATGACCTGCATCTCATATAGCGATTTGCCCACCCCCTTACACCTCAAGCCCACTGAAGAACGTTCTTCTTGGGGGGTGCCCTGGTGACTCAGTCAGTTGGGCCTCTGACTCCTGATTTCAGCTCAGGTCATGAGCTCAGGGTTGTGAGATCGAACTCCATGTTGGGCCACATGTTGGGTGTGGAGTTGATTAAGATTCTTTGTCTCCCTCTGGCCTTCCCCCCCACCCCCACGGCATGTGTATACTCCCTCCCTTAAAAATAAAAAAAAATAAATAAAATAAAATAAATAAATAAATAAATAAATGAAATAATGGTCTCCTTTACCCGTCTCACAACCGTTATAGTCTCCGGCCAAATTCCCCAATGCATGACTTCGGCACATTGGTCGAAAATCTCGTTTTATCATGTCTGGTCACTCAGAAACTTCAGATGTACTGTGCATTATTTTGCAAAGCCTACAGCTACTCGTATCCCCTTGCCTTTGCTCGCATGTTTGTCCCCGTGCTCATATGCTTGCCCTGGTGCCCACTGGCTTCTCAAGCTTTAGCAACTGTGTCAGTGAGATTTGCTGTCTCAGGCTGTCTTGGCGAGAAGCACACTGAGCCCTTGTCTAGTGAATTAGGCATCCTTCCCTGGTTACTGGGTGCCCTTCTCAATGAGCTGGGTCAACTGTAATCTCTTTCAGAAATATTCCCTTATGTTTTCTTCTCCCTTAGGGAGCCCTCTCTACATGTATGCCTCCAGCGCAAAAAGTATATCAATATTGTAATGAAATAAGTATTTTACCTGAGCATGTGCTTATAGTCCTTGAAAGCAGAAACCCCAGACCTGTTAGATTTCCTACTTGGGAGGCTAAAAGAAGACATTATATGAATACTCACATTTTATTGATCACTGAAATGATAATGGCTGAATGAGTGACAGAGATATGACTCTGCTATATTTGTCAACTAGAACAAATCTGTACACTACACTTAGAGCAGTCCAGAATCAAGCACACAACGTAGGAAACATCTAATCACCACTGCAAAGCCCTGTTGGCTGGCACAGCACCTCAGTGAACCACATTGATACTCCGAGGGGCTCGCAAGGTGAATTGAATCAAGGTTGTTCCTATGAAAGGGAAATTCACCCAGTGAATAAATCAAGCCTGCAAACCATCTCTTCCTTTTTATTTATTCTACTCCTAATTTATAGTGAAAACAATGTTGACCAGTGTGTATGAGCCGCCCAGTTTCAAATCTCCTGGTACATTTGACCGTTGAATCATAACTTCATTGGGGTTCATAATAAGGAGCCTGTAGATTCTGAGGATGCTGGATAGCTCTGGGCATTTTAGAAAGATAATTGTGGTGGCAAGCTAAACGAAAAAAAAAGCAGGAGGGAATTACAAATAAAAATGGTACCTAATGTCCAAAGTCTTAAGGAAGTGTGTGATTGCACTCTTCCCTGTAGACTATAAGTCTTGAGAGTAAGGGTTTGAACTCATACAAGCAAAAAATGGCTAAGGGTTCTTACAGACCATCCGTTTTATATATATATACTGCTTTCTGTACCAAGTCAACATCTTCAGCAGAGAAGTTCCTTCCCTGAAAGAAGAAAACAAAGTCAAAATACAATAGCTCAAGGAAGAGATGGGAAAAATCCAGCAGAATATGGATCATAAATGGGTGGAATTCAGTAACCAAGAACAACAGTCCCAGAATGGGAGATGAAATCAAGGAAAACGAAAAAACACCAGAAATTAAAGAAAATTAACCAATCAAAGAAAAATAAAAAAGGACCAGAGCCTGCAAGCAAAACATGAAAGTAAATTCCATTAAATATAAACAAAGAAGCATTAAGAAGGTTTGGAGACGCTATATCTAAATGACGTGGAGGTGGGGAAATGGAAAAGCGAAACCATGCTCCATATTGGATGTTATAGGTAAAATTCAAAAGTAGGTGTCTGAGAACACACCTCTAACACCACTACTAAGAACAAAATTTACCTGTGTTAAAGGAACTAAAAATTCCAATAGCCAATGCAAAGGAGTAAGAGGAGTAAGAGGAACTCGTACAACTCAATAGCACCTCAGTGGGGGGAAAAAAAAAAAAAAAGAGTAAGAAGAAGAAAGAAACAAAGAACCAGATTAAAAAATGATCAACTCATCTTCGACAAAGCAGGAAAGAATGTCCAATGGCAAAAAGACAGCCTCTTCAATAAATGGTGCTGGGAACATTGGACAGCCACATGCAGAAAAATGAAATTGGACCATTTCCTTACACGACACATGAAAATAGACTCAAAATGGATGAAGGACCTCAATGTGCGAAAGGAATCCATCAAAATCCTTGAGGAGAACACAGGCAGCAACCTCTTCGACCTCAGCCGCAGCAACATCTTCCTAGGAACAACGCAAAAGGCAAGGGAAGCAAGGGCAAAAATGAACTATTGGGATTTTATCAAGATCAAAAGCTTTTGCACAGCAAAGGAAACAGTTAACAAAATCAAAAGACAACTGACAGAATGGGAGAAGATATTTGCAAACGACATATCAGATAAAGGACCGTGTCCAAAATCTATAAAGAACTTAGCAAACTCAACACCCAAAGAACAAATAATCCAATCAAGAAATGGGCAGAGGACATGAACAAACATTTCTGCAAAGAAGACATCCAGATGGCCAACAGACACATGAAAAAGTGCTCCATATCACTTGGCATCAGGGAAATACAAATCAAAACCACAATGAGGTATTACCTCACACCAGTCAGAATGGCTAATATTTACAAGTCAGGAAATGACAGATGCTGGCGAGGATGCAGAGAAAGGGGAATCCTCCTACACTGTTGGTGGGAATGCAAGCTGGTGCAGCCACTCTGGAAAACAGCATGGAGGTTCCTCAAAATGTTGAAAATAGAACTGCCCTATGACCCAGCAATTGCACTACTGGGTATTTACCCTGAAGATACAAACGTAGTGATCCAAAGGGGCACGTGCACCCGAATGTTTCTAGCAGCAATGTCCACCATAGCCAAACTATGGAAAGAGCCTAGATGTCCATCAACAGATGAATGGATCAAGAAGATGTGGTTCATATACACAATGGAATACTATGCAGCCATCAAAAGAAATGAAATCTTGCCATTTGCAACAACATGGATGGAACTAGAGCGTATCATGCTTAGCAAAATAAGTCAAGCAGAGAAAGACAACCATCATATGATCTCCCTGATATGAGGAAGTGGTGATGCAACATGGGGGCTTAAGTGGGTAGGAGAAGAATCAATGAAACAAGATGGGACTGGGAGGGAGACAAATCATAAGTGACTCTTAATCTCACAAAACAAACTGAGGGTTGCTGGGGGGAGGGGGATTGGGAGAAGGGGGTGGGGTTATGGACATTGGGGAGGGTATGTGCTTTGGTGAGTGCTGATTCACAGACCTGTACCTCTGAGGATAAAAATACATGTTTATAAAAAATAAAAAATTTAAAAAAAAATGATCAAAGGACTTGAATGACTAGACTACAAATAGTTATTTCTCCAAGGAGACATCACTCACCATCAGGGAAATGCAAACAGAAACCACGGAGAGATGTCACCTCACATCTGTCAGAATGGCTAAAATCAAAAGGACAGGAAACAACACGGGTTGGGAGGATGTGGAGAAAGGGGAACCCCCGTGCATCGTTGGTGGGAATGCAAACTGGGACAACCACTGTGGAGAATGGTATGGAGGTTCCTCCAAAGGTTAAAAATAGAATGACTGTAGGATCCAGCAATCCCTCTTCTCGGCATTTAGGTTACAGAGCTATACAAAGAACAAAATACTGTGATATGACACCAACAGGAATGAACCTGGAGGGCAGTGTACTACATGACGTACGTCAGTCACAGAAGGGCAGATGGTGTATGTTTCTACTCATACAAGGTACCCACAGCTGTCCAATGCACAGAAGTTTCAGATCATGCGGAGGCGGCCACAAAGGACAGAGGGGAGCAATAATGGAGAGGTGCTGGTCAATCCATGCAGAGTTTTGGTCATGTAGGACCAACAGACGTCTAGATCATCATGCTTGTTATTATATAATATTAAACAAGTAATGTGTATAACATAGGTAAGGTGCTACGATATGAAAACCTATTTAAAGAAATGTTAAAATAGGTTATACACACACAAATATATATAACAATATCTTTTATCTATTTAAGCCATAACAATTTAGAATATATAATTGAAGATAATGTCAACTTTATAGTAACAACAAAAAGTTTAAATTTTGAACACATCCAGAATTTAAACAGGACAGAAACAGATCTAAGGGAGTAGAAACTCGCCTTGATCAAGTGTAAAAGCATCGTGGGTTAATGGAGGAAGAAATTGAACAACAGGATGACATAGGTCCTTCCTGAAGGTTTCCATAAGTTACATAAAATGCACATTTATTGAAAATTTTAAAAAATAAATCTGTATTAACATCAAACATACCAACAGACTAATTCTTAAAATATGTAATACACTAACTGGAGAATGACTTGTAGACCTTGGAAAAAACATAGCTACAGTGATATTAGTGAAACAAAATGTTGATCATCGAACAGTGCCTTAATAATGCAAGCTTTATATTACTGGTATTAGACTGGTATTTTATATTACTGGTATTAGGCTTATTTTAGCAAAATACGGTGGAGGAACCAGTGAAAATGCTGAAAAACACATTCAAACCTATGTAGGCAGACACATTACATGGTACTTGTTCCGAGGAACATAGACCTTCTTTGAGTTTGCCCCGAAGAAAGGTTCTAGCTGGGGCAAGTGTCCTTTGTCTGTGACTTCAGACCCTGCCGGTCAGCAGGGGGAATGGGAGAGGCAGAAGCAGGCTTCCCACTAAGCAGGGAGCCGAATGCAGGGCTCAATCCGAATGCAGGGCTCAATCCCAAGACCCTGGAATCATGACCTGAGGTGAAGGCAGATGCTTAACAAGAAACCCACACACCCTTACCTATCTATTTCTATTCCAAAGCATCACTTTTTTTTTAGTCATTATTAATAGTTAGTAATTCTTAAGATTATCCTCAATCATTATTTACTTTCCCCTCCTTTTTTTCATGCAAACCTCCAACTGCTATAAAATATAAAGTCTGTGAAAAGAAAGCAAGAAACCAAGCAAACAAGACAAAAGAAGGTTATTTCAAGATAATTATTTGAGAGCAAAAGAAACTGACATAAATAGGTATCTCAGATAAAAAGTAAAAAGGCTTCACTAAGGAAAGAAAAGAAAAGTAGAAGCAATGGAAACTCAAAGGAGAAAGTGTGTATAAAGATTAGAAGTGGACTTTACTGTATGACTTGAAAGTGCCCAGTCATATCAAGAAATAGAAAAAAAAAAAAAAAAGAAAAAAGGAAGAAAGAAACAGTGGTAGGACCTACTGGACCTGGAGAGACCCAGCACTAATGATCTCTTCCAAAAAGTGTCTGTCTTGCTGCCACTGAGACCCCGTGGCATTTCATGCATCCTATTTTTTTTTTTTAGTTTTTACTTTTTATTTAATTTATTCTTTCTCATGTGCCCTACTTTTTGGTTTAGCTGATGTTGCAAAGACAAAATTACAAAGGAAAGTGCTGTGGTTATAACGTGTCAGCTATTTAGGACGTTTAAATATGGGCTTTTGTTTCTTATTATTGCTTACATAGAACACCTGAGATTAGAACATATATTCTTTAAGAAAGAAAAAATGAGACAGGATTTTTGCCTTTCCTTTCCTTTGAAGCTCTTAGGAAGCCAAGAGAAAGAAAAAATTAAAAGAGTGGACACCATGAGCCACACAGGGTACAGCATGCCCCGTTGGCTACGGGCTTTCAGATACGGAGGAAGGAAGAAACCTAAGCGATTATAAACTTCAGCCAGAATTCAGATTTCCCCCAAAGATCTACAACCACAGTTGCCAAATCACATGAAATTATATAGCAAGGTGATCTAGGAGCCAAGAGGGACATGGGTCCCTCAGAAGATACCCCTATGCCATTGGATACCCGGGCTGTAGGCTGACAAAGTTACCCTCCGTAACACTGGGCCACTGAGTGACACCATCCCAAGGTGGGTGGTGATTATCAAGGAGCCAGCACCGTATTCATGGAAGGAAATCCATAGCAAAGACATAAGAAAAATGCAGATGAGAAAAGCCTGTGTAAGAAAGAGATTTGTACAGTTGATCCTTGAACCACACAAAGGTGGGGCACCCACCACTGTGCAGTCAAAAATCCCTTCTCTAAATTTCTTTGGATTCCCCCCAAAACGTAACTGCTAAGAGCTTACTGTGGACAGGAAGCCTTACCGATTATATGAACGACCAGCTAACACATAGTTCGTGTGTGATACGTTATATGTACTGTATTCTTAGAATGGTGTAACCTGGAGAAACAAAAATGCTACTAAGAAACTCATAAAGAAGAGAAAATACATTTACAGGGTTGTACGGCGCTATTGAGAAAAATCTGTGTATAAGTGTATCCGCACAGTTCAAACTCTATAAGGAAACAGAGCTCACTAGGCTGCTCTCCACACACTCAAATAAAAATACACTTGGTATGATCTTCTGATTATCAAATACCATGACTTGTTTCAAAGGAAAACCTTAAGGGCCCAGAAAAAGGGCAAACTGATCCAAGACAGGTCAGAACAGGCATGGAAGGTGCAGCTGAACACTACGGGAAACCGTGTTGTCGTATAAACACATCACAAATGAAGAACCCCCATACCCAAGACAGAGAAGCAGGTTAGAAACCCACAAAATTAAATGGAAAATAACACAGACTTAAAAATAAGGTGGGAAATAAAAATCATCAAACTCTTTGTTCCAAGAGAAAAGAACAAAACAATTCTGAAATATCCACCGTGAAATTACCAAATTACAACACTAAAAATAATAATAATAATAATAATAATAATAAACAAAAATATTCAAATGGGCATTCAAGAGAAAGATACCAAGTCTCATGAAAAGACATGAAATGGAATACATTTCATAGGCACCTAGAGTGACCTCATTAGCAGGTGAGGGCAAGAAGTGTCTACAAAATCCAAAGTTCTAAGAGGAAGGAAGGATACCATATAACATGCCTTCCTTCACCAAGCCGAGTTGTCCATCAACTGAAGTCTAAAATCAAGTAAAAGCTTAGTATAATAGTGTGATGGGCAGTACCCTAAAGTTTTATGTATCTATATATCCACACATATGTATACATATACATGTATGTAGGTAAGTGGACATCAATATATATGTGTGTGTTTATAGACATATACGTACACAACTCAAAGATCACATGTCCTCCTATGACCAGTTATGGGTACACAACTCAGGGACCCCATGTGTCCTTCTACGACCAGACAGTAATAACCGGGCTATCCTAAATAATCTTCATAGTTCACTTGCAAAGAAATAATAATAAGGGATAAGTCTTGGATTTAAGAGTGCTTTTTAAATTTCTACATAGCTGCTTAGAGACATTTTAATGATTCTCTTTTCCCAAAACATTACCCTTAAATACAGGGTATATTCATGGAAAATCTGCAGAATTCAACATGGGCAAAATCTGGGTCTCCTAGGGCCTGGTTAGGATGTCGATGTCTTTACGGTATGGAAGTAAAAACATAACCCTTTAAATTACTTTCACAATTGACTTCCTTTTAGAAGACATGAAAGGAAAAATAATTCTGTAGAGCAACCTGATTTAAGTACCAGGACAGTCGGAGTAAGAGAGGGAACTGGACAGCCTGTCATTTCCCATCATAGTACAACTAAAATCTTTCAAAATGCACACATCTGCATACCCAACTTACACTATAGGTAATGTGTTCTGAAAGATTCTCATTTTCCTCCTAGCAGGAAACACCATGATTCACACTCTGTCCTTTGCCCTCCTACAAGTACTCACAGAAATACTCAGCATCCAAGACACTGGAGAGCAGCAGGCCTGATGTTGGCCATGCCAGAGTAACCCATAGTACCTTTGTCTGCTATTCCCATGTGCCTGTCCAGCTCCCCCTTGGGTTCCTGAAGCCTGCTAGGGACTGGTATGAATTTTGGAGGTCATTGTTTCTAACAGGGTTGAGGTGCGCTTTTCTTTGCTGGGAGGTTAAATTGTAGAGAGGTAATCCTGTGAGTGTGGCTCTGTGTAACAACAGTAAAAAGCACCCATTAATTCATTCCCATCAACCACATTAGATAGGAGGTGGTGGACATCCCCTCCCTTTGAATCAGGGATGGCCTGTGTCTTCCTGGACCCATCGGTCATGGCACAAATGATGTTGTGTAGACATCTACGACCTGCAGGTTCCACCTGGTTTTTGCACAATGTTCATGTAGGAGGTGCTCCTTCCTGGGTAGCCACCCATCATTCCATGAGAAATCCAAATCCCATGGTGAAAGCACATTTTGGCATTCTCGTCAGACACACCCCCACACACCCCCTGCAACACACACAAGCATGCACAACTGAGCTCTGGTTGGAGTTAACACAGTCACAGTACCAGGCATGGGAATGGAAATTTCATCTCATACACAGATCATTGCCTGCCCATGGGAGTCAGCCCAAGCACCGACCATCCAACCCATACTGGACCTTTCTTTGTCCATACATGGATGTCTCATGGAATAATGGGTGGCTACCCAAGAAGGAGCACCTCATAAGTGAACAAAGTCCATGATCAAATATAAGCATGATGTCCACCATGGGAAATGAGACTGACACGCAGGAAATCACCCAAGCATAGACAACAGGGGCTCACCTGTGAGGCTCTGTGGCTGTCTCACCAACCCCCGTTTTGCACAACGAGACTGTGCCTTCTCAAAGAATCATTAATGGGAGAATCAATCACCCCCAATTATCAACCCTACTGGGGCCTCCTTGTGAGGGCAATATGGCCAGTGGCCCCAAAGTAAAAATCATCGCAATGCTGGGATCTGCTCACAAAGTCGATGTCACAGTTGGCCAGGCCAGAGGGGCCTCCAGTGTGCCTGGGCCTCAGATCCGAGGCTGGGAAGCAGAAGGTCCACCTCAGCAGAGCTCTCTGATAGTGGGGACCCCTCAACCCAGGACATTTTATATCTTGGTCATCCTTCCGAGTCCATAACAGCTTACAACATGAACAGAAAGAAGGCGTGTGTGACACTGTTGTGGTGAATGAGCCTTGAGGTGAGACAACATATATACGTTCCCATTGGTAAATGCACCCGATGCGTTCAATCTGATGGTGCTTGCGTGTGCACAGCACAAAGACAGGCTTTGTTGTGACCCCAAGAACCAAGAGGCAAATGTCTCAGGACACACAGCTGGTCATACTTCTGCTCATCCAGACCCTTTATTTAATTAATTAATTTATTTTTTTCTACCTGTTTCCCTTAATTCTACATTCCCTGTGTTTCAAACACTCGCCTTGACGGTCACACAATAGCGTGGAACAGAACAGAAACCCAGTCACGGTGTTCCTCTTCGCACAGTTCGAGGGAGAAGAAAATCGCCTTGCACCGATGGTGAGAGGATCCGGAAGCCTGTGCCAGGGAGCTGGATGGAATCAGATGATGGCTGCGTGCGACTGTCACCCGTGACTGGTCATTACGTTGACGGCAGCGCTGTGCACCTATTTCTTTTGTCGGAGGGGAGGAGGTAGTGTCTGCTGACTGAGGACGAGTCATGAGGGAGCCGTAGCATTTCACGACATTTGTTTCTGGGTGACTTGAGGGAAATGAAAGCCTGTTATCTTACAATATCCATTGACAGTGTGGCCCTCTACATGGTGTGCGGTATTATAACAGATATAGTGGACTCCATACTGCATATACTCTTCAAATACACCAACTGCCTATAATAATATAGTTATTATATTGTATTATTATTAATAATAATTAATATAATTATATTATTCTATAACAGCCTATTTTAATAATATACCATATTAATATAAAATGGTAAATGTATTTATAGTTTAATAGAGGATTGTCTATAAATATTTGTGCCTTCCAGCTCATCGTTTTTTATAAAGATTTATTTATTTATTTTAGAGAGCGAGAACAAGCATTGGGGGAGGAAGATGCGGGGGTGGGGGGGGAGAGAGACATTCAAGCGGCCTGGCAGAGTCCACCATGGGACTTGAACTAACGAACCTGAGATCATGACCTGATCTGAAACCAAGAGTCGGACGCTTCACTGACGGCAACCCCCAGACTCCCCCCTTCCAGTTCATATTATAATTAAAGGGATGAAGAGGCTTGTAAAGATGCTCACCTCGCTGGATGGGGAGCAGCCACTCTGCAAACACTGGTTTTGCTTAGCTTCTACTTTAGGTTACAGAAAATTATCTCCAAAGGATGCCACTGATTTTTAAAGCAGCAGAAGAAGCAGCAGGTAACAAGGGTCAAAGAATAACCAGGTCTTTAAAAAAAAAAAAACAAACACCACCACCAACACCAACAAAAAACCATACACAACCTTCAACATCAAAAGAGATACAAAGTTGATGTGTTTAAACAAAGACCTAAAGGACAGCTAGCATTGGATTATTGTCTGCTGTTTTCCATGTTTCTCCAAAATCTTTAGAAACTCTATAATCCTGTGTCTCTGCCCATGAGTTTTCTCCCTCCAAGGGTAGTGCCATGTACAACATTCCCATCAGCACACAGGTGGGGGACCCCAGCTTCGATATCCCTAGCTGGGTCCACAATGTTGGAACCACCAGTCACATTGTGTTTCCTTTCACTGAAAACACACATAACATGGAAAACAAAAACAAAAACAAAAACCTCAGTGTCATTACTTTGGACGTGCCAAAGTGGTCAAACATGTGATGATGTCAGGCTGACATATATATATTTATATCAAAATGCAAGTGAGTGTAGATACTGACTGTCATTACATGGAGTCCATACTTTGGGGGAAGGAATTGCTTCTCAATGAAAAAAAAAAAAAAAAAAAAAAAAAAAAAAAAAAAAAAAAAACACCCAAACCAAGAAGCAAGTAGTAAAATTGATCATTCCTGCAGAATCAAGACTGCCCCACCATGGGCTCTCTCCCTGCAACACAAAACAAGGAAAAATCTAAACCAAACCAAACCCAAGCCATCCGGGAAGATGGATTTTCACTCAACAAAGCTAAGAAGACGCCCTTTAGTAGAAAAACCTGTTGATCACAAAAACGTCTCCGCTCCGACCCCATAGCTTGGAACACCAGCTCTTAGAGGTACCAGGAGATAACCGCCACTGTCTTCTGAGCAGAAAAACAGGACGGACAGCGCTCAGAGGAAGATGCTTTTAGAATAAAATCAAAAGGGACAATCGAAACTTTCCAGCTACGGAAAATGCTTCCCATGATACCTCAGACCGTAGAGAAAAACTAACACAGAGTAAGGACATTAATGAAAGATCATTAATCAAGTGTTTCCTGATTACAAGTAAAGAAAACCAATAAAATCAGCCCCTTATAGAAAGAAGCATTACTTATTGCCTGTTTTCCTGATTTGCCTGGTTTTTTTCTCTTTGTTTGTTTGCTTTTTGTTTTTTTTCTGGTTTATGGCTGATTAAATGTGTGTAAGATCTTGACATTGTGCACTTGATGTATTTTCCAACTGCTCTCCTGTTTTGGCTTCCGCTCCTGTAAACTGTGGATAAATCGATCATTACTCATCCTTCGGATTTTTAAAATCAAAGACTTTGTTTCTAAACTTCCACTGTTGTTCCTTTTTCACATTATGCTGATTACTTTCGATAATCTTGTGCCGGCTGATGAATTTTTCATGACCCTCTGAACGTTTTGAAACATTGCGGAGCAGATTTTTATATTCTTTGATCTAATGCTATGATAATCCCTAGATAGCACGGCTTTGGGGTCCTGAATGCTGTGTTTGCTTTTTGTCATTCAGAGACGCTTCTTCTCTTTGATTTTGCTGGTTCGTTTTATGATCTCATATTGGATTCACCATAGTCTGTGGCATCTGCACACTCCAGGGGAATTCTGTGCCTCCAGACGTGTTTGCTTTTGCTTCTGCTAAGGGCAAAGGTAAATACTGACCTAAGGCCGGTGTAGCTCCTGCCAAGAGCTGTGCCTCCTACAGGATTCTCAAGTCCTCCTCCCACATTACTTTGGCTGGTCCCCAACTTCAAGTTCCCAGTCTCCTCTCTACTGCTGACATTTAACTCCAATAAGCAAGTCAAACCTCCAGACCCTCGACTTTGTCCACTGCCTACATGTTTGGTGTTAACTCATTGGGTTTTATATTTATTTGTGGTTGCTGTTTGGGTGTAGCGTTACTTGGGGCTCTTAGAATTTGCTTTCTTCTTACCAAGTTGCCTTTCCTTGTGGTAAGAACACTTAGCAAGAGATCCGCACTCTCAAATTTTTAAGTGTACAAGAAGGTATGGTTGACTAGACTGTTGTGTAGTACATCTCCAGAACTTACCCACCTTGCTTCATGGAACCCTCCTGCCCATCAATTTAAGATTCGCCATTGTCCCCTTTCCCCCACCGTTGGCAACCACCATTCCCATCTTTGACGCCATGAATTTGGACTATTTGAGATTTCACATGGAACTAGGATCATGCAGGATTTCTGTGCTGGGTTTATTGAACTTAGCATTATGTCCTCAAAGTTCATGCATTGTTGGTCCAGAGTGCAGAACTACCCTATTTCTTTTTTTCTTTTTTTTTTTTTTTTTAAAGGCTGAAGAGCATTCCCTTGTGTGTATAAAACACATCTTCTTTATCTGTTCATCTGCCAGTACACATTCAGGTTGTTGCCACATCTTGCCTCTTGTGAGTAGGGTTGCAATTTGTATGGCAGTGCACATATCCCTTGAAGATCTTGATCTCCATTCCTTTGGATAAATATATTGGGATTTTTTTTCTGCTTGTTAGGAAATATAGCAATTGCTAAAGGGCATGCTTGAAGAAACTTATGCAAGTTCTATTTGTTCGTGAGAATGGACTTTTGTACCCTCCGAGTCCTCCAACTTGCCCTTCCATTTTGATTTTCTTTCCAAGTATAGATTGATGTCAAGACTCATGTACTTATTTCCTGCTCTTACTCTGCTTAGAGAAGGTAAGGGACGCTCTTGGACGTGACGTGCAAGGGGCTGTGTGATTTTTCCCTTCCCTGTACTTCTTAGACGTACCCATCCCCACGTGCACACAATGATTCCAGCCACGTTGGACAACATAAAATGCCTATCGTGTATATTCCACATCAGCATGTCTTACTTGGACTGGTGCTTGGGGGTGACCATCTTTTCTATCTCTATCAGGCTTCACTAGAGAAGCATCAAACCCATTCCTTCTACCTTGTGGGCACAAAGAAAATAAGTCACATTTGTCTTCTTCTCTGACAACTTGGTGCAGCCATATGATTGAGTTCTAGCCAATGATGTGTGGATGAATATCTCTTTCCTACCTAATGAAGAAGATCTTTGCACATGTTCTTGCGCTTCCATCGCCTGTGAGGTGAAACTGTGGTCACTAGGTTTGGTTCTAGACGCTGCACGATACCCATCTGAAAAATGAATGCTATGTATTTAAGATGGGATTCCCTGAAGAATCTTCTTGTATGGTATCTTCTAGATGCAATATTCGGCTACGCTTTATCTGAGGATCACTAAAGCCACCACACTTTAGAAGCAGCAGTCTGTCCTAATGCGGGAAAGAGAAGAGAGAGATCTTTTGGACTGATCAACCTCATTTGTATTGAGACAACATTTACAAGGAGTGAGGAAGGGTCTCTTCTATAAGAGACTCAGTGGAGCTGAATTAGGTTCAACTCTCATAGACAACTAGTACTTCCTTTCAACTAAAACGTGACAAGGTGGTACATAAAACAGCTCTTTAGACATCCCTAGAATCGTCATAGTTTGCCCTTTATAGGAATCCTTAATAGTCAAAAGGATATCAGGGTGTATTTTCTGGAGACTATCTCTATGGAAAGGCTGTCTACCGTGTCCTCCATAACGATGGAAAAATTTGTGGGCTTCATAGACTTACAGATTTATAATCAGTACAAGGGTGGCCTGTGATGTCCTCCTTTATAGGCTCAGGCAATTCTTGCATGTTCTGAAGCTTGGAAAAGCTGTCCCATCAATATATCTGACCCTCATACATGTATTAAGCCCCGGCCCCCAGCACTGTCATTATAATCATACTCGTCATCAACTTCATCATATATTGCAAATTATCAACCAGATGAGTATTGATGAAACAATTCATTTATAGAAATAATGCAGTTTGAAGTGGCGAGGTTTAGAGCTGATGGCCAAGAAAGAATTCTTAAGGCATCTTTGGTGCAAAAACAAGGTGGCTTTCTTTTGTTTTGCTTTGCTTTTAAAAGATTTTATTTATTTATTTGTCAGAGAGCGATTGATCACAAGCAGGGGAAACGGCCGGCAGAGCAGGCAGAGGCAGAAGCAAGCTCCCTGCTCAGCAGGGAGCCTGATGCGGGGCTCCATCCCAGGACCCTGAGATCATGACCTGAGCTGAAGGCAGATGCTTCACTGACTGAGCCATCCAGGCATCCCAAAGAGATGGTTTTATTTTAAACCATGGGGACAGGACCTGTGCACAGAAAGAGCTCCACTAGGGCTGCAAGGAGCGACTGATGGTAGACTTTGTGGCGTTGGATAAGCTAAAGACAAAGGGAAGTTTCCAAAAGGACTTTCATATGCTAAAGAAAACTCTGAAGAACCTGGAGACCTGGCTACAGTCCAGCCCACGTTGTTCTGCACTTATGAAGACAGTTGGGAGCTTCCTGAATCAACGTTGTACTCAGCCAACTTCACGTACTTGTCAAGGCAGAGTGTAAAGACATTTCATTTCATCTGCATTTCCTTCTGCCTCTGTCTCCCACATTACAAAGGGACAGACCGTTCCTTGTACATAACAATTATGCTGTGCATTCTGGCATGTTCTTTTGAAATGTCCCTTATGGGTTAATTTTTTCACCTGGGCTATAGGGACCTCTGTCTCGACATGAGCCACTAGGCAGTAGGAAACTTAAAATCCTGGTCCTCTGCAGTCATTACTGCAAAGCAGCAAGTGGACTTAAAAATTACTCTAATTTCGTTCTATTAAACATTTACTTAAAACTAAATTAATAGAGTAGGGAAGGAGACGATTCACCCACCCTGTGTCCATCCAGACATAAAAAAAAAACAAAAAACAAAAACAAAAACAAAAACAAAAAAAACCTGGGTGAATATGGTACTTAATCTCGTGTCTTCTGATGTGAGTCCATTGCTTTGCCTCCTAAACCATCTTCCGCAAGTCACATTTAAATCCTTCCCCTCCAGCAGACGCCATACAAATCCTCAATTACACGTTGTGTAAAAATTTATTTTCCAAGCACGGCACTCAGAGGATTCTCCGCAGGGGCGAGTTAATCTGCCTGGGAACGTCCCGTGGTCTGCCTCACTTCACATCGAGATGCTCCCGAGTTCACAGTCCCCAAAATTACTCACCTCATCTCTACAGCCTAAGCTGATGGAAAAAATGAGCTTTTGTCACTTACCTTTCCTCCTAGCACTCCTGTAGAACGTTCAATCAGCAGTGATCAGAACTTGAGATTTAGTGCAACTCAGGAACGGTTTTATGTGCAAGCTTCCTTCTTAGGGAAGCTTAACAGGAGTGCTTTCTGGTGTTCAATCTATTTAAATCAGAAAAGTACGTTTCTTGTCTAGGTTGGATCGTACCTACTGATACTGCAGGGATTCGGACGTCCCCACTAGTAGCAGGATTGAACCTTGAATGAGCATCCCGAGCTGTCACACTATGGGGTGACAAAGGATTTCCCAAGATCTGTTTTCCTATAGATGTTCATTATTTGTAGATATTTTAATCATGTCCCCATTAAAATCACAATGTCATAAAGGATAGTAGAGAGCCAGCTTTCCCAAAAAGTCAGCATTCCCTGAAATAGTTGTTTCTTTTCTCTTTCACGGAAGGAAGGTTTGATGAACATGGATCGGTATTTCTTGAGTACTGCGTTGGTTTGCTAGGGTTCCCATAACAAAATATCACAAATGGGATGGCTTCCACAACAGGCATTTATTGTCTCCCATTCCTGGAGTCTGGGACGCTGAGATCCAGGTGGGGCAGAGACTGGGTCCTCCTGAGGTCTCTCTCCTTGCTGTGTAGACCCAGTGATCGCCTCATGTCCTCACATGGGAGGATATGGGAGAATCAGACATTGAATAATGTCCCTTTGTGCATTTCTGTGTCCTCACCCTTTCTGAGAAGGACACTAGTCACATGGGACTAGGGTTCACCCTTAATGACCTCAGTTTGCCTTTATTACTTCTTTAAAGGCCATATCTTCAAATACAGCCCTATTCAGAGGTATTGGGAGGTTATCAGGGCTTCAACCTATGCACCCTGGGTGACACAATTCAGATCATTGCAAGTACCTACCTATATTGGTTGGAGTGTTAAGTACATTTAGAGGTTCCAAATAGGACAGAGTAAACAGAAGACAAGGCAGATTCCTGATACAACCCACATTCCAGTGAGGGACATCAAAAGTCAACAAACTATATGCAGACCAGACAAATTACAGTGTCTCAGAACAGGACATCTGAGCTGAGCCCCAAAGGAAGATCTGGGGTAGCCATGCAAAGTCCCAGCAGAGGAGTATCATAGACAAAGGAAAAATAATTTGGAAAAAAAAAAAAAGGGAGGGAAATATCTTTGAGATGGGAATGACAACTTCAAGGAATAAAAGAGGTCTAGAAGGCATAATGAGGTTAGAGACCAAGGAAGGACACTGTTACCACCATTTTGGGCTTATAAGGCATGCTATGAGTTTGGAATGTCTTTAAGTGTTATGGGAAGGCATTGGAGGTTTTAAGTAGAGGGTGTCATGCTTTGGTTTTTGTTTTGAAATCATCCTCCTGGCCACTGCATGGTAAGTGGAATGGTGGGTGCATTGTGAGTATTGATAGGTGAATATGGTAACGGATTTATGAGCTTGCTTTGTTATCAACAAGCTGTATGATAGAGTTTAACTGAAAGGAAAAACCCAAGGAAAGGACACATTGTGGAAAGGCAAGAAAGAAAAAAAAAAAAATCAAGACTTTTATTTTGAAAGATAATGTCAAGTTGATGATGTGTAAAAATATATTTGTGACTTTGGACGACCTATGCAACTTCTTTCTACTTTAATTTTTTTCATTTGTAAGATGAGGTTGGATTGTTAAGAATGAAATAAGATTATCCATATTAAATACTTAGCACTGGCTGTAGCACCTGAATGTTCAAAATATTATCTGGGTAAGTTTTAGCGTGAAACAGTGGATTCGATATTTCATAATATATCCGTGTTCAGAGTCCAACATTCTTGTATTATGCCATTCAAAGTTCACAATATTAAATAACATCCGTTACCATCTTTATGCAATTGTTCTCAGAAATGTTACTATAGTCAGTTTTTGATTCCTAATCAGGTGTGAACAGCATTAAAAACAGAAAGAATGTGTAATTTTTGGAAATGTACATGAAAATACTAACAATTTGAATGTCAGGCAATGATATGGAAATTCAAAATGGAAGCCAAAGTTGGAACTGGACCCCTACTCCTTTTTTATTTTTTAATTGTAACATACTGAGTTTTTATTATTCTTGTTACTGAAATATATTTGTCATAGAACATGTAAAATTGAGTTGTACAACGATGTTGACTGCATGATTTTACCAATGGTGATATGATTACCATCATAATGACAGCTCCTCCCCAACTTTAGTGTCTTAGCATGCCTTGCTTTGGAATTATGTGGTCTTCTCTTGCACTTTTCCCTACTTTCTGATGTTGAAAGACACATAAGCCCTTCATGCTAGGCTAGCAGATGTTTTCAAAATATTTAATTCTTCTAACATTTAAGATGTCTGCCTCAGGGGCACCTGGGTGGCTCAGTGGGTTAAGCCTCTGCCTTCAGTTTGGGTCATGATCTTGGATCCCTGGGCTCGAGCCCCACATCGGGCTCTCTGCTCCACGAGGAGCCTGCTTCCTCCTCTCTCTCTGCCTGCTTGTGGTTTCTGTCAAAGAGATAAATAAAATCGTAAAAAAAAAAATGTCTGCCTCAGCAAAACTATCCTAATATCTACCCAAACCTATATTTTCGGGAAGCATGAGAAGCACCTTGGCAAGAGGAAACACCCAATGGGACTTCATTCATTCATTCATGTATCAGGCAAATAGGAGTGGGCACCAACTCTATTGTTAATAAGTTAATACAATAGTCATTGCAGTAAATCTGAGAATCCCAAAGCAGGTTCTACGTTTTCCACTTGTGCATAATCCTTTCTCAGTCCATAGGGTTGTAGAAGTCCTAAGGTGACAGACACCATAGTCTCCACCTGGTACAGTGTCTAGTCTGCAAATACTACATGCATAGTGTGCAGTGAATTGAAGTCAATTGAGAGGGACTTTTTTATTTTATTTTTTTATAATTCTCTTTATGAATGTGTTTGAACTATCCCACTCTAACATCATCTCTACCCGGAAGATTTCATGAAAAATATTCACATGAAAAGAGTTGTACATCTAAACATTCTCTATTGGTCATTGGGATCCTACCATCATTTTCATTGAGTAGATTTTGGCAACATCCCATATCAAATACAACGGTCCACCCATTTTTCAACACCTGCGTCATTTTTTTTTAATGTTTATAGCAAACGAATATAAGAAATTGATTTTTTTCCTAAATATGCCGGTGAGAATGAAATCTTAAAAATATACATTTATTGGTTTCCAACTAATTCTCAGAATGATAAATAAGCTTTCCCTGATTCTACAATCATACTGGAAAGAGGAAGCAATCTGATAGTGTCTTATTTAAGGAATTTTAAAGCAGTATACAGAACGCTTGCATTACCACAGTGCTCAATCGATGACCTTGGGCAAGTCCTTTTTCTTTTAAATGCCTCATTTTCCTAGAAAATAAGATGATCTCAGTGGTTGCTTGCAGTACGATGAAACAACGCTTCATGCAGAAGGGGAATAAACCTAATGGACCCAGTGAAATAGTATTTATTTCAGGAACTAAAAGCAGCTGAGCGTGAACAGAATGTTCCTGCGTTAACATTTTATTATCTGCACACACCAGGTTGCTTCGGGGACCTGTCAATTATAGAAATCTGGAAGTTAATGAAACAATACTTGTGCAGGGCTGGTGATTCTCCAGTTTAATTATTACATTAAAATGTTCATTGGAGAAATAGTTAACCTACTTTGTTTAATAGGTTATTCTTTCAACACAGGTGCTTATTATTTGTATTTTCACTTTTACGAAGTGAGTTTTTACCAAGCGAGTTTCACTTTTACCAAGACCAAGACCATGTTGATAAGGACCATCTGTTGGGGGAGCGTCTACGTAATAAGGAATGCTACAATGGAATAGATGTCAAGACTTTTTATTTCGATAACTTGCCCAAGAGTCAAATCATCCATGAATTTTTTTTTCTAAATAAACATACTCTTCATAAAAATAAATCTTAGAGTCTCATCTCAGATAAAGAAGTCTGTATGCAGATTTTATGCATGGGTTTCTTAGAAGAGTGACTGATCCACATGTCAGGTTGTAATGTTTGCTGGAATTAAGTGGATGCTTAGCTCATAACACAGCTGTTGATGATCTCATCCATTATGAAAGATCAGCCTCATGGCTCTTTAATGATAACAGTGATAAGGCTGTAGATTTGTAAACTCAAGCGCATAGATAATGCATGGCATGACTTCAAGGACATAGCTCAGTCCTTAAGACGTATATCTTATTGACAAGAATGAACCATGCAAAATGATACATGTAGTTAGCTACAGGATCACTCCTAATCTCTAAAATAAGTTTATATACCCATTTCCTACATGAGAAATTTGAGATAAGGTTCTTCTACTTCCAAGTCTGTTTACATGCAAACTCAAGTATCCTTTGACATCTGGACATTGCTGTTGTTTGGTAAGATTGTTGTTTGGTGGAATTCTTCATTACTGGCTTCAATTTCCCAAAAACACAGTTACTCCTCTGTGTTCCAGAGGCCCTAGTCATTCATAAATATCAGCTCTCTAAATCCAACACGTACTACCACCTTCCTGCCCATTAATGAAGTTGATGCTTCATTAATATGTGGGGACTAGGCGTGTTGTTGTGTGTTCCTATGTTTTCCTTGAATGCATGTTCTGAATCTGTAAACAAGACTATGTGTAATCTTTCCATTGTGTCGACTGCATGATTTCTATCAAGTGGTCAAAGCACTGTTTAGTTACCTTGATGCTGGGGTAATGCAGATGTAACAGGCAGAGGTACCTTGCCCAAATTTTCTTACTCTTAACTTACTAATTTTTTTTAAAGAGTTTATTTATGTATCTGAGAGAGAGGGAGAACACGAGCAGGACAGGAAGGGGCAACGGGAGAGGGAGAAGCAGACTCCCCACTGCGGAGGGAGCCCTGTGTGATGTGGGACTCGATCCCAGGACCCTGAGATCATGACCTGAGCTGAAGGCAGACATTAAACCAACTGATCCACCCAGGGACCTCTTAATTACTCATTTCTGTGTGAAGACTATGTATGTGACTATATAAAGGCATGTTGTTCCCCCAACTGTCTTATACCCAGAGCTATGTCATGGGCATTGGGCACTGCCTATATATATATATATATTTTTTTTTTTTTAAACTGAAGTGTCAGTAGTTTGAATGAACTTAGCAAATGTGCTTTACATAAAAATTATTGGTGTTTATAGGAAAGATGTGTCTAAACCATCCACCTATAATTCCAAATGCCCGGTCTTTACTCCAGTGCATTTCTTACCAAACTGACTCCTTCATCTAGGTAATGCCTACCCAAGACATTTGGTCTCAAATTTGATGCATCTTTCTGGGGACGGGCTTGCTGAGTCTCTTTAATATTTTCCTCCTCTCATTTGCAGTATTTTATTTATCACTTTGTTCCCCCTCTCTACATGACTATAACCCGCTAGACTAGTGAGTGGTTCTCAGACTCTAGGTAACAATGTTGTGGAAAGCTTGTTAAAAGGCAGATTCCAGCCAGACAACCTGAATCAGAAGGTCTGGGGTAGAGTCCACACATTTTAAATCCTAATATGCCCTAGGTTTATCTGTGTGCCAAACTGAAGACCCCAGTTGAATTAACATGCCACTATAATAGAAAGAGGGTAGGTTGCCCATATCCTGCTAAAATTTTCATTCCTAGAAATTATTACTGTGCTGAATGGAATTACTGGCTTATTCAGAAACAGGAATAGGCACAGTTTGTTAACTATATGGACACAGAATAAAACTTAGCAGTAGGAGGTGCCTGGGTGGCTCAGTGGGTTAGAGCCTCTGCCTTCCGCTCAGGTCGTGATCTCAGGGTCCTGGATTGAGCCCTGCATTGGGCTCTCCGCTCAACAGGGATCCTACTTCCCCCTCTCTCTCTGCCTACTTGTGATCTCTGTCTCTCAAATAAATAAATAAAAACTAAAAAAAAACAAAAAGGCACAAAAAAACTTAACAGTCATTGACCCATGTGTGGTTCTGTCTCACATTGTTATTTCCATATGATTGGCTTAAGATGAAATGGAAGCATTTACAATAAATTTGGGGACATGTTATTTTGTCATAATATGTCGAAAGGGAAGCCAAATACAAAAAAAAAAAAAAAAAGGAAATACACTAAAAAAAAAAAAATACTCTGTCTTGATTCCATCCCATCTTTTCTAAATGAGACTTTCAAGTTATTAAAAAAAAGAACAAGATGGAAACTTTATGACTTTTATATTCCCGTTGTGATTCTGTAGGGCAAAGAAAGTCATTTCTGCATATCCTTGGGCATTCTTTTTCAAAAATAATTTTCTTAACCTTTTTCTGAATCTAAGAATTTTGACATGACATATATATTGACTTGGGGCATGACATTCAAAAAAAAAAAGAAAATTAGGATCTTCACCCGTTTGGTAGGTTTCAAAGGCTATAAAAGCATAGGATGTATTTCCATATCTTATTTTTTTTATAATCTAGACTTTCTGATTTTTATTTCATTACTATTAAATTTTCTCCACTACAAATGGTTGGAGAAACACTTCTTGAAACCTACCGTTCAAGGATTTAAATCTTGAGAAATAATTGAACATTCCTGTAGTCCGAGTTGTGCATATTAAATGAATACACAACAGAAGCAGCAATGACCCAATTTGTGTGGTTTGGCATTTCCTGCATGTGCCGCTGTAGGAAAAAAATGACCTCTTGTCACAGAAATCTCCTGGATCTGCCTTGAAATAGTATAAGTTGTTAGCATGACCCTACAAACACAACGCAAACACAGCACACACATCGCATCCTTGGACTCATCTACTGATAACTACGTGTGCTCAATTTATTTTAAACCAAAAGAAGTATGGTCAAAGAAAGGCTTGAATTAAATTCACTGAGCAGACAATGTCGGGGGCATGGGGTAGAGGTGGAGGTATCCCGCCCAGGTTTTGTGTAAGTGGTTGGAATATATGACGGCGCTCTGTTTTCTGTACGTACTTCCAGCACATTCAATTAAACTGATTTCTGATGCAGCTGTCAGTGACAGATCATGGCCTGTCAAACATCAGTAATTACATGATAATGGGAGTTAGAACCTGGTTATCTTGCTTTTCTGGAAATGCCATAACAAAGGACCACAGCCCAAGGGGCAAAACAACGGAAATATATTTTCTCACCATCTTGGAAGCTGGAAGTCTGCGATCCAGGTGGGGCCAGGGCTGGTTTCTCTTGAGGTCTCTCTTCTTGATGTGTAGCTGTTGTCTTCTCCCTGTGTCCTCACTTGGTCCTCCCTCTGCGTATATTTGTATCTTAATCTACTCTTCTTCTTTTTTTAATTTATTTTTTGAATTTTAATTCCAATGTAGTTAACATACAGTGTGATATTAGTTTCAGGTGTACAATACAATGATTCTCACCCTCTCTCTTTTTTTCTTTCTTTTATTAATTTTTTTTGTTAACATATTATGTATTATTTGCCCCAGGGGTACAGATCTGTGAATCATCAGGCTTACACACTTCACAGCACTCACCATAGCACATACCCTCCCCAAAGTCCATAACCCTAACACCCTCTCCAGAGACCCCTCCAGCAACCCTCAGTTTGTTTTGTGAGGTTAAGAATCTCTCATGATTTGTCTCCATCCTGATTCTCATTCCCCCTTATAAGGACAACAATGCTGTTGGCATAGGGGAACCCAAGTGATATTGTTGTACCTTCATCTCCTCTGTATAGGTTCCATCTTCTAAACAGAGTCCCGTTCCGAGGTCCTTGGGGCTAGGCCTTCCATATGTGAATGTGTGTGGACACAGTTTAACCCATAACACCATAAAAACCCCAACAATTCCTGGAGTTAATCATGCAAGATTTGACCAAGGATCAAATCTTCAGGCCTCCATGAAATTAGAAGAAAAGCTGAAGAAGCACTTGCTACCTCCTGTGTTCAACATAAAAAGGAGTAAAGAGAAAAGGAAGGGGCTGGTAGTGGAGGAGGCAGAGAGTAAGCTTCTGCAATGAGTGCTCATCTGCAGAAGTGGATTTCACCAGGGGTGAGCTTCATGAGAGGGCTTCTCCATGAGTAAGCTTCTCCATGAGTGACCACTTCTTTGGGTGGGCATCTCCATGAGTGAGCTTCTCCATGGATGGACTTCTCCATGAGTGAGCACTTCCATAGGTGGGCATCTTCATGAATGAGCCTATCCATGGTTGGTCTTCTCCATGAGTGAGCTTCTCCAGGAGTAAGCTTCTCCAAGGGTGGTCTTCTCCATGAGTGAAGTTCTCCATGGGTGAGTTGCTCCATGAGTGTCCTTTTCCATGCTTCTTTGGTGATGGGGGTTTAATCTTCCAAGATGACACTTGATTTGAAGGTGTAGTTATGCCACACAAACTACCATATAGCTTTAAGCAATATTTACCAAATCATTCCAAAACTGTGCAAAGCATGGAAGTATAATGATGAGTAAGAGAAACGTCCTCACTTCAAAAAAGCTATGATGACTCAGTCAAATGGGATTTCCTCTCTTGGTGTGTCTCCCTCTGTAGGACACATGCACACCGGCACACTCAACTCACACACATCTCATAATAGTGCTGCTTCTCTAGCTGAAAACATTTCAAACTCATGTCTTGCAAAATCTTTCCCTCCAACATGGGAGACTAAATTGGATAGCTCGCTAGGATGACTCCTTTCAAACAAATCTATATTATAATGTTGTCAAAACTTATATAATCCCATAAATGATATCACAGAACAAAATGCAAGTGAGCCTGTCTGTACTAAATTAGAAAAGCTTAATATCCTTCTTCAATAGCAAAATAAACTTGATATGTCCCTCGACGTATAAAGCATTAACTGGCTTGTATATAAAATTATGTCTCAGGAAATGAAACTGGCTGAGAAGGTGTAAACAAAACAAAGTTAATTATAATATATCCAGGTTGTGAGGTGACCAGCAAGCTGTCACAATGAATTTCCCAGTAAAAGACAAAGAGGATTGTGGTTATGAAAAAGGTAATAAAAGATTGCAGAGTGGAAGAACTCTGTATGCACAGTAAAAGACGGTTACATAAACACATCGTTACAAGAGAAACTTCACATTTTCATGAAAGAAATTGGCAGTTTCCTGTAACTGTGCAAAGGCACATGAGAGCATCCCCCTCCTAAATATTGAGCTGAGAGAAGTGAAACTATGTCCAGAAGATATTGGCACAAGAATGTTCATATTGGGTTATTCATAATAGCCCAATTGAGAGACAGTCTAGTGTTTCCTCAATTGGGGAATGAGCGGGAAAAAAAAAAAAAAGGAATTATATTTGTACAACGGACTACTACTTAGTAGCGAAAAGAAGTGGGTTACTGATATACACAGTAATATCGACAGATCTTTCTAAAAATGGTGCGGAAAGAAGCTAGATACAAAAATACAGACTGTATATACCCATTTACATGAAATTTGACAAAAAGCAGCATAAATCTACAGTGAAAAAAATCAGAATGTGCTTCCTTTTCTGGGTAGAGGTGTGTGAAGGGACTTGGAATTTCTTGAAGGAGCTCAGTGCAGGTGAATTCTGCATCTTGGCAGGTTTTGGTTTTGGTTTTGGTTTGTTTGTTTGTTTGCTTCTTTTTTTGTTGCTGTTGTTTGTTTGTTTTTTTAGTTTTTGAACACAGTGCTTTAATTATAAATCTTTTATTTTTTTTTAATTTTTAAATTTATTTTCAGTGTTCCATAGTTCATTGTTTATGCACCACACCTAGTGCTCCATGCAATCCGTGCCCTCCATAATACCTACCACCGGGCTCACCCAACTTCCCACCCACCCCCTCCTCCAAAACCCCTCAGATTGTTTTTCTTAGTCCATAGTCTCTCAGGGTTCACCTCCCCTTCCAATTTCCCCCAAATCCCTTCTCCTCTCTAATTCCCCATGTCCTCCATGCTATTTGTTATGCTCCACAAATAAGTGAAACCATATGATACTTGACTCTCTCTGCTTGACTTATTTCACTCAGCATAATCTCTTCCAGTCCCATCCATGTTGCTACAAAAGTTGGGTATTTGTCCTTTCTGATGGAGGCATCATACTCCATAGTGTATATGGACCACATTTTCCTTATCCATTCGTCAATTGGAGGGCATCTTGGTTCTTTCCACAGTTTGGCGACCATGGCCATTGCTGCTCTAAACATTGGGGTACAGGTGGCCCTTCTTTTCATTACGTCTGTATCTTTGGGGTAAATACCCAGGAGTGCAATAGCAGGGTCATAGGGAAGCTCTATTTTTAATTTCTTGAGGAATCTCCACACTGTTCTCCAAAGAGGCTGCACCAGCTTGCATTTCCACCAACAGTGTAGGAGGGTTCCCCTTTCTCCACATCCTCTCCAACACATGTTGTTTCCTGTTTAATGAACACAGGTATTGGGGTACCAGGGATTCTCAGTAGATTAAGCAACCAGCTCCTGATTTTGGTTCAGTTCGTGATCTCAGGGTCATAACATTCAACACCATGTCCCACTCCGTGCTCAACATGGAATCTGCTTGAGGTTCTCTCTTTCCTTCTGCTCCTGCTCACATTTTGTCTCTCTCTCTCAAAATAAAATAAAAAAAGAAAACCAAAAACCTTAAAAAAAAAAAAGAAGAAGAGGCATTGACATGCACAATTACAATTGCACATTTCCCCTAGGGATACATATTCTACCTGAAATAAAAACATAAAAAAATAGTCCTAATAACAAATGATAATATGCACACTGAGGTGTTTAGCAATGAAAATGTATTTATTAGACACTCGCTATGTCAATTTTTTTTTTTTAAGATTTTACTTATTTGTCAGATAGACAATACAAGCAGGGGGGAGCAGCAGGCAGAGGCAGACAGAGAAGCAGACTCCCCTCTGAGCAGAGATCCCGATGCGGGGCTCCATCCCAGGACCCTGAGATCATGACCTGAACCAAAGGCAGACGCTTCACTGACTGAGCCACCCAGGCTTACTTATTTTTATTAAATTACTTGTTTTTTATCTTATTATTTTTTATTATTTATGTTTATTTATTTATTATTATTATTTATTTTATTTATTTTATTAAATTACTTATTATATTAAATTACTTATTTTTAAATATATACATGAAAAGACAGCTTGAATGGAAAAAGGAAAAAACAGGTCACTATATGATAAACCAATCAAAGTAAAACGTGCATTTTTGCAGATGTCATATGGGTTTGGTGCACTAGTCTTTCAACCTTCCCCTACGTTGGAGAATTTTAATATTCCATCATGGAAAAATAACTTAATACCAAATGCATCTTAGAAAAAGCTGACATGTGGCTCATTAGTGCCTACAGGGCAATGGTGGGAAACCAGAAACCACTTTCCTGAATGAACTTTGGGATGATAATTGCTGCTTTTAAGGGATATCCAAAGAATGGATGTTGACGTGTGTGTTTTCTATGGGTTTTTGCCACTTTACATGTATTTTCCTGGAAGAATTATTTTTTGCTTCCTGATAAACAGAAATTTTATCTGTATTTAAAGGAGTGTTACGGGACGAGGCAGATTTGTGTCTCTTTGTTCGACCCAGATACGTAAACACATGATTTTATAAATTTCAGTCCTACAACGAACCAAGCCATAACTCCTATTTCCACTATTACATACCTAAGTATGAAAATATTACTACCGTGCATGCCCATTACCAGTCATTTATGCCTGAGATTTTCTTTACAACTGGTCCTAGAGGGACACACGTGGGTGGCTCAGGTAAATATCGGACTTTTGATTTCAGCTCAGGTCATGATCTCAGGGTCATGAACTTGAACCCTGCATCCCACTTTGTGTCGGGCTCTGTGTGTGGGGTCTGCTTGAGATTCTTTCCCTCTGCCCCTCCTCCTGTTGTGTTTTCTAAATAAAAAACAAATAAATAAATAAATGAAAATAAAATCTTTTTTTTTAAAAAAAGGACTAGAAATACCATGTATTATTGAAACGATTTCCGCAATTAAATGCATTCACGCTCTAGCTTGTGGACGATACACTAGTAATCAAGGGACAGCATCCAATTAAAAAAAAATTGAATCACATCTTTTGTTAACGTAATAATGAACAATTTTGCCCATCTTTTTGCCAGAAGTGATTTTGCCTCTGTCTCAGAAGATTCATCAAATTAGCTAGCTCGGTTGGGTCTATTTCATTCAATATGCTGAAAATGTATTTATTTTTCATTTTATTTTTTTTTTAAAGATTTAAAAAGGGAGGGAGAGCTTACTCATTACTGAGCAGAGAGCCCGATGCAAGGCTCGATCCCAGGACCCTGAGATCATGACCTGAGCTAAAGGCAGACGCTTAACCGACTGAGCCACCCAGGTGCCCCAATATGCTGGAAGTTTAAAACTTTTTTCTTGTTTTCTGGAGGACCTATCTTTCATTTCTGGGGAAAGCATGAGTTTTCAGCATATCTTGTACTGGCAAATGTTTGGACATATTTTATCCTAATGCTATAGATTACACTTTCCCCACATGGTTTAATGCCTTTACAGATGACTTCATTTTAGCTCCATTGGGATTTTGGTGAAGAAATCATGTTTCTTATGGCCCATAGTTAACCTGAAATTCTCTTCCTCCTCTTTCTACTTGGCTGGTTTTATTTACGTACAATTTATTCCATTTTTCTTCTGCTACTTAATTCTCTCATTTTTTACTATAAATTGATGATAATCCGCTTCCCCTCTGCAAGTCCATTTAAAAAAATACTGCTTAGGGCACCTGGTGGCTCAGTGGGTTAAGCCTTTGCCTTTGGCTCAGGTCATGATCTCAGGGTCGTGGGATCGAGCTCCACATTGGGCTCTCTGCTCACCTGGTAGCCTACTTTCCACCTCTGTCTCTCTCTGCCTCTCTGCCTACTTATGATCTCTGTTAAGTAAATATTTTTAAAAAGTATTGTTTATGAATAAAATCCCAATTACTTTGACTTCCAGTTGGATTTTCACTACAACCACCTGTAGATTCTTTTCTGTCCATAAAATTAGTTTCATAATCATTAGCTTGTTTCCCCACCACTTCCTAAATATTCCCTCAGTCACTTTTGGGCATTCAAGCCAGTCCATGATTTTCATACAGTGCAGTTCTTGCTTTCAAGAATTCTCTTTTAGGGACATCTGGGTGGCTCCATTGGGTGAAGCATCTGACTCTTGATTTTGGCTCAGGTCTTGACTGGCTTCCAGGGAAATGGTCCTACAACCACCCTTTATGCTTTCATTTGGTAATTATTTCCAAAGTTCTTATATCCTGGATTCTCTAGGCCATTTTCTTTGTCCCAGGAAAATAGCCAAGCACACCTCAGGGTCATGGGATCAAGACCCACGCTGGGCTCTGGGCTCAGTGTGGAGCCTGTTTGAGAATCTCTCTCCCTCTTCCTCTGCCCCTCTGACTCACTCCCATGCTCTCCAAACAGATAAATAAATAAATAAATAAAATCTTTAAAAACAAAAAAAGAATTCTCTTGTGCTGGTTGCCCAACTCATTCACTAGACTTTTTCCATTTATGGGCTTACAGTCACCATTCTTCTTTAGTACATTCGTTCTGTACTGAGACACATTCCCGTTGGTCCGGACCATTAAACTGAGTGTCCACAATGAAATCCCTCTTAAGGAATTCAATGATCTGTTTTTGTTAAGACATTTTTTATTGCTGAGAAACGATCTTCGCGGCTGGACCTCCTCACATCCCGTTGTCAAGTGGGCATATTGTCTCCCAGTGTTCTATCATCATCCTTGTCTTCATTCAGTCCTTGAGAATATTTTATTTCTGATACGGTGTCCATTTTCCTATGGACCATCCTACGCCGACACTTTTTTTTATTTAGAACATGGTATTTTGAGAAGGACCTTCACTAAACAGAAACCCTGAACATTTCGAGTTCAATCGTTAAAGCTCACATCTGTCCTCAGTCCCTAGCATTGACTCTTGAGTTGGTCTTCCTTCTTCAGGAAGGAAGTAGTTTCTAGGAAGAGGCTGGAGCTCCTATTTTCCTCTGTACCCTCCAGCCAGTGAGTCTGGACTCCATTCACTACATTCTTTTCCCAAACTCTTGGTATCTGAGACTAGGGTAGGTTTTCCCTCAGAATGTATGAGCAACCTCAACAGTGAGTTTGGAGAAAGATAGCCAAGGGCCTTCATTATACCCTTATTGTCTGTAAATTTATATTTTATATTTAATATCCATTGAATATTGATCTGCCATGGGTTAGGCTGTGAACAAAATGGGCAGGAAACATTCCCAACCATCAGTTTCCGTGTAATTCACCTATTCTTTTGGGAACCAATTGCACGTGTAAACTCAAACAGTGCCCCTAAGGGTAGATTCAAGTATTTGATGTCCCTAATTTTACTTCTTAAATTCTTGCAGAGAACTCTGTAATGATATCTTGAAACATGTGAAAAAGAACAGGAACATGTTCTTCCCACTAAGGAAATATGAAAAAAATAAAATAAAATAATCTAAATTTGTTAGAATCTCATATGTTCACTATCTCTGTGTCCAACATAGAAGCCACAGCTTGTCTCCAGAGGTATTAATCCAAATTCAGATGTCACTTTTCATCGATGCAATCTGCAGCCTTGTTGTGATTGTTCTTAAAGTTGAAGGGCGGTCATCACCCTATAAGGGATGCTGACCTTGAACTAGTAAGAGTTCCCTTGTGTGCAAAATACAAATGCATAATAGCTCGAGTCTTGCAAAGGCAGAACACCGAGTTCACTACTGACCATGCAACTCCTACAGGATCTGCATGACCATCGGTTGAGAAATTAAACACATTGATGAATAAAACCTTAAACCACCAAAAAATAACTCTCAACAGCATTGAAGTTGCAGGTAACCAACCAGAGGTAATGCATAATTCCAGAGTAAGACATCGGATCATGGACATATACTTTGCTTTCCTCACTCAGGTTCTGAATAGAGATGTCTTCCTCTGGAAGGGTTGACTAAGGAAGGGTCCTTTCTTCCTTCCTTCCTTCTACACTCCCTCCATTCCTCTCTCTCTCTCTTTCCTCTTTCTTTCTCTCCTTCTTTCTTTCTTTTTTAAGGAGATCCAAATAATCGTGTAGCCTATAACATGCCCAAACCTTTGGCAACTGGATTATTCCCAAGAGTATTATACTATTCAAATCTTGCAGCCTGCGTTTCTACAGAGCACTTGGATATTTTTAATCAACTCTTAAGTGTCTTGGATAGGAAAATGAGGAAACTTCTCTATGTCCATCTGGGCGTGTGTATATATGTACAGATATACAACCAGTGAAGACCATCTACAGAACACAAAAGAAGTCCTTTTGCAATAGATGGCAAGAATAGCATGCAACATTCGGTGTGCTAGTGAGAATTATAGTTAATGGGGACATAGTCTGAACCGTGAAGACATCATATCTCTACAGAAGATTCTCGTCCGGAGAGAGGAATACATACACACACACACACACACACACACACACACACACACACACACACCACCTCCACCACCACTACCACCATGACCACCACAACAGCAACAACAACAGTAACAGAAACAATAAGAACATATAAGAGTACTGGGGGAATTAGAAATAATAAAGGAATGGATGCTATTCAAGAGTTTGGGCTAAAATTTTGTTCAAAAGCATCGTCATTGAGATAGAACACTGTACTGTAGAATTCTTTAAACCTGTATTGAAAACCAGCCTTAAAAACCCTCTAGGCCTGTGGGATTGCTTACGATCTGCGGTCTTTCAGACTTCTAGCCTTTTCCGACATCATAGTGGAGATGGTTAGCATTTGCTCCAACAATGGTTGTGGAAATCAATTTAGATTCATTGTATAAAATGTTCTTTCGTGAACCTGACATACACCATACATTCAGTAAATGGAGACTCCGCAAGGAATGGAGACGTTCAATTTATATTCCGGAATGTTCCAAATTAACTGGAATATCAGAATTACTTTATACCCTAGGAGAGAGCAGAAGAGAAATTTGAGTAATAAATGGATATGTCCTTGAATCCTTAATATGGTTTTCATTGTCCTGCCTGTCTCTTGCAGGAATTAATCACAGAGTGAGACCATGTCTCCTGAAAAGGGGAACATTTCCAACTCGTTGCTACTGAACACCCACAGCCCTCACCCTTGACTGAAGACCCTCTTGAGCCAGATACCATACTTTTAGAATGCTCTTTCTGGTTGGAACCTCAGAAATTTTCTGAGAACCCTTCTTAGAAATCATGTTCTAAAAGTCCACTTAGTGGGGCGCCTGGGTGGCTCAGCGGGTTAAAGCCTCTGCCTTTGGCTCAGGTCATGGTCTCAGGGTCCTGGGATCAAGCCCCGCATCGGGCTCTCTGCTCAGCGGGGAGCCCGCTTCCTCCTCTCTCTCTGCCTGCCTCTCTGCCTACTTGTGATCTGTCTGTCAAATAAATAAATAAAATCTTAAAAAGAAAAAAAAAAAAAAAGTCCACTTAGCAATGTATTCATACAAGAATTCCAAGTGGGAATTTGAAGATGTTTTCAGGCAGCCTTAAAACTTACCATTCATCAAAAATTTGAGGATGTAAAAGAAAACTGTTGCATCATATTTTCTACCCATTTTTTTTTTTTTACATTGACATTTTGAGGTCTGTAGATGGATTCCGTTCATGGTAAGTAGTATTTTTAAAAAGAAAAAAAAAAGGAAAAGAAAAGAAATAAAACAGGATTTGTGTCATTCAAGTTGTTTATCTATGACAACATTTTTTTTTTAAGTCTAGACATTTCAAGAACTGCTCGATGTCTATTTTGTTTACTTCCAAAATGTCAGCCATCACTGACTAATTTGATTCTTTCCTTAGAGAAGACATTTTTGATGGAATCGTCCTCAACAATGGAAGGATATTTTATGAGCTCTAACGAAGTTACTTGACTTCTGGATTTTGCTTTAATTTAAATGGAATGACTGTGCCACTCCTGGGTGATTTTAATAATCAAAGTAATTTAATTTATCTGGACCAAGCTCCCCTTTGGTTAAATGGTTACAACCTGCTGTTAAATTCTGCTTTACAAAAATTTGTGGCTTAAAAAATGGTGAGAGAAGAACATCTCACCCAACGGTTGCCTACAGTTATGGAATTTAGTCACTACTAAGGTGTGTCTTCAAGAAACTAATGTTCACTTCGGGGTCCTGTGACCCATTCAGAGACAGGTCCTTGCCTAACACCAAACGGTCACAAATGAATTTTATCTTGTTTTGTTCTATTTTTCACTGTGTTTGCTTGTTGACTTGATTCTCCTCGATTCTGTGTCCAGTACTTACACATAGAATGTTGACATTGGATACAGGAATAGAGTAAGGTTTTTGCATATCACAGGTGGTTCATGATCGAAACATATGTCTTTGCGTTTTGCAAATTCTTACAATGCCTATCCTGGTGATTAAAGAACACACAATGTAAAAAAATTCTGCTAAAACTATCTGATTGTATAACTTACACCTCCAATAGACACCCTCACACAGCACCCATTTTTGCATAGGTGTGTTTTCATTATTATGGCTATCTGTGTGATAAACTAAATTTGTCACAGAATAGACGTCTTCAGGATGGAGGGCATTTAAAAGATTATAAAACAAGTGAGACAATGAATCTGTATATAAATTAATGTTCTCTATGGGACTATTATTTTAATGAAGAATGAATTATCTCGGTCACCAGTAATCTAGAAGCAGAAATTCATATCTGCTAACAGGCAACTTAATAGCAAATGATTGCTCTTTAATAAAACAATGCAACTGTTTCAACTGCTGTGGGAGGCAGTCAAATCGTCACATGCTTCTCTGATACACTGAGCTAGGCTGTTAGTGCAGAAAGTGATTTCACTGACCACTTGATTCTCTGGTGTTCTAACCATTGCTGCGGCAATCTTAATAAACCATAATTGAGTAGTACAAGTGCCTTCGATGTGTCTGGAAATTGTGTTTCGTAGGAGTGTCCTTGAAAATGGTCCCATCAGGATGATGGATACCCTTTGTATTTTATGGGTATGATGATGACACCCTTGTGATCTTTCAAAGAAATCTGCACCTAACGCAAATGAGAAAAGGAAGCATGCTCTATTTCCAAATTTTTGTCTGTGTATTTGTCTTTCAAGCATCTTTTCCCTATAGCTTAATTTTTTTTATTGTGGTTTTAAGGAAAACATTTAATGGACCTTTCTAACCTCATGCCCTTGTACAGCTCAGCAGTGTTCAGCATAATGATAGGCAACAGATCTCTGGAACATTTTCGTCTTGCAGACCTGAAACTCTAGAGCCAGTAGATATTGATTTCCCTTCCCTACCGACCCCATCCTAGTCCTGGTTGACGTCCTTCTGCTTTCTGTTTCTATGATGTTGACTACATGCTTCATATGAGTGCAATTCCAGAGTAAGTGTCCCTTGGTGACTGACTTATTCTGGTTAGTGTCTGTCCTCAAAGTTCACTCATGGTTCAGCATGGGACAGGCTTGCCTTTTTTAAGGTTGCCAAATTTCTTGGATGGGACACCAACACCAAAGGCGACAAAAAACGAAACTGGACAACCTTTGGAAACTTGTACATCAAAAGAAACAATCAACAGAGTCAAGAGGCAATTTAGTCATGTATCTAAAACCAGATATTGTCAAGAATGTATAAAGAATTCCCACAACTCGGCAACAAAATGGTTCAATTTGGAAGAAAAAAAAATGGACAGAAGGCTTGAACAGAGCCCTTTTTACTCAAGAAGATATGAAATCGCCAGTTCGCACAAGAAAAGGTGCTTAAAATTCCTGATTTTTAGAGAAATCTGAATGAGAACCACAGTGAGACAGCCCCGGACATCAAATAGGATGGTGACTACAAACCCAGAGAAAATATCTAATGTTCCTGAGCATGAAGAATTGGAACCCCCAAGCACTGTTGATGAAGACTGTAAAAATAGTGGGCTCATTGTGTGGAAAGGCGGTGGGGAGCTTCCTCAGACAATGAAAAATCGAGTTATCATGTGACCAGCAATTCTACCTGTGGGTGTATTTCCCCAAGAATTCAAGTGGGATCATGCACATGTATGTGCCTAGACGTGTTTACTCTTCTCATATTTAACAGTATCCCAAGAAGTGGAAACAGCTCCAAAGTCCATCAGTGAATGAATGGATAAAGAGGCACCATAGACTATTACATAGTCCCTATGATGGAAAGACGTTAGGGTTCGAAGCCAACAGCCAAGAAAGAATTTTTGAGACCTCTTTGGTGCAAAAAGGTGGTTTTATTAAAGCACAGGTACAGGACCATTGGGAAGAAAGAGCTGGAGTAGGGTCATACGGAGTGGCCCATTATATACTTCCAAGTTGGGAAGGGGCTACGGAGAGCATATGCCTCCCAGGTTATTTTGGAAACAAGGTTTTCAGGATCCTGAGGGACCTTGCCATTGCTGGGAAAATGTCATTTATTACTGTTTCGTAAAAACTCCATCATGAGACCCTTCAGGTGTATGTTGGTGGGTCATATGCTTGGGGTATGATTGCCAACATGTATCTTGGGCGGAGGGGAGCTAGAGATAAAAGACATTTGCAAAGGACTTTGTGTGCATTATAGGAGACTCGCAAGATCCTGGGGGTTGGGCTAAGACTGACTTGTCCTTAACAAAGTGTCCACATTCAGGCAGCTGAGTTCCTAGAGGAAGGTCACTGTGCCTATTTCAAGGACTTGTCCATGGGCTGTCGGTAGTAAGGAAACTTAATAATTTTTCTTCTGTCTTTGTTTCCCACATCAATAAAACTTAATTTCCTCATAGATTTCCTTCCAAGGTTCAAGTCCAGCTGTTTAAGTAAAATGAGTATTTTAAAAGGCACGTGTGATGAATAGTGATTATACCTTTAAAACGGGCAAGATTTTTGAAAAGCAGGAGTCACAAACCAATGAAAAACTGACTCAGGCTAGCCTAAGCAGTATGAAGAAAAGGCCCATTAAATTTGAAGTCTGAAAACAAAAGGAAGAAATTAGGAGAAAAAGAAAATTTACCATACACAATAAAATTTTAATAGAAACTTTCCTATTAACGCCTGATGTGAACAGTCTAATTCATTCAGAGACTAGTTCATCAAAGTCTTGAACCCCGTAAATTCATAAACCACCATTCACACTCCTGGATATGAACAGGAAGCTCACAGGTGTCGAGTCTCAGTCTCCTGAGAGTCACGACTAAGACCCAGGTCTTTCGAGGTGTGATTTTATTCTCTTTGTTTGTGGTCATGAAAAAGTCATCTTGGCATATCATGTTGGGTTTTGCTCGTGTCCTCCTAGTCTGCCTGATGGACAGGACACTCTCTGTTCCATCAGAGATGCTAATTATGGCAGTCATCATACAGAAATATGACATCTGGGGGGCACCTGTGTGTCTCAGTGGGTTAAAGCCTCTGCCTTCGGCTCAGGTCATGGTCCCAGGGTCCTGGGATTGAGTCCTGCTTCGGGCTCTCTGCTCAGCGGGGAGCCTGCTTCCCCTTCTCTCTCTGCCTGCCTCTCTGCCTACTTATGATCTCTGTCTGTCAGATCAATAAATAAAATCTTAAAAAAAAAAAGAAATATGACATCTGGGATATGCATAATGAGGGAACTCCCCAGGTGACCAGCAGCATTCATTCTTATTGGGAATACGAAAGTCCCCCCATGCCCCATTTTAATTGCTTCCCATAAATTCTTGTCTTTGCTTCACAAGCATTACTTAAAACACCAAACTAGTGAGTATCAAATTTCATAAATTAATAAAGTGAAATATGTGCATAAAAGGAGAAGTTGCTTTCCATAATGCAAAGAAACTCTTTAATACTCTGAATATCCATTGTTAATTATTTTCAACTGTCTAATCAATAAAAACCTTTGAACCTCTAATTTTCAATTAGACGTAACACATTTACCGCAATAACAGAATTCATTTCAAAATACCCCATCTAATCGTGTAACGGTTACGTGCAATATCAAATTTAATATAAGTTGGCATTCAGAGGCAAAAGGGTTGAAAATAGCATTTTATTAGCATTGTACGATGTACGTGTAAAATGTTTCAACATTCTGGCAGAATACCTAATTTATATTTAATCCCATTTAAAATATTCCTCTGAATAAATTAGACTAAGGCAGCTATTCAAATTAGGTCTTAAAATGATAAACAGAATTGGACAATTTGGGCAGAGAACAGCTGTACTGTATTTGGCCACATGTCGTTATTACACTCACGTACGCAATCAATATGGACTCAATTACTAGAAATAATGGAAATCGTAATACTTCACTCCAGTAGTTCAATTTGCTTGCATGATTTATTACGCTTTATTAACCAAAAGGAGATTATACTCTTGTATGTGAAGGTGTTATTCTATTTTAGGATAGGGAAAGCTCAGGTGTAGACGTGTGAAAAGAGTATTTATGGGTGTTTTGGGAACACAGAATCATTTGGACAATGCACATTAGGAAGTTAATGCCATGGTAAGGAGTAGGAGCAGCTTAACGCTTACATGAAAAGCATCCATGGCCATGTGCAAGGTAGGTCATGTCTTGGACTCCTGTGCACTTAGCTCTTGTGGGAGTCAGAATGCCTTCCAACAATCTCCACTTGCTTGTAAAATCATATGCTGCTATAATTGCTTTCTAGTAAAGCAATGCATGGCTTTAAGACTCCATTAACAGAAATGGTGAACATGATAGGAAAACCCCAATGAAAACGGCAATCCCACTAACATTCTACTTCTACCCATTGATAACCTTTCGTTTTGGGTGTATTAGTTTGATAGAAGACAAGCATGACATAATCCTATTTTCAAATACTTCTTGATGGTTATACAATATCAAAAGGAATGCCTAATAATTAATGCATAAGAAGTAGAGTGACTCTCTACCTTCTGGGCATAAAAAGAAGGGACAGTTGACCCTAGAGCCAACGTAGGAGTTGGAGACCAATGCCCTATGTGGCCAAAAATCCACAGACAACTTTAGACTCCCATAAAAGTTAACTACTAATAGCCCACTGTTGACTGCGAAAGCCTTCCCAATAACATCAATGGTCGGCTCACGCATATTCTGTATGTTCTATGGACCATGTGCTATATCCTTGCAATAAATTAAGTCACAGAAAAGAAAACATACTAACAAAATCATAAGAAAGGGGGAAAAAAAAACACAGGACTGTACTGTATGTATCCCCCAAAATCTGTGTATGAATGAACCCACATGCAAACCTGTGTTGTTGGAGAGTCAGCTGTATTTCACGGAGTAACAGCCCTAAATCGTAAGTAGAAGGACATTAGGATGGCAGGGTCAAAGAACCTCAGAGTTACCCACTGACATTAGCCAGGGGGATGGAAATTTTAGGGGCAGCTGAGTGGCTCCGTCAGTTAAGCAACCATGAAGCATCTGACTCTCAGGTTGTAACCTCAGGGTCCTGGGATGGAACTGCATGCTTGGCTCCTTGCTCAACAAGGAGTCTGCTTCTCCCTCTAAGTAAATAAATCTAAAAGAAGAAGAAGAGGGAGAGGAAGAGGAAGAAGAATGAAAAGAAGAAGAAGGAGAAAGAGGAGGAGGGGGAGGAGACTGGGAATTCTAGGACAGGAATGGAAGCAACATGAGTAGGAAGATCACAGTTAACAGAAGTAACCCACAGAAGGAGGCATGACTGGAGAAGATGAACCCTCTGTATTCCGTCCCCACGAATAAGAAGAAGTCATCCGCTTAAATCCAATGAAATCTGTCTTAAAGAAATGTGTGGTCAACGTACAACTTTATTCCTCATTTTATACAAATTGAGTACCAATGCCCCAAATCATGGAGTCCTTCTTGTCTTCATTTCTCTTATCCACTCCCTGCCCCCATTTAATCTACCACCAGTTAGGTTCCACCTGATTCTTAGTCTCCAACTCAACCACTGTCTCAAACTTGCACATACACAGAAACATCCAGATGGGTCTCCCTCTTTCTGTGTCTGCTACAGGTGACGTGTGTCCCCCTGAAACTCATATGTTGAAACCCTAACCCCCAATGTGAGTATATGTGGAGACTGAGAAATAGTTGAAGTTGACCGAGGCCATGAGGACAGAATCTGCCTCCTTACAATAAGAGAGTCACCAGAGTTCTCTCTCTCCTGTCTGTCTGTCTGTCTGTCTTTCTCTGTTTCTGTCTCTGCAAGCACTTAGGCATGGCCGTGTAGGACACACTGAGAAGGTGACCGTCCACAAGCCAGGAACGAGCGTCCTCCCCAGGAACCAGCCCTGCACACACCTGGATCTTGGCCTTGGAGCCTTTGGAACTATGAGAGAATCTGTGTGTGCTGTTGAAGCCTCACCATCTGGTGTCTTTGGTTAGGACAGTCCTGAGCAGATTAATGGGGTCTCCTTCCTGTCCATTGCTCTGCACAAGTAAGACTGTCTTGTAACAATATCAGTTGGAGCACGCCATGCCTGTCATACTGTGTGATGGCTTCTTATTACCGGCAGAGTCACTATTTTATGACAGGTATCATACCATCAAAGCCCCCCAACAGAGCCTCTGAGGTTTTATAAGGTCTTCTCCACAACTCAATCTCCTCTGCATCTTCTGTGTTCTTCTGTCACTGGAGTTCCTCCATGTTCGCCCCCAATCTTCATGACGCTGTTGTTCACTCTGTATTAGAATTCTCCAACCACTTGAACAAAACAGAACCTCCTTTGTGTGCCTAGGTCTCTATTCCTCTAAATTCCTCATATCGCTTGTGTCCATTGTATCGCATGCACTGATTACATGGACCCTGGTCCGTATCCTCTCCTTGTTTTGCTTTGGGACCTCAAAGAAGGAGTGTCCAACACACAGATGAGAGTAACAACACTTTCTGGGTGCCATTCCTCCATGGTGACGATGGGAAAAAAGGGTACCAGGCAAGCAAAGCCATGGAGCATGCCTTGCAAATCTGCATGCTGCCATTTTGCATGTTGCTGTGCAAATGGTCTCCAAGCAACATGTGGGTATGTCGAGAGGCTCTGCAGGTGGATCTTGACACTGCCACACAGAAGAGGAACTACTTTGAGGCCAAAACAAACCGCCACATGGATGGCACAATCTTGAGGACCACAAAGCCAAAGAGAATATGTTCCAATCATCCAGGTGCAGATAATTATCATCCATCTTGGTGGGGAAACTATCTACTCTCCAGGGTCTCGTCATTGAGGAGAAATGGCTTGTTGGTGTGCCTGACAAGTCTCTCCAGTTCCCCCACCCCAATATCGATAAAGATGTAGTGAAATCTGTCTCCCTTGATCCAACACAACACACACATCATCATCAGAACCTTATAAACCAGGATTGATGGTCCAGCAGCCATAGCTGCAGACTGTGTAATAATTGGAAGACAGACAATAAGATGCCCTTGCCGTGGGCTGCTCAGCCTCCCCCTACAGACTATAGGTTCCAGGAGAGCAGACTCACGTCTGAATGCCTGAATTCATAAACTGACACCTGTGTTCGCCCTTATTCTGCACATACTGATGGGCCTCTGTTGACCTTCCTATGGCTGCTGTAACAAATCTCCCCAAAGCCGATTGCACAAAAGGACAGAAATGTACCAAATTAGACGTCTGGAGGTCAGAAGTCCAGAGTGGATCTCACTAGACTAAAATGAAGGCATCACAAGGGTTGAGCTCTTCCTCTCTCTGTCTCCTTTCTTCCTGCCGCTGGTATATTTCTTCTTCTCCAGGATACCCATAATTCCTTTGCTTGTGGTCCTTCTCCAGCCACCAAGTGTATCTCTCCAGTTCCTGCCTCTTTCCTTCTCAGATCAATCTTTGCGGTTTCCATAGGTTCCACTTGTGCAATACAGGCTGATCTCCCCATCTCTAGAGCCTTAACTGAATCACGCCTACAAAGTCTGTTTTGATGTATAACATGTTAACATGGGTCCAGGCATTAGAATGTGGACCTCTTTGGAAGGGGAGAGGCATCTTCTGCAGTGCCAACATCATACTGTGTCAAGTGAAGGAAGGAGTGAGGAAGAAAGGAGGTCCCATGCATCTGCTCACGAGTGTCCCATCCCCTGTTTCCCACTGGCCACAACTCACCTCCGTACTTCAGGTCTGGCCCCTTGGTTGTTTCTGGGGGAAGCCAGGAGCATGCATCACAGCGTGGATCTCTTCCAAGCTAAGGACTGGATGGATAATTTTTGGAGGGTTGGATTCCATGAGAGACAAAGACTGAAGCCCAACCTTTCAGCTTAATCTCTGGGCAGCTCTTCACCTCCAGACAGAAAATGTGCATTTGACTAGGAGATCCGTTTGGGAAGAAGGCATCAGCCAAAAGCAATCAAACAAGCAGCAAGGACATTCTGTGTCCAACATGCTTACAAAGCCCAAGAATGTAAGGTTCATGGGGACAGATGGCGTGACATGATTTACGAGTCTAGCTTCTAAGCGTTATATTTCTGGTCATTAGGAGACACTCCATATTTATGAAACAAATATCACAGTGGGTAAAAGCCCTAAAACAACTTGATGTAGCAGAATGGATCTGTACCTGCTTCTTACAAAGGATTCTTTCAATCCAGAGTAACAAAAAGGGGACAGGTTGCAACAGGGAGATGCTATAATAATATTTCTTGAAATGTCTAATTATTTCATTTATTTATTTATTTATTTATTTATTATTTATTTATTTTTGATTTTTTATTTTTTATAAACATATATTTTTATCCCCAGGGGTACAGGTCTGTGAATCCCCAGGTTTACACACTTCACAGCACTCACCAAAGCACATACCCTCCCCAATGTCCATAATCCCACCCCCTTCTCCCAAACCCCCTCTCCCCAGCAACCCTCAGTTTGTTTTGTGAGATTAAGAGTCACTTATGGTTTGTCTCCCTCCCAGTCCCATGTTGTTTCATTGATTCTTCTCCTACCCACTTAAGCCCCCATGTTGCATCACCACTTCCTCATATCAGGGAGATCATATGATAGTTGTCTTTCTCTGCTTGACTTATTTCACTAAGCATGATACGCTCTGGTTCCATCCATGTTGTCACAAATGGCAAGATCTCATTTTTGATGGCTGCATAGTACTCCATTGTGTATATATACCACATCTTCTTTATCCATTCATCTGTTGATGGTCATCTAGGTTCCTTCCATAGTTTGGCTATTGTGGACATTCCTGCTATAAACATTCGGGTGCACATGCCCCTTTGGATCACTACGTTTGTATCTTTAGGGTAAATACCCAGTAGTACAATTGCTGGGTCATAGGGCAGTTCTATTTTCAACATTTTGAGGAACCTCCATGCTGTTTTCCAGAGTGGCTGCACCAGCTTGCATTCCCACCAACAGTGTAGGAGAGTTCCCCTTTCTCCGCATCCTCGCCGGCATCTGTCATTTCCTGACTTGTTGATTTTAGCCATTCTGACTGGTGAGAGGTGATACTATTTTCTTACTTGCCTTTTTAAAGGGAAACCACACATATTTATTTATTTATTTTAAAAATGTGATTGCAAGAGCTAAATAAAGTATCTGAAGTGACCAGTCCTGTTTGCAAATCACAGACAGGGGAAGCATCAGTCACCAAGAATTAGAAACCTCTGAAGCCAGCAGGAAGATATGCTCCTGGAAAGGCTGGAAGCTTCAGTGCCTGGCTGTGTCTCCTTGTTAGGACGTTAATTCTCCACGGGAAACCGCCATGTTCGTTGAAACCGCTGCTTGGTCACAGAAATGGTCTGATTTTGGAAACATACATTATAACAATATGCTCTCAGGCATGTAGCCGTCGTGCTAAGAGGTTTCTTCTCATTCCTACCTTGTTACTTTCTCATCTTTATAATAACAGAATTTCATGACAGCGAAATGGAATGCCCAAAAGAAGCGTCCAACAGAGTTCATGATGGAAAAGGCATTCCATTGCTACTATTTCTGCACTGATAAAGGAAAATGATGTATGAGAAATGGGGTCAACATAGCACAGGGGGAGCAGTGTTTAAAATGTGTTTTCATTTTATGTGCAGTCCTTTCTTTGCTCAAAAGATGCGGCTTCCCGTCAATGTACATAATTCTAAGGAAATCAAAAAGGCAAATCTGTCTCAATTCTTATGTTTCGGTTGATACTGATGTTGGTGATTCTCCACCCCACCCCACCCCCTTATACATTGGGTTCTGGTGTCAACATCTTCCAATCTCCAGGTCCCTCGTAAAAGCATTTCATTTTCTGGGTGTCAACGTCAGATCCAGAGATAAGAGTGAGCAGGTTGAAAATAACAGTTTGGATGAAACCCATTTATAAAATGATGCCTGGAAATCAGGCTGAATCATAGCGATTTAGCCTGATTCAGGCTGAATCACAGTGAGTCTAGGATGAATATAGTAACTGTTGCTTCATTTGGGATTATTATTATTTTTTTAAATTTTATTAATTTATCTGAAAGCAAGAGAGTGCAAGTCGGGGGGAAGGGCACATGGAGAAGCAGACTCCCCACTGATGAGGGACCCTGATATGAGAATTGATCCATGACCCTGAAATCATGATCCAAGCCAACGGCAGATGATTCACTGACTAAGCCAACTAGGTGTGTCTCATTTGGAATTATTTTCATAAAGCCGTCATGAAACCTAAGAAGATTTAAGCAAAAGTTCCTTGATTGACTAGTTTCTCAGAAATATTCTAAACCAAAGGGTCACCAGAGTGTTCATTAAATGCTGGAGGTATCTGAGGGTCTGTATAAACACACAGATAGTGGTGCACATCATGTTTCATACACACAAATGAATACATAAAATACTTGTGAGTAATCCATTGTGAAGAAAGACATTCATGGCGCACCTAAGGGGCTCAGTTGGTGAAGCATCTGCCTTCGACTCAGATAATGATCCTGGGGTCCTGGGATCAAGTCCCACATCTGGGTCCTTGCTCAACAGGGAGTCTGCGTCTCCTTCTGCTCCTCCCCCTACTTGTGCTCTCTCTCTCTCTCTCTCAAATAAATAAATAGCATCTTCAAGCAAACAAAAAAAGCCTCCATTAAGGGGATCTGTGGAGCATCAGTGTCCTAACAGAAACCTTTGCAATGAAAAGGCACTTGTGGTGAACACTGGTTTGGAGGATTCTTTACCCCGGTGGGGTATGAGTAGGAACACAAACCATGGATGTGTTCAGAGTTTCGAGTGTGTGCTGGTCATTTCTTCCCAAGAGAAGAAGATAAATAAAGGAGCAATGATGTTCCTCATGGTCAGGGCAAAGTACCAGGACTTCACAGTTTCTCAAACTCTTATGGTCTTAATCCATTTGGATTGCTTAACAGAGTACTCCACCCTGGGGGCAGGGGGTGGGCGGATGTTTATGAACAACAGACATTTCTTCCAGTTCCAGAGGCTGGGAGTCCCACATCAAGGTGCTGGCAGATTTGGTGTCTGGAGAGCACATCTCCTAGTCAGTAGACATCATCTTCTCTCTGTGTCCTCACACCACGAAAGGAGCCAGGGAGCTCTGTGGGGTCCCTTTTCCCTGGGCCCTAATTCTATTCATGGGAGCCACACCCTCACAACCCCATCTCCTGATGAAAGTTCCAGCTCTGCATCATCACACTGCTGATGAATTTTGGGGGACACTTTCACACCATACTATTGGGATCCAGAAACACCCAAAAGAACAACTCACCATTGATCGACTAAGAGCACACTCCAGTAGGTACAGAGATGGGAAGTGAATTTCTGCAACCTTTACTTCACATTTCTGATTCTCTCCAATGCTTTCCTTTCAAAGCATGGCAGTGCTAGGGGCCCCCAGCCCTATGTAGGCCACCAGGAAAAGCAGGCACTCCCCTGTCTGCACTGATTTAATGGGCAGGAGACATTCCTCTCATGGGCAGGTCTACAACACACACCTGATGTGTGTCAGCAAAGCCTTTACTTCTCCACATTGAAAACCATCACCGTCCTGAAACGTCATCTCCATTCCCATATCTCCATTCCCATTCCCAATGTGGGACACCATATTCCTACTCAGCAGACGCCCAAGAGTTTCCTGGTTCTTGGGAACAACACGGGCTGCTAGAGTTCTTATATGAATCTGTCTATAAGGTGAGCTCCTAGCTGGTGGCTCACGGAAATAGCCACAAGGTGATCTGCTCTAAATATCAGGACCCTGGTTATCACCACCTACATTTAAGGGTCGAGTAGAGAAAATCAAGAGTTCAAGTCATACCTGCTTCCAGCTTGCAGGGGCCACTCAGATGATAGGATTAGAGATTGAATCCATTATCTAACATGTTCTGATTATTTCTAAATTCCCTTGAAGGAGGTAGACCTTTCCCTTGGCTGAAACAATGAAGTGAAAGCCTCCAGCCTCTTTTAATTTTTTTTATTAAGTTTAATTAGCCAACATACAGTACATCATTAGTTTTGGATATGCTCAGTGATTTAGGAGTTGCATAGAACACAGAGAGCCCATCACTACACGTGCCCTCCTTAATGTCCATTACCCAGTTACCACATGCTCTCAGCTCCCTTTCTTCTTTAACCCTCGCTTTGTTTCTCAGAGTCCACAGTCGCTCATCATTGATCTCCGTCTCTGATTTCTCCCCCTTCATTATTCCCTTCCTCCTCCTAATGTCCTGCATGTTCTTTCTTATGTTCCACAATGAATGAAACCATATGATAGTTGTCTCTCTCTGCTTGACTTAGTTCGCACAGCGTAGTCTCCTCCAGTCCCCTCCATGTTGGTGCAAATGGTGAGTATTTATCTTTTCTGATGGTGGAGTAATATTCCATTCTATATATGGACCATATCTTCTTCATCCATTCATCTGTTGAAGGGAATCTTGGCTCTTTCCACATTTTGGCTACTCTGACCATTGCTGTTATGAACATTGGGGAACATTGGGGTACAGATGGCCCTTCTTTTCACTACCTCTGTATCTTTGAGGCAAATGCCCACTAGTACAATCACTGGATCAGAGGGTACAATTGTTTTTTCTTTTTCTTTTCTTTCTTTCTTTTTTTTCCCCAATTTTGAGAAGATTTTTTTTTTCATTCTGCAGTAAAATAAAGGCACATATAATTACATAGAAAGGATGAATGAAGTCGGGGGATATTTGAGAAGAGTGTATGAATACATTACAATCTCTGCGATACAATGTTCCAGAGGTATTAGTCACTAGTTTCTGACAGTTAATTTGTAAGGACAGGACAGCAAGGTGGTGGCTTTGCACCCCACAAGGCAGAAGGTCTCTGCTTCCAGAGATGCTCCTTGTCCATTCACACTGGTCTTCCAAGAATCTCTCTGTGAAATGGCCTACACACCCTTGGCTCATCTCTCCTCTTGTCTCCATCAGTGCTTTTGTGAGAAGGCCAGAGAGAATTGGAATTCCTTCTTACCTCTCTCTGATTCAGGGAGCAGAGGATGCATTTCTAAGGGTCTTCTGCATGATGCCTGATGCCATCATTATGGGTCCCAGGACCTCTACTTGAGAGCCTCTGGTTTAACAAATGGAGATATCTACAGCTGAGATCATTTTTAAAGTAAGCAGAATGATATCTGATCCAAACATACATTATTTTATCCCAAGGATGATGGGAGCTATCTCCTTGCCTGAGCCAGGTAATTCCTTAAAAAGTGATAAATAAACACGGTGTTCCCTTCCATTGGTATGGTTGTGCCTCAGGAAACATAGTCACAGAGCACACCAAATGTATTAAATGTATCAGCTGAGCGAGCCCTCTGAAATGGGATTGAAATATGAAACTGTGTTGTGTCTCATTTCAAGCGAATTGCTGCCAACGTTGTCGACGATTCCCTGTGCTTAGAATGCCGAGCTGCACACGTTCCTTCTGCGAAACAGACTTTGACCAAAAGCGTTGTTTAGCATTCGTGATAAAAATGGAAACGCCAGCCATCGGAGCATATTAGCTAAGCAAGTAAATGGCTTCACCTGTGGGACGGAATGATTAAACTGGAAATTGTGGAGACCAACTCCACGACAAATAACACAGAACTTCCCCGTAACCGTAAGGATGCTCGCCTGAGATGTATTGGTGAGCCGGTTAGCCCCACGATACGCAAAGTGTCCTCGGGAAGCTTGCTCTCCTGGGTAAACTTCTCTAAGAGGATCTCATCCCATAGTGAATCTCGTCACAGCCGATTTCCAAAATGAAGCTAAGTATCCTTATCATATTTTTTAAAAAATCAGAGAAATTGCAGTCGTTTCCTGCAATTCAGAATACATGCACAAGAGACCTTCCCCGCACAAAAGTCACAAAAGTCCATTTGCTGTGAAAACTTGGCTTTCTCTATGAAACATACTTGAATTTTAGATAGAAATCTTTAACTTGAATTTTAGATAGATAAAGTGAATTGAACTTGAATTTTAGATAAACCTGAAATTTAACTTGAATTTTAGATAGATAAACCTGAAATCCTTTTTCGTAGAAATACTTCTCTAAAAATTCTTGGGACCTAGTTCTATTAAAATATTGTTCCTCAGGGTGCCTGGGTGGCTCAGTGGGTTAAAGCCTCTGCCTTCAGTTGAGGTCATGGTCTCAGGGTCCTGGGATCAAGCCCTGCATGGGACCCTCTGCTCAGCAGGGAGCCAACTTCCTCCTCTCTCTCTGCCTGCCTGTCTGCCTACCTGGGATCTCTCTCTGTCAGATAAATAAATAAATAATCTTAAAAAAATAAAAAAAAAATATTGTTCCTTGTAGGGCCACCTGGGTGGCTCAGTGGGTGAAAGCCTCTGCCTTCAGCTCAGGTCATGATCCCGGGGTCCTGGGATCGATCCCCACATCGGGCTCTCTGCTCACTGCCCCCCGCCTGCCTCTCTGCCTCCTTGTGAACTCTGTCTGTCAACTAAATAAATAAAATATAAAAAAAAAAAAAAAAATATATATATATATATATATATATATATATATATATATATATAATTCCTTGTAGTCTGCAATGCAAATTTAACTGGGCACCCTGAGTTTTATGTGATGACCCCATTCCCAAAACAAACAAACAAAAACCAAAAAAAAAAAAAAACCTTAAAAACATTGCTTCACATTGAGCATTGGACTCTGGTCTGTGTTCTCCTCTATAACGCCCGCTGTCTGAACTGTTGCTGTCTGTTCTGGGGAAACCTGGGTCATTTTCAAGGGGCTTAGCTGTCATCTGTCAATGACATTTCTCAAATAAGTGCTGGAAGACTATCCCATTTTGACTCTTTAAGGAGAATGTCCTCTGTGTGCCTGCGTTTACTGATCTAAAACATAGATACCAGCACTTGATAAACGGAAGTGATGAACCCCAGATATTACTTCGTTGGGGGCATTCTGTCCCTTCCCTATGAAAGTGATACTGTTTTAAGATCCTGCATGTCCCCTGCAGAAAACTGCTGTCCTTTTGTGCTTTATATCTGCGTGCTGACACTGCAGAGTATGGAAGGAGCCTGGCTGGTTCAGCCAACAGAGTGTACAACTCTTGATCTCCAGGTTGTGAGTTCAAGCCCCATGCTGGATATAGACATTCCTTTAATTTAAAAAAAATTATTATTAAATTAATTATTATTTTTAAATTTAATTTTTTAAAATTTTAATTAAAATTGATTATTAAATTATTTTAATTTTAATAATTAAAATTATTATTAAAAGATTGCAGGAGTGTCCTTGTGCATGTGTTTCTGCTTTAAACGTATGGCTGTTATCCTGAGTCTGTTCTCAAAGGTAGAAAATGAGGATTTCCCGTATTAGCCACTAAAGTGTAACATGATATTTAGCTGTCCCTTGTAGGGACGAGTCGGACACGGCGCATGTTTCATGAATGTCATTATTCCTCCGACAAAGCAGGCTTCCATTAATGGGAGGTGCTGGGCTTTTGCGAGTGGAAGCGTAAGAACCAGCATTCTGTGGGAAGGTCTTCGTTCGGGTCGGGTCTCCCCGAAAACCATCCTGAGTCACGGCATACGTACTTTGAGAAATCACCCCGGGAAAGGCCATTTGGGGGACCAGTGTAGCCAGTAATGGGTCGGTCTTCGTGTCTCTCAGCACTTTGGGTCAACATGGAGCCCTTGTCCCTGGGGACCCGTGGGATCTATTGGGGGGAGGGGGTTTCCTGGAATGACCCCCACCCAGGAGCGGAGAGGTGGGGCATCAGTCTGCGAATTCTTGCCTGTCCATGATGGAGGACTGTATGCCGATCTTTGACCATAATGCTTCTGCCTTGCCCTTCCTCTGGACAGCCAGGCACCCCTCCACCTGGCCAGGAAAACAACAAGGAGGAAACAAAACCACCGAGACAAAGGTCCCAGCATTTCACGGCCAGAAAGCTTCACCTGTAGGGTGCAGTGCCAGGTGCCGTGGGCATGGCTTGCCCTCCAAGGCTGGCGCTTTTCTGGACTCTTTCCTTTTCATTCTGTCCATCTCCCGCACAGCGGAGCAGTCAGAATCCGTTATGTTTATGGGACCTGGACTGTGAGAGCTGCTGTCTCCGAATCGGGGGCTATGAGTGTAAGACAGAGAGCTTCTCTTCCTGTTCCAGATTGCATTTTAGCAGAGAAGGTCAGCAGACCAGCAAAGACCGGTACATGGAGTCACAATGGTCTGTCTGCGGAAATATATGATCTTGCATCCACTGTGTTTCCTAACACGCCACAGTCAGAATCACATGTCTTTCACTTTACTCAGAACCTATAAAAGGACATGCCTGAAGTCCTATGTCCCTAAAAGGACCCTGCTTTATCTTCATGGGAAATCCGACATGCATTTCCCCGTTGGCGGCACCTATTTCCAATGACACATCCAGTATCTCAAAAGCAACCATTAAATAGGAAAAGAAAAAGGATAGGAAACCACGGCCACCTGACGTGCTCTCAATACCCCTAGCAGAGAAGGACAGAGTTTTTTAAGTCGCATCTTCCGATAAGGACCAAAGACCCAGAGATAATTATGTTGTGAATTTGTATAATCCCTCACTTTATTATTAAACACCATACATGAGGTCCAATTGTTGGAAAGCTACATACTTTTGACAGCATGTCATAGTTGCAGAGCCCATTAATGAGTCCGGATGCCTGTTGGTGATTTATGACCAGAAGTACCCAAACTCACTACTGTCACCACAAGCCCTTGGATATTTACAGTTTTCTCTTTTACTTTCTCATCTGCATTCACACTATCAAAGTGTTCGGTTATTTAAACTCCAGCCAGAGACGGAGCTGGGGATAGTCTTTTATGAAACCATTTTTGTCCTACTTCACCTTTAAAAAAAAAAAAAAATCTCTGATTTAGAATGACTAACTCAAAGTTTACTGTCTGCATTCATCTGTTGCTTTGAGGATGGAGCTCTTCATCTTTATGATAAAAACGAATCCTTTTATATTTGAGAGGACAAGTAAGGAAGCAACAGATTTTAGGAGCTCAATGAAGCATTCCTGAAGAGACAGCTTATTCCTAGAAGATATTTCTACGGAGTTAGATGCCCGTAGCTTTCCTAGAGAGAAAGAGGATGATTCAGCATTAATTTGCAGTGTTGTGAATGCAGAGACATCTAACATTTTAGAGAATTTGTGGGATACATATTTTTATTTCAATGATGACCCAGATACACAGTAAATGCATCGATAATAAGAATCTAACTCATAGGCATAATTAAGAGTAAAGAAGACGACATTCTCCTGTGGACACTTTTTAGAAACACATGTGCAATTAGCTCAGTGCAGTAGTATCTTGGGCTTCCTCATGGGTTAATCATCAGAATTTTATACAATCCTACCCTGAGCACTGGACATGACTTCTGTTTAGATGATCGGAACTGTCCTGACTTGCTAATGATGAGTGTGTAGATGGACTTATTATTGTAACAGGTCTCTGTGTCTTTACTACCATCATTGCACCTAGTTACATTGTTACTTGCCTCACAGGACTGTAGCCCTGTGCACCTAGTTACATTGTTACTTGCCTCACAGGATTCTAGCTCTGTGCACCTAGTTACATTGTTACTTGCCTCACAGGATTGTAGCCCTGTGCACCTAGTTACATTGTTACTTGCCTCACAGGATTCTAGCTCTGTGCACCTAGTTACATTGTTACTTGCCTCACAGGACTGTAGCCCTGTGCACCTAGTTACACTGTTACTTGCCTCATAGGATTCTAGCTCTGTGCACCTAGTTACACTGTTACTTGCCTCACAGGATTCTAGCTCTGTGCACCTAGTTACACTGTTACTTGCCTCATAGGACTCAAGGTCTGTGTCTCCATGAGTTACAACATCCTCTTACTGATGCATTGCATGGGTCTCTGTGTTCAAACAACCGTTCACAGCTTGCTACATATTTGCGAAGCGGCGGTATAAGTTATGTAGAATTTAACGCAGAGGAAATACTCTGTGTCCTTTGTGTAAATCCAGGCTCTGTCTCTGAAGTCTCAGTAACATCCTTTGACTAAACCATTGTTTGCTTATGAAAGGGACGTCTTAAAACGAGCATCCTAAGGTATTTGTGAAGATGAAAATGATGTAATAGGAGCAGCTCATGGCTTGAGACAAGCTTTGTCCTAATCAATCAGGAAATGCAAACATATCATTACAAGTTGATACTTGTAACAGAAGAGAGCTAGATTCATTCAGTGATCACGGATTCAGTCATCAAACCCTGGAGGTGTACACAGTGGAAAACAAGAGCTTTTAGACTTTAAACCAAGAGCTTTTTCTTTATTTGTTCAAAATATGCCATAATAGGGACGCCGGAGCATGGGGGGTGTCGGGATGGCTCGCTCATTGATTTTAGCTTCAGACTCTTGATTTTGGCTCAGGTTGTGATCTCAGGGTTGTGGGATCAGGCCTCACATTGAACATGGCATCTGCCTGTCGCTCTTCCTCTGCTCCGACCTCCTGCTCATGCTCCCTCTCTATAAAATGAAAAAATAAAATATTTTAAAAAGCAATAAACTATGCCCAGGTAGAGTGGTATAGAATTTCTTCTATAATTATTTATATATTGTATTTATGTATATCTAATATACATAATGCATATGTATATTATACATAATACATGTATATATGTAATATATGTATATTATAAATATATAATATATGTATATTGTATTTTTAATATATGTTTTATATATAAATATATGTTTATATTTATATATAAAATAATTTTAATATATGCATTTTATATATAATATATGTATATACATAATACAATATATATATATTTCAAGTAGCTTGTATTATGAAATATATATATTGAAATAAAAAAATATATATATTTCTATATATATATATATATATATATTTCAATATATATATATTTCAAGTAGCTTGAATTGAGGGTTTCCTGTTTGCATGGCTGGAAAGAAGGTCCTATTGTCAAAGGACACAGATTATCAAATGTGAAATACCAAAGTCATCAGGGTCTCTTTACCCTACCATAACTTTGAGGCTCGATTGCCTTGAAACCATATCCAGAGTATCCTCACCAGGATCTTTTGCCCACTCACTGGCCTTCCGGAACCCAGAATATCACCTCCAGTGGCTCTGTCCCTGCCTTGGGTGTCATGATCGATGGCCTGGGTGAAACTTGCACTCCCAGTGCTGATGATTTCGTGTATTGTGACGTGGACGGGTGATTACTCAGTTGCCTCTTCTCCTCCATCGGGATACAGGGAAAGTAATTGCCTCACTGAAAAGACTGTTATGAGGAATACATAACATAATAGAGATAAATGACTTAAGTATCCGAAGCACTTAACAAATATTCAATAGCCCTTACTGCAGGGAGTACAAGTTCGCAAATGACATTATGTGTAGGAGGAGAAAAAAAAAAAAAAGATCATTTTGCTTAAAAGTCGGGATGAATGGGACCTAAAGCAGCTGGCTTCTCCAGAAATGCCCTCAGCCCAGGAGAGCCTCTGATTCAAGGAACATAAGGAAAAAAGAAATATTCAAGGACCATTGCATATTTTTTCTGCATTCATTTCAGCCCATAGAGTATAACACGCCTAGTGAATGTGAACATTGCATTTGTAATAGGCCTTCTGGCAAGGCTGTCTTTGAGTGGAAATCTTGAACAAGAAGGATCCAATCTTATGGAGGTTTGAAGAAAGAGGCTCCCCAGAAGAGAGGACCAGAGAGGGTGATGGGTGTTTTCCCAGAGCAGAAGGAGGAACCAGGAACAGTCTGGTTGGGATGACGGGGAGGAGGTAATGCAATGTTGTGCCCACTGGCCACATCCCGGCAGAACTCTGCACACTCTCCTGAACACTGTGTTGGACACATGGAATGTTTCAGTCTTGAGAGATGGATAATGGACATGGTGTAGAAGACAGTCCTCTCATATATGCTTTTCAAATATAGCCCCATGGAGAACACAGGAAGACAGGGATCCAACGTTAGCTGGACCAACAACCCAGAAAGAGCCGAAGGCAGGGAGCCTGATGTGTGACTCAATCCTGGGACCCTGAGATCATGACTCAAGTCAACCACCCAGGTGTCTCCTAGACTTTTTTTAATTAATTAGTTTATTTTTATTTATTTATTTATTTATTTATTTTTTTAAAGATTTTATTTATTTATTTGACAGACAGAAATCACAAGTAGATGGAGAGGCAGGCAGAGAGAGAGAGAGGGAAGCAGGCTCCCTGCTGAGCAGAGAGCCCGATGCGGGCCTCGATCCCAGGACCCTGAGATCATGACCTGAGCCGAAGGCAGCGGCTTAACCCACTGAGCCACCCAGGCGCCCTAATTAGTTTATTTTTAAACAATTGAGTTTCCAAGATGGAAATGCAGAGTTCAGAGCATGTGAGCATGGAATACGTCCACCTGACATCCGGGAAATGAAGAGATTCATTTGACCATGTAGCCTTGGCCATTGGCTTGATTTGTCCAAGAAGCAGTGGGTGTGAGCATGACAACTATGGGAGTGTGGAGTTCTCCAGATGGGCATGGTCTTTGAACATCTAGGGAGTTTGAGCATCATTACTCAAAGGAAGGGTTCATAGCCATGCCTGGGACTCCTCTGGTTGTAGGACTCATAACTAGGAAGAAAGGACCAAGAGGAGGGTGATTTGTATCAGATGCCCTGGAGATGCCTGGAACCAACCCCACAAAACATCACTGGGTCCGGTCTGATGGGAACAGATGGACAATGAGGAACAAGAGATCAACAAGGATGTGGGCAAGATCTGTCCTAGATCACACATTGGATTATGCTAAAGAACTCTAGAAATGTCTGCTCCATCAGAAAATTAAACAGCCGCAGAGGTATTGATGGCCTATTATGAAGCCATTAATTAAAACCAGACGATTCTAATCACAACATGGAGAAAACGTGTTTTTCATCCTGGTAAAAATTTCTTGGAAAAGAGTAGGTTTATGCTGTAGCAATGCAATGTACCAGGTGACACAGAGGGAGATCTCAATTATTCATGAAAACGCTTCTAACGTATTGGAAGAAAATATGAAAATAATTGCTTCTAAGCAGTAGGCAAAAAAAGATGTTTTCTTCTTTGTGTCTGTGTTCCTGTAGTTTTCACAACTATACTGTACTTTGCTATACATTTCAGAGTAAAAACCATGAATTCCTCACCCCCATTGTCCTTGAAATATAGTTGCACATTTATGAAAAAAAAAATCACTTAAACCCATAGCTTGCATATGTCAGAATGAAGACAGCTGATGCATTCTTAAAAATGGAAAGAAAAAGAAAAAAAACAAAAACAAAAACACAAACCCAAGACTGAAATGAAAAGGAAAGATCACTGTGTCCTTGGGTGCAGACACATTCAATTCAGGTCCTTGGAGATTTTGAAAGAACCACAGTAGACACGGAGAGGTTCCTGACTCGCACTCCGCTTTCTGTGGGACAAAGTGGCGTTCTCCATGCGTAGACTTTTCCCATGACCTCACGCTACTGAATATTTCTCTAAGGTCATTTGGGAATGACGCCCAAAGCAGGATCAGGAGTATTAAAAGACTTATGTGAAACTCATTTTCATCGGGCTGACTATCTGTTTTATTTAGAATAGTAAAATTAATAAATTACATTACTTATTAATATATGGGTCGTACCCTTAAAATGGGTGTTTTTTGTAAAACTGAGTATCTTTTTTTTTCTTTTTTTAATGATCGTTATTATTATTATTATTATTATTTATTTATTTTCAGTGTAAAAGAATTCATTGTTTATGCACCACACCCAGTAACCAAGTATCTTTTAAGTTCTCTTAAGTTGAGGTAACTTTGTGTTTCTTTTTTTTTTTTAACGATTTTTATTATTATTTTTATTATTTATTTATTATCAGTGTAACAGAATTCATTGTTTATGCACCATACCCAGTAACCAAGTATCTTTTAAGTATCTTTTAAGTTCTCTTAAATTGAGGTAACTTTGTGTTTCATTTAACTTGGTCGTCATCAGCCAAGGGTTCACAACCATTGGACTGGTTCTTAAATGTACTAAAAATTAATTTTCCCCGCTCATTCTCCTTTAAACCAGGAGAGTCTGCCTTCAGTACCTGAAACTCTCCCCCCAAACCCTGGAGAGCATCACTAAGAGTATTTTTCAATGTAATTTCATGTTGGGGAAACACATTACTAAAGACGTCTAAGTACACACACAGACTCACTGACATGCAAATTGCTGGGGGACACCTTATGTCTATGCGTATTGTCACCTGTGCATGTGGGGTTCGAGCACAAAATTAGTAAAATGCATGAAAAACAGCCAAGAAAAAAAAAAAAAAAAAAAGCTTAAATGGTATGTGTGTGTGTAGTGAGGAATGGGCTTCTTTTACCCTTCAAAGTGAATTATTGTTCTGGGCTCCTGGAAAACCAGCAAAGCTTGTTTCTAAATGTCCAGTTCCCACCTGGACATAAGCAATTACCGTAATTACACAATTTTCTTTTCACACGTTATATTCTTCCCTGGGTGCCCTTAGCGAGAAAATAGTGCTACGCTTTACGGGTTTCTCCGCGTTGATTGAAATTCCTATTTGCGATAAAAAAAAAAAAAAAAAAATGTTCGGAAATTAATAGGGGCTTTTGGGAATGAGAAAAGCTTTTGGAGAAAAAAGCTCTTATTGAATCCTACAGTATTTCCCCCCCAAAGATCTACGATTCTATTAATAATATGTGTTAGGTGGGTTTCAGATCATTTACCAAGTACAGCGAAGAAATCGTATTTTATAAATATTATGAAACTAATTTAAGACAGCCAGAGTGACGGAAGTAATCCGCCCAGGCAGGGGTGTTGCTGGGGGGTTGAAGACAAGTATCATCACGTACAGATCTGTAAGATATTTGCATTTTTCCTTTTGGTTCCTTCCTCAGAAGCCAAAGGCATAAACATCTCATAAACACCACGTAGGATGGAACGGTGGCTTTGTCAAGGGGAAGGAGAAATGTCCACAGCCCAGAGCTCACCCTGATGGACACAGGAGATGCTCCCCCATGACCTAGAGGACACAGTGCCTCCGAGGTCTGTGTGTGGCACTCGCCCCGAGGGGCGGCTGCTCTTGGAGGGATTGCTCTGCTTGCTCTAAATGACCTCCCTGGGGGCGTTCACCGCCTCCCTCCGGGACAGGGTTGTGCGCCACGGTCCACCTTACTGCTGGGAAGGTCTTGCAAGTTAGCGGGAAACCCAGGTAGTGAGGATAAGGTCATCCCACTTGGCACTCTGCCTGTGTCCCTCCCCAAACCCCTGACAAGTCAGAACAGGATAGAGGTCACCCGTGACACTCTATCGTTTTACTTATTTTTTTTATTATTTTTTCTATTTTTAAAGATTTTATTTGAGACAGGGAGGGACAGAGGCAGAGGGAGAAGCAAGCTCCCCACTGAGCAGAGAGCCCGATGCAGGGCTCCATCCTAGGACCTCGAGGTCATGACCTGAGCCAAAGGCAGAGGCTTAACCCACTGAGCCACCCAGGTGCCCCTAAAATCCCATCTGTTAAACTTATATTAAAATATATTAATTATATATATATTAATTATATTTATTAAAATATATTAATATGTTTATTGTCTCATTGACACATCACAATTTATGTTATGGTATTTACACTATGCTGTAATTTATAAATTATTATAAATTATGTATAAATACATCAATTGAATTAATTATACTTCTGATACATAAAATGTATATTTAAACTACATGTAAATACATAATTACATTTATTAAATATATTTCTATAGTATAAACTATAAAATATATTTATGTAATTATATAATATATTATATATTTATGTGATTATGCATGTTTCTGTAGTATATAAACTATATATAATTTATGTAATTCTATAATATATAATTATGTGATTATACGTGTTTCCATCCTATATAAACTATAATATATATTTATGTAATTACATGTTTCTGTCGTATATAAACTATAACATATATTTATATAATTATATAATATATTTTACATTTATGTGATTATATGTTTCTGTAGTACATAAACTATAACATATTTTTATGTAATTATATAATATATTATACATTTATGTGATTAAATATGCTTCCATATATATAAACTATAACATATATTTATGTAATTATATATTATATATTTATGTGATTATATGTCTCTTTAGTATATAAACTATAATAGTATTTATGTAATTATATAATACACGTTTATGTGATCATGTTTCCATAGTATATAAAATATACTATATATTTATGTAATTATATAATATATTATACATTTATGTGATTATCTGTTTCTGTAGTATATAAACTATATATAATTTATGTAATTCTATAATATGTACTTATGTGATTATATGTGTTTCCATTCTATATAAACTATAATATATATTTATGTAATTATATAACATATATTTATGCAATTATATGTTTCTGTAATACATAAACTATAACATATTTTTATGTAATTATATAATATATTATACATTTATGTGATTAAATATGCTTCCATAGTATATAAACTATAACATATATTTATGTAATTATATATTATATATTTATGTGATTATATGTCTCTTTAGTATATAAACTATAATAGTATTTATGTAATTATATAATATACATTAATGTGATCATGTTTCCATAGTATATAAACTATACTATATATTTATGTAATTATATAACATATTATACATTTATGTGATTATCTGTTTCTGTAGTATATAAACTGTAATATATATTTAAGCAATTTCACAAGCCCCTGTACGTATATGTGCATTTGTATGTGTACTTGTGTACATGGTAGAAATACAAAAGTCTACATATGTAAATATATAAAATAATATATATCAGAAAATCTGTATAAAGAGTACAGAACTTCTTGATCTGATGTTATACATATTTCTTCAGTTAGTCTTCTAGTCTTTTCAGGCTCAAACGCCTATAGTCCCAAGTCTTGTTCTCTTTTAATTTTATTTTTAAATAACCTCTACACCCAACATGGGGCTCAAACTCACGATCCCAAGGTCAAGAATCAGACGCTCTTCTGATGGAGCCAGGCACTCCCTAAATCCCAAATTTTAAGGAGAAGTCAGACATTATACCCAAGAAATTATTTATGTTTGTCTGGTTGTCCAGGGGGAAAGTTCTTCTCCCTACAAATAGCAAAACCCATATATGCGTTCCTACCAATCCAACCTTCCCCGATAAAGAGTTCTTTATTCTTGTAGTTTTAGGCTTCAGTAAAGGCTGTCAGAAATGGGTCGAGTATCTCAGAAAAAAAAATGCATCGTTTCATGTACAGCTTTGGTTTTGTGGAAGCAGGAAAAGAAAATCACACATTTAGAAAAAAAAACTTTTAAAAATATATGAGCTCATGCACGATACACTAAAATGCATAATTCTTGAAGAAGACCCGTTGGAGATTGTGCAATTGAAAAAGTAACGTTCTCTTGGCGCCAATGAAATGTCATGCTTACTTAAGATGATGAATCTTTAAGTACAGTTAATTTGTTAATGACACTTGGAAACGTTTTACTAGAAAAGGAGCATTAGGACTTGGATGTGTTCCCGTACTGGAACTCAGTGCAGCCAGGATAAGACAAGTCTTTTCTTTAAAAAAAAAAAAAGTTATCATAACAAATAGCATGGAGGACATGGGGACTTAGAGTGGAGAAGGGAGTTGGGGTAAATTGGAAGGGGAGGTGAACCATGAGAGACTATGGACTCTGAAAAACAATCTGAGGGTTTTGAAGGGACGGGGGGTGGGAGGTTGGGGTACCAGGTGGTGGGTATTATAGAGGGCACGGATTGCATGGAGCACGGGGTGTGGTGCAAAAATAATGAATACTGTTATGCTGGAAATAAATTAAAAAAAAATGACTTTAATTGTACATAGTTCACCAATTAGATCTTGTTTGAAATTCAAAAAAAAAAAAAAAAATCTCTTTTTAAGAGGCAAACCTCAAAAAAAAAAAAAAAAGTTACAATCCATGTGTTCTAGTGAGAATCATCTTAGAATTTAATATTGTTCAAGGCTGAATCTCATTGTCACAAAGAGGAAATGAAGATGGACAGAAGACAAGTTCTAGTAAAAAGTACTTTACGCACTTGCCAGCCTCAAATAGTAAATGTGCATGGTGGAAAAACCTTGAGAAATGTAGGAGCGGATAATGGAAGCAAACCGTTCACGCCTAACACACACCGTGGAGTCCTTCCCTTGCTAATGGCGCACTGAGATTTCTTTTATACTTTTCTGGGAATGTGTACCTGGTCTACTACGGTCATATGTAACACCATGGGTGACGTGCCCTGAGTGACAGTTGTCTGCCCCGTGTTGATCTCTGTCATCCGTCAGCCTATTCATCTACCTGTCTTTATCCATCTCATTGATGACTTATGTATCTCTCTATTATCTGTACCTGTCTATCATCTATCATCTATAGCTATATTTATGTATATCTACTTACTGTCTACCATCTATCATTTATCTGTCTATGATCCATCCATCCATCCATCCATCCATCATATCCATCTGTCTATCCATCCATCAACCATCCATCCATCCATCTATCCATTCTCCATCCATCCATCCAACCACCCACCTATCCATCTGTCCTTCTTTTCTTTCTTTCTATCTATCATCTATCTATCTATCATCTGTCTATATCTATATCATCTTTTATCTTTTTATGATCTACCCACCTGTCCATTTATCATATGTATCATCCATCTATCTATCATCTCTCTATTTATCTATCATCTATCTGTCCATCCACCCACCCAACTATCCATCTGTCTTTCTATTCTTTCTACACATCTATCATTGTTTATCTATCTATGATCTGTCGATCTCTCCATCATATCTGTCTACCTCTCTATTTATGTTTCTACCTGTCGTCTATCTATCCAACCACCTACCCAACTATCTACCTGTCTCTCTATTCTTTCTACCCATCAATCGTCTTTTTTTTTATTTATGATCTATCCACCCATCCATCTGTCCATCCATCCATCCATCCATCCATCCATCCATCATATCCATCCATCCATCATATCCATCTATCCATCTATATATCCATCTGTCCATCCACCTACCTATTAATCCATTCTCCTTTTCTATCTATCTATCTATCTATCATCTATCATCTATGTTTCTATCATCATTTATCTATTTATGATCTATCAACCCATTCATCATATCTATCTATTATCACCTATCCACCCACCTACCCAACTATCCGTCTGTCTCTCTATTCTATCCATCTATCATCATTTATCTATCTAGGATCTATCCACCCATTCACCCATCATACCTGTCTATCTAAATATCTACCCATCCATCCACCCGCCCTCCTATCCATCTCTCCCTATCATATCTATCTATCCACCCCCTACCCATTTCTCTATCATCTATTTACAGTCTATGAATCAAAATATCCTTTGTCATATCTCATAGCTATCTTGTTTCTACATGCACACAACTTGGACAGTCAGAACTTATCACCTACCCAATAACAGACTTCATTCCTTCTTGTCTAAAGCATTTCCACATGTTCTGGTTATGTTGTATTCCTAAAGTACAAGGTTTTCCTCATCATAACCCCTTGGCCAGAACTGTTCAGTAGTTTTCAGTTATTCCAAAATAAAAATTTATTCTTATATGGATCCGTACTATTTTTCCAAATTCACGTTTTGTTAATTACTGAAGGTTATACAACTTGGGTGTAGAATTTCTAATAATAGCTATCTCATTAGTGGGGCACACTGGGGGGTTATCTATCGTTTTTGTTATTGATCCTCTATTGTGTTAGTCCTTGTAATGACAGGTCAGTGTCTAAGGTGGCTGTTGTCCCCATCCATGAGCTTCTGGATGTCAACAAGGTCATCGTTTATACCAGTTTTTTTGGAGAAATATCATCTTTGGTTGTCTGTGTGGAGACAGCCGACTTTGGGAAGCACTGACTTAGGAACAAGGGTGTTTTTCTGATTGAGTAATCACCAGGAACACAATAATGCTGCTAATATTATAAGAGAACCTTTACTTCTTACGCAAGGCTTCCACACTGACAGAAGAGATCCATGGTGTGGGAACCCAGGCTTCTTCTCTTTTGCTGTTCCTCCTCCCACACAGCTTGACCTTGCCAGCTTCCATATTCTGAGATGCTCACGTCACTGTCTTTGTCCTGCGAAAGAATCGAAAGGCTGAAAGAACCGTCCTGTGCCCTGTGCCTTTGCACACACATCCAGTCAATGGTATCCCGGGACCTTCTTGCCTCCTCTTTTGCTTGTACCTTCCTGGGCAGACACGACCCACTTCTAGCTGCAAGGAAGGCTGAACGGGACAGACCTTCCCACAGTCCCAGATGCAGCTTAAGACACAGAAGGGTTATTGCTTTATTCTGCTTTATTTCCTTCTGTTCGGTGTCCATAAAGAAGAAAGAGTTAAGGGGACCCATTTGTCGGTCGGCCATATCTGCCGGCGACCCAGGACAGAACGGGAGATAGTAGATGCAAAGGTTTTGCAAAGGAATCAACCAAAGATTTAAGAGGTTATATTGCAGAAAACTCTCGATTTGCATTCTCTCTGGTAAGAAAAAGACGAAAACGTGTTTTTATGAGAAAGTAGAACGACTCCCCATCTTTTTGTTTGTTTGTTTTAATTAAGAGAATACTTCTATATGAAATGGAATCAATTACAAAGCAAAGTCATAGACCCTTTGTGTCTCTATCTCTAATCTCCAGTGGACCTACGGAGGTCAGCCCTGTATATTAGCGTAGAGACTAGATTGCCGGAGCTCTTCTAAGTCCGTGGATGTCAAAATAACTTGGCTTTGATAGGGGCACATACGTGTACACAGGTAACCGTTCCAGGTCACGCAGAATGATAAAGGGCTGGTTTGGCTTACGCTTAATGCAGACTCCCAACACCGCCGTAAAATACAGAAAGAAAACTTGACAACAGATTGAGAAGGACCAGAAAACACTCCAGGCCACAAAGGGAGGCCAATGGAACTGTATATCATGGTTAATAGGTCTCGCTGTGACTTCTTCAAAGGGTAACCATAGCAATACAGCAAACTATAGCCATGTTTTGCAGTGAGAAAGTCTAATGCCTCCATTCTCTTACAGAAGATTGATCAAAATGACTTATTTTGAATTAATGAGTCGAAGATTAATAGAGTTCTTGAAACATAGGAAAGCCTTGCTTTGTTCTAAACCTTTAAAATCTCATTACATTTTGATGTTTCATTGGTAAAAGTATTAAAAATTAAGCTCATTTAATATAGTCTGCTACTCGATCTCCTTATCTGAAGTAAAGTATGTAACAAGTCATAGGGAGCTCACTACCCACATATAGGGTCAAGAGTCAAGGATCCCTTTGGAAAGAAAACTCCAGATTATCTCTTGAGTAAAAAATACCTATGAACATACACACGTTTTCCATATAATTTAAAGGTACTTGCTGACAAATCCATATCTTTCCATAAAACCAGGCACAACTGGGTTTCAAGTCTATAGGGACCCACCTTCTAAATTCCAGCAAACTCATAGACAACAGCGTCCTACTACAATGCCCTCACAGCATCATCAAGAAAATTCAATGAACTAAAATTCTTTTTCCCTCTCAAATCGTTTTCCTTTCAAGAACCTAATCCCTTTTTTGAGATTCATGACCTTGTCTCTCTTTCAAGCTCGGCCTTAGTTTTATTAACCAATAGTGCTTGATAATGAAGCATGAATATTTATTTTAGCTCCATTATGTACCTTCACCCCCCCCACAACTCAAGTTCCACACATCCAGGGGACCAGACATGAAGTCAGCTTCAATCAGGTGGGGACATATAAATGATCAAACTACTTTCAGTAGGTAGCATTCCTTACCTTTTAATATATATATATATATTTATTTATTTTAAAGAGAGTGTGTGAGAGGGAGAGACAAGCTTAAGCATGCCCCACGGTGAGCTCAGAGACCAACACGGGGCTCGATCCCATGACCCTGAGACCATGAGCTGAGCTGAAATCTTGACTGACGGAGCCACCCAGCAGGGCCCACTTTTTTTTTTTTTTTTTCATTTAAAAGATCATGAAAATAGGAAAAAGTCGACCTGAAAAGGCTACCTACTGTATGAATCCAAGTCTAGCACATTCTGAAAAACGCAGAACTGCAGAGATAATAAAATGACCACTGGATAGTTTAGGGCGGAGGGAGGGATTGACAAGGTAGAACATAGAGGATTTTTATAACAGGAAACTACTCTTTATGGTACTGTGATGGTTTTAAAATGATACTGTAATCTTTATTATGATACTGTAATATCCCATCACACCGTACGGATACTTACTATATACACTTAATGATACATTTCGTTCTGCCTTCATGCCACCTACAGTGCCTACAACTCCAAGCCTACACCTTGATGTAGAAATATGGATTCTCGGCGGAGGTGATGTGTTTACGCAGATTTATCCTTTCTACCAAATGCTTCGTCTGCTTGGGTTGCAGATAACGGGGGAAAAGCTGTGCATGAGTGCGGGGCAGGGGTAGGTGAGAAATCTCGGCACCTTCTTCTCCATTTCACTGTAAACCTACAATCAGGTGTTTAGAAAAAGTAAATTTGTCGTAGTGTAGAGAGAGAACACGTCAGGCCACCCTGGCAGGTGTCCACGTGTTCTCCCTACCAGAGTGACCTTCACATGGGACCAGTGTCGGTTAAATATGGAGAGGGAGACACAGAGAGACCTCGGGGTGAATGATGGTCTACTATAGGACCATTTGCATGGTTGTCACCCGTTGCACCTGCCAAGAGCTGTTTGTGTATCTGTTTTCCCCTCGTAGTTGCTGAATTTCTCCTACTGGCTGTCCACCGAAGACTTTGCATTTCTGCTACTGGCCTGTCTAGCTTCTGGCAGACAGCACAAACCCAGTACACAGGGATTTTGTCCCACTTTGCAAGACATACGATGTGGATCCATGTGCGCCGTTCTACACCTTGAAACATCCTCTCTGGGAGATGGGAAGACTTCTATATGCCAGGTTTTGACTTGACACAGGCTTTGCTCTGGATGGCCTTGATGTCAAGAAGCCACCGGTACAAAAAAACGGAAGAAATAGGTATTCGATAATCACCACAAATGAGTTCAGAGTTTGAAATGAAGCAGCTAGAGGTTAACTGCCTCATGGGAACAACGAGATGTCACTCTTACCCCAGAGCATCCGATAACTGAATATAAACAAAGATGATGTTTTTTACGAGCGTCTTCAGGATTTTTTTTTTTTTACCTGTTGACGAAACTTCTTTGAGCAAAATGACTTTCAAGAAAGTGATGCCTAAATGACATTGTCCAAATCACCACAAAATTATACAATTAAATTTGCTTTGCTGACACGTTCATGCAATTTGCCTACTGCATAATCTCTGCTTCATAAATTATATGCCTCCCTTCTCTCTTCTGAGGTTCATGGCAACATAACCAAACATAAAATACAATTTTAAGCTAGTCCACATACTTTATCAGCTTTTGAATTATGCTATTGTATATTCTGCCTTTTTCTAAAATGAATGTATTGAAAAATGGAATAAGGTGCTTTTCATAGCAGAGGGCCAACTTAAGTTAAAAACTATGCCATATGCATTCTTTTATAGGAAAACCATAAATATATACGTTCATTTGATAACCTTAAGTATAGGAAATAAATTTCTTATCACTCCTCAATTTTATAGCTATGGAATTAAAATCCAGGAAAAAAAAAAAATTGCTCGTTAAGGGTGAAACAGCTAGTAAACGTCAGGGCCAGATATGAAGCTGAAAAGACTGGCCCACGTATACTATTTTCCATGAACTACCTATTTAAATATTAAGAGGTTATCTCTGTGAATTTAGTGTTTGTTATATAGGACTGGATTTGTAAATCCTGAAATTTAATCTAGCAAACCTCTAGAATTCGTTTTTAAAATTTAGACAATTATAGAAAATCTTCGAATTTGTATTACAAACCAGTATTCACTTCATGTTACATGGGATGTGTTTTAGTGTTATTGTACTAAAATAACCTTAATAATTATATTCACAGAGTAGGAGATGGACAGGGGTCCTGTTAATCAGTATAAAATTATCTCCATAATCCTCAGAATAATTCTAGAATTCAGGTACTTAAAAAAAAAAAAAAAAAAGGGAAGTCACAGCTGGAAAGCAAACATAGCACATAATATTTTCAAGGTACAAGTGGCCAAACATTTGTACCATTTTAAAATATATATATTTGGGGCACCTGGGTGGCTTAGTGGGTTAAGCCACTGCCTTCAGCTCAGGTCATGGTCTCAGAGTCCTGGGATCGAGCCCCGCGTTGGGCTCTCTGCTCGGTGGGGAGCCTGCTTCCTCCTCTCTCTCTGCCTGCCTCTCTGCCTACTTGTGATCTGTCAAGTAAATAAATAAAATCTTTTTTAAAAAAAGTATATATTTACCAACACACTTACATTTCAAGTTACAGTAGCAAGGGCCAGTGGGATCCAATGGTGTCTTATCAGCAAGAATCGTATACACAGTGCGACAAAATAAGGCAGGGCTTTATGGAAGGTACAGACAATAGTTACCTCCAAATTCAAAGGAAGCAGCCATCATTCGATTGGAAATCACAGATTTTTAGACAACCGAGACTGAGAGCAGAAGGATTTTTATGACAGGCGATAAGAAGGCATAATGCTTATAAAAGGAGGTCCCATTTTGCACTTTTACACTATAAAAGATACATAATATCAGTAAAACCTCCATCTTCCCACATTTGTTAATATTTTGAGGAATTATAAAGATACCTTATTACATGTATATAATAAATAGATTATATGTATATACATTCCTTCCTGTCATTAACATAATTACATACTATATATTTAGCTATATAGTTTGTGTAATTTATAGTTATTGATTTTACATAATTTATTATATATAATTTTTAGGGAGAACCATAAAAAATCCATTTTCATAAGATCATAATCCAAAACAGTGGCTTACCCAAGAAATGACTACAGCTTCTAAGCCAGATGAGAACTACTCCGACATTCTTCCCAGACACAAGTTACAGCATCACACCCCATGGGTTTTGGGGGTTATCATATAATAATGTTCCATAAAAACGATTCGAGGAAGCCTTGGGGGGGTCATAGTGATACCGTTATTATAACTATATTCCTCTTTGTTAATTGGTTTGAAATTAATTTCATTAAGAGAATTTCTGAATCAAATAATTACACTGGTGATTTTTTTTTTTTTTAATTTAGGCAAGTGAGCTATTTTATCATTTCAGCCACATGTGTTAAGGTAGGTCTTTTATTTTATTTTATTTTATTTTATTTTATTTTATTTTATTTTAAGATTTTATTTATTTATTTCACAGAGAGAGATCACAAGTAGGCAGAGAGGCAGGCAGAGAGAGAGGAGGAAGCAGGCTCCCAGCTGAGCAGAGAGCCCGATGCGGGACTCGATCCCAGGACCCTGAGATCATGACCTGAGCCGAAGGCAGCGGCTTAACCCACTGAGCCACCCAGGCGCCCGGGTCTTTTATTTTAATCTTTATGGAAAAATAATGGACTTACATTGACATATTAGTTTCAGGTATACACCATTGTGTCTTAATATTTATATAGAGGGGATGCCTGAGTGGCTTAGTTGGTTGGGCATCTGCCTTCAGTTCAGGTCATGATCTCAGGGTCCTGGGATCAAACCCCACATCGAGCTCCTTATTCAGTGGGGAGCCTGCTTCTCCCCTGACTGCCATTCCCCCCTGCTTGTCCTTGCTTTCTGAATCTCTCTCTCTGTCTCTTCCTTGCCCTCTCTGTGTCAAACAAATAAATAAAATCTTTGAAAAAACAAAAGGGGAAGGGACTCTCTTGCACCATTGGTGGGAATGCAAACTGGTGCAGCCACTGTGGAGAACAGTGTGGAAATTCCTCAAAAAAATTAAAAAGAGAGCCACCTTACATTCTAGCCATCTTGCTTGTAGGTATTCTTCTGGAGAAAACAAAAACACTGGTTCAAAATGTGGACCTCTTAAAAAGGTTCATTGCAACTAGTGTTTCTTTGCCCTTGGTGACCACAAGTACGGATGCAAAATTACATTCTCGGAAACATGCTTTTATTGACATATGAAGGAGGAAGTAGGATTAACTGTACTCCGTCCCCAAAAAGGTCCTATAAATTCACAGGAAGAGTGGAGAGCATAGACAAATAGGGCTATGCATTTTTCATCTTTTCACAACTTCCTCTGTTTTGCAAGTTGATCATTGTCCTTCGACTGATGTCATTCACAACATACATGAGAGTTCGTACTCAGTGTAGATTGAGAGGCTAACAGACCAACTACCCGTTGTTCTTACTATTGTAAGATACTTCTGCTGAGTCTTCAGGATCAGCGTGAAAATGCCACTTCTTTAGTCATTCTGGCAGCACGAGCAAAGATCTTTCTTCCAAGTGCATGAGGTGCCCCCTGAAAATCACGACTCTTAGTATGAAGTCAGCTGTTGGAAATAGTAGTCACGTGGACAAGGTATTTCTGAATTTGCCTTGAATTGAGGGTCTTCGCATTTTTAGAGTTCAGAAAAAAGCCAGTATTATTGTTGGAACTGGATCAGTATTTTTAATTTTTTTTTAATCTAGGAGGCGACAAAGTTCTTGTATACAAGACACTTAAGTTTATGTTCTTAGGTTAAAAATATGTAGAATACTGGCTTCTGTCTTATGTACATGAAGCACTCAAGAAGGCATAGATCCTTCATGGATGTCTACTTTTCTCTTTCCATGTCACGGATGCTAAGAACTAGTCACTTCCTGCCTCTGGTCACTGTATTGAGATGATGGAATATGTCAGCTCTTCCTTGCCAGGGTAGTTCCAAACTCCCACCAACAACCCCCTTGGGAGATACTCAGATTGCCATCGGGTGTGGTGGGAATACACGACACGTGTTTCCATTTGGGGGTATGATGGCTAATTTCATGTCACCTTGACTGGGTCACGGGGCACCTAGTAGTAAGGTTAAGCTTCATTCTGGCTGCATCTGTTAGGGTATTTCTAGATGGGACGGACCCTTGAATCCGGTTTGAGTAAAGCAGATGGCTCTTCTCAATGCAGGTGAACCTGGTCCCATCCACTGAAGTGCTGAATGGAGCGAAAATAGAAGAAGAATTCATTCTCTCTCTCTACCTGACTTTCTTCCAGCTGGTCATGAGTCTTCTCTTGCCTTTGCACTTGGACTTGGACTACAAGACAACCATCAGACCTCCTGGTTCTCTAGCTTTCCAACCACAGATCTTGAGACTTCGAAGTCTCCATAATCCCATAGGTCAATTCTGTCTGATAGAGATAGAGAGACAGATAGATAGATATGGGACTAATAGGACTAATAGATAGATAATGATGGGTGATGGGTAGATAGGTAAGTAGGTACATAGATACATACATATATACAGATATAAAGATACGTGGATAGATGATCGATAGATCGATAGACATAGATAATAGGTGATAGATATCTCTATATTTACCTATTTAAATCTCTCTATTTCTGTCTGTCTGTCTATCTATCTATCTATTGACCTCCCTTTCCCATTGGTTCTACTTCTTTGGAAAACTCTGACCAATATGACAAATACAGGGAAAATTCTAGGATCAAAGTCTCTTAAACTAAAAAAAAAAAAGAAATTTAGAGTCACATACAGTCATTAATACTTTGGAAGTCCACAGGTCCATTGTGGTGGACACAAAGACTGTGGGATCTCTTCTGATGTTTTGGGCCCTGAGAGGCTAGGCATTTTGATGTGACACAGGACAGTTCTGTATGAAGAATTGTCCCTTTACCTCAGTAACTTCAGATATTCCCCCAGACACACATGTAAATGAGAACACCTACTGATAATGATTCAGTGTGGAAACGAAATCCATTCCAGATGGGAATACTATATTTTGCATCATTCTAATACTCATTGAGTTGTCAAGGTAGACATTTCACTGTATACATTTAGGGAAAATGATACTTTGTTTAAAGTCCTTTACTAGGGAAACATTTCTTTCAAGAACAAATGATACCAAATGCTACATAGGTTGCAAGTGAATTCTATTTAAAGTAGCGATGCTCCCGAAACACTAAAACACTGAGGGAACTAATAGTGGTTTTCTTGTTAACCATTCAGAACTAATGTGAATCCCGGAACCTAGGGAAAACGCTGTGTGTACTTTAAATACAATTATTCTCGGTGCATAAACGTGGACATTTGGTTGTGACTCTCATTTAATTTCTTCTTAGCATGGGAAAACATGCAGACAGAAATTACCTTCACCCAAAAGCAGAGTTCAGGAAAAGATGCTTCATAATAAGGAGATTCCTCTTTCCTTCATTTTTGTTTTATTTATTTTCTATATGCTCCAAACACCACATGTTTCCATTCTCCATTATTTGCATTGCATTCTTTTATTTTAGAAATTTAAAGAGCGGACACGCTCTGTCCCTATGGATGATTATATGGTGTCCCATCCTACAAAAAAGAAAAAAAAAATGAGAATAATGTAATTGAAGGTACTGAAACCTCCACAGTGTATTCCTTCCTTAAAACTTTACTGCAGGTCAGGTAAGAAGCAGCATCAGATGAGCTTTGAACACGTGGCAAGAACTTGACCCAAGAGATGAATATACTATATCCTTTATGCAATTTCAGGAAGGCTATTATCCAAAAAAGGTAGCCTTAAAGCAACCTATGATTTATGGGTTGCTGCAAATAGATCTTTCAAAAAAAAAAATAAATAAAATGGAATGTCCTTTGAAACAGCTGTTCTGACCACATGCGGCAAGGGAGAAAGTAGTCCCAGATCCTTCATTGCCGTATCAACCCATCTTGAGTAAATTGCTTGCAATGACACTGAAAGCAAAATTGCCTTAAAATCGTAGGAGAATATCCCCGTGAAAGGTGAACAGGTGAGAAGCAGATCTCAGAGAAATGGCCAAGCCCGGCATGCCCCGGGAAGAGGAAGAGAGAACAGAACAGGAAAGCCTCCAAGCAGAGCGGCGTCCTTTCTCCGCGCTCCTACAACTCACCGTCTTGGGGACACAGCACTGCCACACCAGAGACCGTTCCCACACGAACGCACAAAAAGCTTCGCTTCTAGGCTCTGGAGTGGGTGGGGTGGCTTTCTGCACGGGCTGCATTTCCAAAAACGAAGCAGACACCCTCCTTTTTAAGACCTTCGAGAAGTCTCCCATCTAATAGTACGTGACAAAGCTTGCCAGAGATGACCAGGTATCAGGATGATGGACCCCTTTTCCCGTGCACTTAGGGAGTCTCTGAGGGTAACAGAGGGTGTTAAAGAAACCATCAGCTAGCATGTCTGCATAAAGGGATGTCAGAAGAACACTGAGGCATGAACTACTCTATAGGGACAGGTAGCAAACATCCAACACCCACACTCAACACCCAAGAACCCAACACCCAAGCATCTCAAGACCCAAGGGGATCTAAGTGCTGTGGTAGTGCATGGAGAACATATTTTCTGCCCTATGGCATGATTGGGTCTATAACCATCCTGCCTACAGTATTTCCACTTTATAAACTCTGATCAGAGCAATGGTAAGAGAAGAGGGCCATACATTTACAGTACTTGGAAATCTCAAAATCATTGCCTTCAACATGAATTTTAATGACAGGTTGGGAACATTTAAATCCTCTGTGTCCTGTACCTTGGATAGACAGTTTTCCAGATCGCAAATCATCCATAAAACATTCAGTGTTTCTAAGCTTAGATACTGCTATTTTTTTTCTCATGGTTCCTGATTATTGAGTGATTATGGGGAAAGTGGTATCTGTAAAATATAGATAATTTTGTAGAAAACATATTATTTTATAGCAATTAGTTACAGAATACTAGCTCCGTGCTGGACGGTGGTGTAATCCCGGTGGTTTAGTGTCCGATAAAACCACCAAGGAGCTTGTGCTAGCTCTCACGCATATGGTGCCAACTGGGACAATACGTATCACAGGACAAGTCAGGAGTGTATAAATACATCCCACTCACCATCAAGCATGAAAAGCCTAATTGATCCTTGTCTGTGCAAACCTTGCATTCAAGACGACAGTTCCATTTGGGACCATGATAATATTGATAACATGAAAAAGCATGAGGATCTTTTACGTCAAAATCTCACAGAGAACCCTTGTGGCATTATTTCTGCCTCTAGGAATTTACCTATTCTGGATATTTCCCACCCATGGAATCATATATGATGTGGCCTTTTGTGTAGCTGGTGTAAAGTTGCCTTCTTGGTTCTTTGTCTTTGAATACAATTTGCCCATATATTTAATTAAAAGCATAATAGTTTAAAGTTATAAAGATGTTTACACATTATTTTCCTCAATTATGCCTTAATGACATATAAACTCCATCCCTAGGGATGTCTGTGAGTATGTCCAAGAGTGTATGGCCAGTAGCTTCCCACTGCCAGGGAGAACTCAAAACACTTGAATTTCCGTTCAGAATTTACATTTTCCACCATCAATAATTGGAGAAATAGAAAAAAAGGTTGAGGGTTACGTGCCATGAATCTTCTTTATTGGGGCAGTCATAGTGGGGTTAGGGGCATGCGGGATCAAAATCAGTGAGATGCTACCCATTACCAGTGCTTAGATAATCTTGGTGATCCCATGACGCCATGGAAGTGAACATCACATGGAAACAGTTGCACACAGTGTTATGGAATCCACCGTTTGTTTCTGTTTTAAGTGAATTTTTAGGGTGACATATAATGTGTGTTAACAGTGCCCCAAATACCAATATAGATATTGATGATTTATTATGCCAAGTGAAGACCATCTTAACTTTCTCTAAAAGCAAGAAATAAGATGTGAGGAACCCTGCTGCCTTCGAACGTGACCCCTCTCAAACATCCATGGGTGCCGTATTCCCTCACAAAAATAACACTATGCTGAATGTAACAGCTGTTCCTTTCCATTATGGTGGACCTTTGGGTCATACCCATGTTGAGGATTGAAAAATACACCTGCCAGTGGATATATTCTATACAGTTCTTGGTCCATATCATTCACCTGGTTCAGTTTGGTATATACCCAAGGCATGGACATCCTGGTTCCTCTGTTCTAGGAGGTAATGCCAAATTGTTTTTCAAAAGTTGGGCACCAGTTGACCTTCCACTGTCCACACTGTGGAAGTTTTCTTTTCCCCTACATCCCCAACCGCAGTTGGTATTGTCTAATTTCTTCTCTTTTGCTCCAAAAGGTGCGTTGATAGACCTCGCTGGTGTCAAAATTGCTATTTTCCCATGCACTGCGGAGTTGACCACCATTTTGTGTGTTTATGGGTTATGCAAATTCTCTCTCTTGCAAGGTTAAGGGAGAACCATGTTGCTTTTGCTATTCATGTATTTTTTCCCTTCTAAGTCTCTAGGTGGTCTCTACAAGTCCTTCATGGTTACACGTGTGACCAATGCCTTACCCTATCACATGGCTCTGTTTCCCATGCCTCATCTATCTTTGGCATGGCGTCTGTGGCTTGCGGTGTCTTACTGGAGAGCACAGTTATAGATGGCTTACGATTCCACATTTCTCATCAAATCCTTGACATCTTTGGGTGCTCATGTATCCATATACGATGGGTCTATGTCTGGCCTCTCCATTCTGTTCCACTGGTCTAGATTTGGATTCCAATGTGCACTTTTAACAACTCTTATTTTAGCATATCTTTATATCTAATAAAGCAAGGACAGTCTTGCACAAAGATCCTAAAACTTGGAATTTCTCGAGGGAGAAGGCAATAAAATGCATAATGAGCCCCTTTCTGCCATACCTTAGTTTAGGGTAATGAGGCAAACCGTGGCACAGGGTGGTGGGGTCAGGGGTGGGCAAGGCTGCTTCAGGATGAGGGTTTGGTGGCCCTAAAGACCACCCACCCAGCTGAGGGTTGGAACAGTCTGCCTCACCCCACCACCATCGCCACCCCAGCTTCCTTGGAGGAAGACAGGTGGCTCAGATTAAAATCAGTGGTTGATGGCCAATGATATCACCGATTAGACCGACCTCCATAAAACCCCATAAATAATAGAGTTCACAGATCTCCCCATTAGTGAAGCCATGGGGATGCTGGCACAGTAGTATGCCTGAGGATGAGGGTCCCTAAGAATTGGGACCGGCTTCTGAAGCAGGGGACAACCTTGTGTGATTCAGTCCTTGCCTCGTAGAATCTGTCCTAACCCCAAGAGTCTGTTTCCAACGGGCAGAATTGGTCGTTGGTGTTGAAAACGTCTCTACATGCCCACATTCTCTCCATCAAGAAAAAACTTTGATAGTTTTTGTTATTTGCAGCTAAATATAAATGTTAGCTTTAACTGGTTACATTCCCTAGTAATTTGGTGGCTTCTTGGTCATTTTGGGGTGGCTATGAATCTATAGATCAGTTGGTGGAAAATTCAAACCTATACAAAGTATATTGACAATTCCAATCCATAAGTAGGATTAGAAACCTCCATTCATTGAACTTTTTATTAATTTCTCTTGGGAGTGATTATTTTATTTGTTTTGTAATGTGTTTTTTTTTTTTTTTACTGCATTTTGTTCATATTTGTTATAGGTGATTATTACTATGATGCTAATGTAAATGGTATTATTTTTACATTTTGTCTTCTCCTTTATTGCTTTGATTTCTTCCATTGATTTTGTACCTAACACCATTACTAAACTCACTTATTAATTATTACTATATGCTTTCGGATTATATTTGTGTACAAATACTATACTTTATGTCCTATCACATTCCCTTGTCTAACCAACCACAGGATGACCACATGTCTTTTCTTTGATACTCAGCTTGCTCCTTACTCAAAAAGAAAAGTTTTTTTTTAATTTTTTTACTGTGAATTATGAAGTATTTTAAAAATAGGTCTTATTGATCATTTTTTGAAATGATCATTCTGAAATGAAATTCGTTTTTCAAAATTCTGCTAATATATCTAATTTATCATGAGCTGATAACAAATTTTAAATTATAATATTTCCTTATTCAGTTAAAATGGTGAATTATTTTTATTATGAATAAAAACCCTGAATTAGAATTCCTTATTAAGATATACTTCCTTGAAAATGTTTTGCATAGAATTTTGTCAGTTATGACAATGGAACATTGTGGCTGCTAATTCTTATCTTTAATACTCTCCTTCAAAGGCTTTGGTATCTAAATTAAGCTGGATAATGAAAATATATTAGAAAATCTGCTCTTTTACTGTTACCTAGCAGTATGGGCTAATGTGGAGCATTTTACCCTGATATTTTATTATGAAAATTTTTAAACATCCAGTAAGCTGACCCATTTCTCCAGTAAATACCTATATACCCCACCTGGTTTCAGCCATTAACATTTTTACTGCACTTTCTATCATCAGTCATCTGTGTAATCTATCATCTATCTGAATTTACCTATCCTCTGCCAACATACCTATGTCATATCTATCTACATTCATGTAATATATTTAATATAAAATTACATGTAGCATATAGAGTGCATAGCATGAAGATAACCCCTTATACAATACAGCAAATATATATTCATCTCAGACTATCTGTGGCCTGCCTCTTCATTTTCTTTATGACGACTTTCAATAATTACATTGTTTTCCAAGTTTGGTAAAGTCCAACCCGTTCACCTTTTTCCCTTATGGTCATATTTTCCTGGGACCCATGACCATTGCTTTTCTTTAATTTATGGAGATAATAGTTGTTTTCTCTTTTGTGTTCAGATCTAAAATCCAGCTCAATTTTTTTTTTTTAAATTTCTGTTTGCAGTGTGAGACAGGGGCTAAAGTCTATTATTTCCATAAAGATAATAACTTATTTTGGCATAATTCGTGGAGCACACCCCACCCTCTGCCCGGGGGATTGCTTTGACACTGTAGAAAAAATCCAGAAGGAAAATTAAAATAAGATAAAAAACAAGAGATGGAGACAAACCATAGGAGACTCTTACCTCTAGGGGACAAACTGAGGGTTGCTGGAGGGGAGGTTGGTGAGGGTTGGGATAACTGTGGATGGGCATTAAGGAGGCCATGTGAAGTGATGAGCACTGGTTGTAATATGCAACCAATAAATCACTAAATTCTACCCTGAAACTAATATAGTATATGTTACCTAACTTGAATTTAAATTTAAAAAAGGTACAGTTCTGTTTCTGAGTTATATATCTGTTTTGTTGATCGATTTACTGATCGATCCTCACACTGGTACAATATTGCCCAACGACTTCTGCTCTATAGTAATTCTGAAAGTCAGTTAGTTTAAGTCCTGCATTTTTTATTTCTCTCAAGACTCTTAAGGATATTCTAGGTCCCTTGATTTTAGAAAATCTTAAAATCAGCTTGCCAATTTCTACCTGAAGCCGGTTGGGCTTGGACCAGAATTGCATTGAATCTATCAGTTAGTAAGGGGGGAAGTTGTCACTTGTCCCTCTACACACCCCAGTTGGCCAAAGCAATGATGTGGCCATGTCCAACATAAGTGTCATACACAAGAATTCACCTCGCCAGTAGTTTTAGCTCGATGTGATGTGATAGTTAATTGGATGTGTCAGCTTGTAGACTGTTTTTGGATGACAGCCACATTTGTGTGGGTGGATGTTGAGGAGAGAGAAGATTGCCCTTCATAACAGGGGTGGGCCTCGTCTAATCAGTTGAAGGCATGCATACAGTGAACAGACTGGCCTCCCCAACTAAGAGGGAATTGTTCAGCAGATGGTCTTTGAACTTCATCCACACCATGGGTCCTTTAAAATAAGTCATCTTCTGAAAATATACACATATTATTGGTTCATTCTCTCAGGAGAGTTCTCCCGAATCCAGATGGGAAGACAGAACTGTTTGCTCACTGGTGAGTGATGTGACCACAATTACCAAATGAACCATTGTATCGGTTACTCTGAAACATGGTCACTCCCCTCAGCTCTCCAAAGTATCCCCCTTTTTAAAAGTTTTAATCTGGAAACGATGTATGTTCAACTCTGTTGTCCAACCAATCTTTGTACTGAATTCCCTTTTAGCCACATGAGCTTTCCCAATGTGATCCCATATTTATGGTTTTTGAGTGATACACTCTCATTCTTGAGGGAAAGGACCCACAGGGTACCTGAATCCTGTTCCCGTTGTATTCGTTTACAAGTTTGACCTTCGCAAGGGTCTCACTGCTATTAGTACATGTGTCAACATCCTACATACCATCCGTTTGTCAATTCAATGATCTTCAAATTATACACTCATGAATTATGTCCTGTCGTCATGCAAAGGAGCCTTCTGAGTGTGAGTGGCATCCCAGAGGGATTTTTTTTTTTTTTTTTGCTTTAGTCTTTGCATGCATTATTAAATATGCCAACAGCAGAGTACATTTAAAATTCTTTCTGCTGGTTTTGAAAAATTTCATCAATTATGGAATAAGCCATATTGAGTAGGTAAAATGTCTAAAGTATCTTATAAGCCTCGGTTGAGTGATATCGATCGCACGTCAAGATCTGAAGCATTGGGTTGCCTTGGAGCCGGTGAGTTTAACAGAATATTCAGGACAATTGAAGGCGATTTCTCATATAGGGATGAAACACTAAGCTCAAACTGGTGAGGGGCAACCCAAAAAAAAAAGGGGGGTAGAGCATTGACTTCTCTGTTAGAAATTCCAAGTGTGAAGCTGGTTCTTCATCTTGTCCAATATACAGGAGTCTTTCAAATTGCTTCTGTGTTTCCCTTTCTGTCTTCATCACTAACTCAGGCTCCTCCCTCGGAAGCTGCAGAATGTTGTTCAAAACCCGCTCAAGGAGAAGCAAATCCCACCCCAATTGATTCTCATTCCCCAGTTTCTCTGCAAAATTCTTGGGCTTCTGTTGGACCACCCTTGGCATATGTTGAGCCCCAATGTCTTGGAAGAAGTGTCAGCTCTAGCCCGAGGTCAGAAGCAATGGACATCGAAGGAAAGTCATGTCATTTTGGCCCCAAGTTGAGATGCTGACTAAGGGAGGCTGATGGCTATTGATTTTACCTAATAAAAATCCATGCGATTACAGCTAAATATTATTAAAGTATTTATCTGGGTAAAATTACATATAGCATGTCTAGCAGGCATCAAAAGTTGGAAAGTTAACCCTGTTATGCCTAAAATAAACACTGAGCAATCAGTGCACATAATCTCTTTGCCAGTCAGTTAAGAAAATGGAATCTTGTCCATTATTCCTTACCTCCTGCTTATTATTTTTCTCTGTACTTAGATATCCTTGAACATGATATCCTGACATCTGCTGCGGCTTTGTGTGGTGTATAAATTCACCTTTTTCTGTAGACACCTACGTAGGCTAATTGCATTTCTGACTCAACATTACGTTATACATCCAACATCACATAGTAGCAATTAAATGATATTCACCAACATTTAACATTTCCAGTATATGGAAGGAACAAGCTTAATTGTTGTCTTGTATTGGAACGTCTGTATTGTTTTCACTTTTATATTCTTTTTTTTTTTTTTTTTTTTTTTTGTCCTGGGGCGGTGTTTTTTTTTTTTTTTTTTTTTTTCCAGCATAACAGTATTCATTATTTTTGCATCACACCCCGTGCTCCATGCAATCCGTGCCCTCTATAATACCCACCACCTGGTACCCCAACCTCCCACCCCCCGTCCCTTCAAAACCCTCAGATTGTTTTTCAGAGTCCATAGTCTCTCATGGTTCACCTCCCCTTCCAATTTCCCCCAGCTCCCTTCTCCACTCTAAGTCCCCATGTCCTCCATGCTATTTGTATTCTTAAATTTTTTTTTTTCTTAATCAGTGCTGATGCAGACCTCCTACTCTGCTTTATTCAGAAGTAGTCTGGTTTTAAGTACAATACTGAAGAAAGCAGGTGTTAGGTCACAGGGTACACCCCTTTATATCCCAAAGTACTGTGTTCCCACTGGCACACAGCTCACAAACACCTATTTCCGTGGGACAGTTTAACTGTTCCAACACCCTGGTGCTGACTGTACTCTTTATCCGATTCCTCAGTTTTTGTTGAAGATGACAAGCCTTTCATATCTTGTTTGGCCGGACTTTTTCTTTTTCTCTGAAATATCTATTAATGCCCTCACATTTGTTTCCTATTGATTTTTTTTCCTTTTTTTTAAAAAAAATGTACTTGATTCCTTTTTGTGTTACGCGTATTGATATGTTCTTAGGACTACTGCAAAATTCTGCCCCTAGATTTGGGTATTGGGGGATTTTAAACACCTTTATTGACTGGATATTATTGAACTTTTGTGATGTATGAATGGTTCCTCTGTATGAATCAGATGTGTTCTGGGCTTCTTCATCACTGGCTCCATCACAGGACTGAAAATACTACTTCAGCCTCTCTAATCACGCCATTTGTCCCCCTTTTTTCCACACTTTGAAACTTAAGGCAACAGCATTTTGCAAGAATTACTTATAGAAACCAAATAACTGAAAAATATTGATTTGGTCAAGAAGAAATGTTAATGTAGTTGCATGGCTTGATACAGTGCTTTTATTTTACTCAAAACCATTTCTCTTTGCCCATCAGTAAATCAGTACATTTTCTCTTAAACATTTTCTCTGCTAAGCTTTAACAGGAAAGAAAAAAAAATCATCTAGTTTAAAATAAAAATAAATATAAGAGTGGGAAAGTTGGGTCAGTAGAGAATGTAGAGTATAGTACTTTATATACACAAATATTTATATACATATATAATTTTGTTAAATGTTTTTAGAACATTTACTACATTGTATATTTAATATGTATATATTTATGCTCACATACATGTCTGTATATCTGTCTACTCGTCCCTCCATCCATCACATCTAATAACTATCTATCTATCCATTATCCATCCCTATGTCTGTCTGTCCATCTATCTACTATCCATCCATCCATCTTCCCATCATATCTGCCTATCCTTCCATCATATCTCTCCATCCATCCATCCATCCATCCATCCATCCATCCACCATATCTCTCCATCCATCCATCCATCCATCCAACCATCCATCCATCTATCCAACCATCCATCCATCTATCCATCCATCCATCCATCCATCCATCCATCCATCCATCTATCCAACCATCCATCCATCCATCTATCCATCCATCCATCCATTTATCCATCTACCATATCTCTCCATCCATCCATCCATCCAACCATCCATCCATCCATTTATCCATCTACCATATCTCTCCATCCATCCATCCATCCATTCATCCATCCATCCATGCATTCATCCATCCATTCATCCACCCATCAATCTACCATCTCTCCATCCATTCATCCATCCATCCATCATATGTATGTATGTATGTATGTATGTATGTATGTATCTATCTATCTATCTATCTATCTATCACCTTTTAGTCATTTATCTATCAATGGAAAAAAACGGAAAGGTATAAAAGAATAGTAACAATTCTTTTCTCTAGGTGGTGAGGTCATTTGTCTTTTCTCTGAGTTTTCTGTGTTTTTCTAGATTCTAAAATGAGTTTTTCTAACTTTGAAGTGATAAATATTTAACTTCAAATGTAAATAATTTCTCATATGAAGAGTAGGATACTGGATTTTATTGGAGATCTCTGTAAAAACTGGTCTGTGAAGAAGTTTGCTATCTTTTCTACAGTATCAGATTCAAAGAAATTGTCTTCCTTGTGTGTTCATCCAAAGACTGGTACATCATCAATTTGCAATGTGTTTAGGGAAGGAAAATCAAGCCCTATGAGGACCTCTCCAATACAGACCTTTGTTACCCTGTTTAAGTTTGTTTATGCAGAAAAAGACCCTGATGCTAAACACACAGATGGCCAAACAAGCTTTAGAACAAAATATTGAGAGAGAAGGTTTCGTTATTTCCACAAAGTAAAAATGATTCTTGGTCCTAGAAAGAAGGAAGGACGAATGAGACAGGGCATTTCGAAGTGTCACTTCTGTAACTGAGTTCTTGTTCATACTGCTGCTATAGGCATCAGAATGCATGAACCCCTTCAAATCAGAATTTTGGATCCTTTGGATAAATATCCACTGGTGTGATTGATGGATCATAGGGTAGCTCTATCTATAATTTTTGAGGAACCTCCTTACTCTTTTCCAGAGAGGCTGCACCAGCTTGCATTCCCACCAACAGTGTAGGAGGGTTCCCCTTTCTCCACCTCCTCACCAACTCTTGTTTTCTGACTTGTTAATTTTTACCATTCTGGCCGGTGTGAGGTGGGATGTCCCTGTGCTTTTGATTTCTATTTCCATGGTGGTGAAGATGTTATCCATCTTTCTCATGTGTCATGGGTCATTCTGGAGGTCTTCTTTGGGGAAAAAAACAAAAAACAAACAAATAAAAAAAAAAAAAAACTATTCATGTCTTCTATGCTTTTCTTGACTGGATTGATTGGGTTGTTTTTTTTTTTTTTTTTTTTTTTTTGGAGGGGGGGGTGTTGAGCTTGGTAAGTTCTTTATAAATTTTGGATACTAACCTTTTATCAGATATGTCATTTGGAAATACTTTCTCTCATACCATAGGCTGCCTTTTAGTTGTGTTGATTGTTTCTTCAAAGTGTCAATTCTAAACAGCTGATTTTTTTTCCAGTTATAGAGCATAAGTGACTTTCCCTCATTTCATAATACTGATTCTGAAACACTCCCAGTTTTATAGAATTTATATAAAAATGTCCAGATCTTTTAGAAGTAACTCTTAGACCTCACCAGACAGTACTAACAATGAAATTGAGGGGTACAAAAATAGTACCAATGACTATTATTTTTCCTTGAAAGTTTTATTAATGTGTTCACCATTACCCTCTCCCCTGCCCCCGCCATACACAGCATTATCATCTCCACCATCACCAGCCACAAATATAAAAATTCGGCATTGGCCAAACGTTCCCTGAAACATAATCCATTCTCAGATGATAATATCTCATTTTTCATTAAAACGAAGGAGAACATGTCAGAAAGTCAACTTAAGCAACATTTGTTTGTATCGTAAACATTTGAAACTAAGAACGGACATGCATCTTGTTAATATCTTGGAGAGTGCATTCATTTGACATAGTTAACAAACACATTGCGTTTCCGAGAGGCATTTGCTCGCGGGAAACAACTAAGTCATTGTCTGGGTATAATTAAAAGACATGTTAGCAAGTTTATTGATATGGGGCTGGACAGATCCATTTGAGGTGATGGATGACTTGCCATTGTATGTTTTATCCCCTTTAGCAGAACGAGGAAAGACTTCATAGAACTGCGTCCATCATGAGTGAGTCTCCTCCTACTTACAAGGAAAAGAGTGGCTTCTTTAAATCAGGCCCTCTCTGTATATGACCAAGTCCACCCCACAACAGGGATTTTGTCTACTTGGTTCCCTTCCAACAAGGAGAGGCACAATATTTACTTCTGGTGCGTCCACGTTCTCTACATTAGAACTACGATTTCATAAGATGTTAAGAAATACAAAACGTTAACTCAAGTATTACATAGTGTAGTCTTTTTTGGAATTTCATTCATCAGACCACTTACAATTTCTCCTCTGCCAGTTTTCTTTAAGCTTTATTCATGTTTATTCTGTTCTCAGACTCTCCATTTCAGTGTTTCTCACCAAATTAGTTTGCTTGGTTGCAAACTAGCAACCAAGCACCATTTCTTAACCTCAACTTATGGCCATGTTATGGTCCATGTTATGACCATGATCACTCTATTCGAGGCTGTCTTGACTGTAGGATATCAAACAGCATCTGTGGTTGCACTCTCAATCTTGTTGTCCTGATCTGAACTGTCACATTCTTTTGACAAATGCCCCCAATGGGAGCATCTGCCCCCAGTTGACGTCCATTTGTCTAGACTCTACCAAAGACTTGGAGAGAAGTCTTGGAGAGAAGATGTAATCACTTCCTGCTGATTCTATCACCAAATTCCATCTAGATACTCCCTTCCCTTCAGCTCCTTGACCACCACCATCCTCACCCAGGTAATGGATCAACCAGTTGCACCTGTGAACCAAGTCCAGAGAGCTGTATTTTTTTTTTTTTTTAATAAATTGTCCTACTCATTCCTTGATGAATTCATTGTTGCTTCATGTAATTTCCCTGCCAAATTTTCACTCATCATGCCTTGGTAGCTAAATGATTCTTGAGTAAACATTGTTTGACTGTCCTTTCAAAAACTTCCTCATGGATGTGACCCCCAAACCTTTGGGTCCGAAACATCTGGGTCATCATAATTTTCTTCTTAGTTGAAGGATATTGACACACAATGTTACATTCATTTCAGGTCATAGTATTTTAGGTGATACCTTGAAGACGTTAATTTACACATATGCCTTTCCTTCTAGCCTTGCATTTGCAGGAGGGAAAGTACACCTGATTCGTTTGGAAAACCAGATTTGAATCAAGGGCCAGCCCCCCATGGTGGGCACTGCTAGCATTTAATGTGTTAACGAAAAACAAGCCTTCTATGATGCACAAGCTTGCATGTCCAGATAATATCCCAGTGCCTGTCTAGTTGGAGTCCATGGTCTCATCGTGTATGTGTGTGTGTGTGTGTGTGTGTCACCAGAAAGCATCTTCACAGCTCACCAGCTGCGTTCTGGCAAACACGTTCTGCAACTGTGAAAAAAACGAGATGAGATTGCCGAGCAAAGTAAATATTTAATTAAGAAACAGCTAATCAGATTCGCCTTCGCTTTTTCCATTTATAGTGAAGCAACTTCATCTAAGAGCATTTCCATTAATATTTTAGAGTCCCTTCAGCATTTTTCATTTCAATTTTCTGCCTCATTATATTTTACTGACCATCTTCTCACAATTGATTTTGACTCTGTTCCTGATGGAGATATATATGTATATAAAACCTTTAAATTTACTTAGAATTTGAAATCATACCATCATCAGCCTAGAATTGATTATTTTATTTAACCCAGGCCTCCCTCCACAGACAGCATTACAATTAAACCACTGTGAAACTACAGTTAATTTGGTTCCTCATAAATTTTCATTAAAACTTCAAATAAACATAGTCAAGCTCTCAGACACTACATATGATACATTGTTGCTAATTATGGAGGAGTAGATATTTCTAAGACAGAAGAAGCAATCCCAATTTTTCTATTTTTCAAGATTATAAAAAGGGGCAAATGTGTCGGGAACTTCAACTGCATATCTAAGTTTTCCAGATTTTTTTTTTCACATAGGGTGACCTTAGTATGAAAAGTATAAGCCCATTTTACCCTTGTTACTTGCACTCTTAAAAAAGAAATGAATGAAAATCAGGCACACGCTTTGGATAGCAACCTAAAGCCAATATTTAAATGCAGCCCTAAAGTAGGATTTTTAAAGGCTCCTGGATATATAGTGTAAGTAGTCTCTAGTTTTTTTTTAAGAACTCTGCAGACTTTATTTTAGCGTAAATAAATCCAGCTTATTTGGGGTACAATGAAGCTAGAGAGGTACACATAAAGTTCATAATGGTGATTACTTCTGGAGAATGATAGGAAGGGGGTAGTAGCTGAGGATCCCTGTCTGTGTGATCAATATATTATCGATCTGTTATATCTAGTTATCCTATATTTTCATTGATGATAACATGACATCTCTATATAGGGACAATTGTTTAATGAAGTTTGATGACAGCTTATTAACATGTAACAAATTTACATGGTGCCTATGTGAGGGAATCCTGTGTTTCTCTGTCCTGTCCAGTAGAGGATTTGCAGATGTGTTTCCTATACTGAGTCAAAAAGAACAAAACAAACAAACAAAAAAGAATTGTGTTTCTGCTTTCTACATGTCTACCTTCCAGATGTGTGGAATTTACCAGTGGTGGCTTTTCCACACAGTGTTAAGTGTCAGTGATAAGTGTAGGGAGAAAACTAAATATTGAGATTTGGAGAAAGAGAGAGATGATGGATGAGTGGATGGTTAGATAGATAAACAGATATAGAGACGGATGAATGATAACTAGGTGGATGATACAAGGATGGACAGATATGATGGATAGATAGATAGATGTGGGAATGCTTGGATGGATAGATAGATATAGGGATAGATAGATAGATGGATAGATACGTATGGACAGATAGATAAATGATAGATATGGATGGATGGATGGATATGAGGAAGCATGGATGGATGAATGGATGGATGGATGGATAGATGTAGGAAAGGATGGTAGATACATGATAGATAGATAGATATGGTGGATGGATGGATGGGTGAATATATGGATGGATAGATAGATGATAGACAGATAGATATGGATGGGCAGATTAATAGATATAAATGGATGGATAGATAGAAGTAGGCATGACTGGATGAATAGATGGATGGATTGGATAGATAAATAGATTCAGGGATGGATGGATGGATGGATGGATGGATGGATGCATATGATGGATGGATGATAGATAGATAGTTAGATACATAGATAAAATAAAACAAAGAAATATGTGTACATTCAGGTTAAGCCTTCCACGATGGCAATTTCTTGCAAGGGAAAAAAAAAATAAAGCTACTTTAGCCATTCTCCTTATGGAAATGATATAAAAATCAAGTGAAGGATAAGGTAAAAAAAAAAAATCAAGCTACTTTACTATTCAAATCAAATTGGATCAAGAAGCTTGATTATGCATCAGCACCATACGATGACTCAGCCGGTTGTGAAGTCAAAAGCATATTTTAAACAGATTTGGAGCACAAACAGATTCAACCAGTGATGATTATGCAGATGCTTCCAAAATATTTTGGAAATTAAAAAAAAAAAAAAAAGACACATGCAAAACCAAGTATATGTGTTATGGGGGAAAAAAAAAAATCTGAGGAAGCAATTTGCAGTGCAAAGCCCTGGTGAAATATTCTGATTGGCACAGTTGTGTGGTGAATGCAGTATCATGGCAGGCCTCCTGACTTCTGCCACCTTGGAGCTCATCTTTATTCATTCTCTCTCATCGTTGACCTAGAATCCTGCATGGAAGGGCTTATAGTCATTCCTGCCCAGTTCCTGGCTCTCAGACCTCAGCTCTCAGTACTTGGTGGCTGTCTGGGGCTCAGTTAAATAGCAGGAGTTCCGATGAGGCACCTTTGTCTTTCAAGCTGACCTAGTCAGGTTGGAGGCTGCATGCCCAGCTCCCCGACTTGAAATTGTTAATATTCTGCCTGATGTTGTTTAGTCTTCCTATTTTGTGATTTGCTACATGTGCTGAGTCCCAGCTTTGGGTCCTGCAGAGAGTAGACTGGCTAATCCTGCACTTGCTGGTACCGATGGGGGCCATGCTGGGGACTTCCAGCTACTTATGTAGGAGTCCAGACATGAAAGGGACAGGGGAAGGCAGTGAAGAGAATGGTGTAGAAAGAAATGGAGAGCAAAAGAAAATGAGAAGTAATCAAAGAAGGACCACAAAGGGACCCAAAAAAAAGAAAAATAGAAAAAAAAAAAAAAAAAAACAGTAAAGGGAAGTGTTCTATGAAACAGGTATCCGGCAGTGTTGAAAATGATTATCCTTAATACATTGTCCTCGACTGTCCTCAAAGTACGATGCCTTAACGTTATGTTTTGCTATTACTCATGGACATGCATAGTGGCCTGCTGGTTTCTGTCTGGCCTAGTCTGGTGACACTCAGGTGGCTGCCTTCGGTGAGAGGTTCAGCCAGGCCTGGGCTCTGCAGAGGAAGATGGATGTCTGAAGCTGCTCCCCATGGGGTCATGAGATGCCTAAATTATAACCATTACCGCTATTTCTGCTTCTGTACCTTCGCTTGCTAACCCATGAGGAGATGGAAAAATACCAGCAGACTTTCTATGGACACTCTGTAACCACACATCCCCCACCTAGAATTGAACCTGACAGAATGGCTGCTTCCGGGCCCCCCATCTGGCTCCGGGCTAAGAGATAACAGCCATCTGAGGCCAGAGAAACCCCCACCCGGAATTGGACGTAACAGAATGATTGCTCCCGGGCCCCGCATCTGGCTCTGGGCCCAGAGATAACAACCATCTGGCGCCCCGCGGCTTGACAGGAAGACCCCCGTCAATCCTGAGGTGACACATACCCTAGTGGTGCCAGCTCAGCAGTTTGAAGAATCACAGCCCTTTGACCTAACCAATAATCTGTCCCCAGCCCTTTCCCGCTCTGTAAGCATGCCAGTCATATTAAAGAGTTCCTTTTTGATTTTCCCGCAGTATGTGGCGATTTGTTACAAGATACTATCATGTATGCTAAGTCCTTGCCTCCCCAAAAATAATGTATAAAAATTGTTGTGATCCTGAGCTCGGGACCTCTTACCATCACCGGCAACGAGTGCGCGGAGGTCCGGGTTTGAACTTGTAATAAACGACCCTTGCTGTTTGGCTTTGACTCTGTACTCTGGTGGTCGTCTTTGGGGGGTCTCGAAATTTGCACACAACAGTACCTCATTTTTATGTCCCACAGAGTGAGGTTCTGAAGAGGTTAGGATCCTATGCCAAGAGAGACAAAGTAAACTTACATCCCAAGTCCAGGGCACACACAACACCCCAAAGCCACAAGCAGTTGGTCAAAGACACCTAGAAAGGTGGCCGTGATTCAAGGTAAAGGAAACAGGAGACCTTCCAGAACCTCATGACCACCCAGCCTTTGGGACAGGAAGCCTTGCTTCAGCTGTCTTTGGAATGAGTGCACCCCATGATAAAAAGAGCTCAGGTATGTGTGGCTATATTAGCTCCCTATGGCTTCTCCAACAATACATCACAAACCAAGTGGATTTAAAGAACAGCAACTGCCTGCCTCACAGTTCCAGATCCTACAAATCCAAAATCAAGGTGTTTTAGGGCCGAGCTCCCTCCTGAGGCTCCAAGGAACGGTTCTTCCTCCTCTTTCAGCCTCTGGTACTCCAAACATCCTTTTGTCCCTCCCATCTCTGCCTCCATCTTTATGTGGCTTCTCCTCTGTGTCTGTGTCATCACATGACCTTCTGTCCTATAAGGAAACCAGTCATGTTGGATTCAGGTCCCACGCTACTCCAGTAGGACCTCATCTTCACTAACAGCATCTTCAACGACCCTATTTCCAAATAACGTCAGATTCTGGGGGACTGCAGGTTACCACCTCAGCATGTCCTTAGGAACAACAGGACTCAACCCTCAACACTGGCATGTATGACTCAGTGATGGCAATGTTTTCATTCTGGTTTCTATGTTTGACCCATCCTCTTTGAGATTTACCTCCACTGCCTTACTTCGGGGTTTTGATTCCTTAGAGAATCTCATTCCACCAAGAGGGAGAAGAAAGGACATGATTGCTGGAAATTGATGTACAAGTACCTGGACATTGCAAAAGAGAAGACTTTTGAGATACCCACTTTGTGTGAGACCATCGACCAGGCAGCTGGGCCAGTGTGGTCATAGACAGAAATACTAGGAAATATACACATCAAAATCTTAGAGGCACCCATGCCCTGATACAAATGTGGGAAATGACACAGGGGGACAGAAGCAAGCTGAGGACAAAGCACAAGCTGACACCCCACAATCCTCACCCCTTCTCCCCAGTGGGATGTGTGGGACCATCCTGAGGCACTCCCAGATGCCCTAAAGCTAAGGGAAGGAAAAACAACAACCACAACAAAAATGGTTAATTTATAGAGATTACAGTCCAGTGCAATTTGGGGCTTCCCTTAGTTTACAAAGGTCTTAGTGATTTATAAGAAAAAAAAAAAAAATTCTTATCAATAACCTAACTTCCAGAAGGAAACTCCCAACTGTCTTGATGTTAATACTTTGCTAGAGGAAAAACAACCTTTACTTGACAATGGCAAGTCCTCCAGCATCCTGTAGGTCTTCTTTACCATATGAAAGTTCTTTTGAAAACCTCACTTCTCCTTACCTCCCCCAACTCCCAAATTTACAAAGAGCTATTCCTCACAGACTCTGAACAGTAGAGCTTCCTGCCCAGGGGTCCTCTCCCTGGGCTTTAATAAAACCACCATTTTGCAACAAAGACATCTCAAGAATTCTTTCTTAGGCATTAGCTCCAGACCTCACCCCACCAACACCAACGTTCAAAAACTACAGCAGGGAAAGCTCAGAAGAAGACCAAGGGGGTCAGACAAGGGGTTGATGTTGGCTTGAGCTTTGAGAGAAATTATTGAACTGTGAACAGAAGCACTGATATTCCCCTGTCACTGCATTACGGCTGCAAAAACAAAGACCATCTACAGACCAAAGTTGGCATCCTCCTAGAACTCTCCCCAAGTTGGTGCTGCAAAAGTTATATCCATGGCTAGGCACCAAGTGGAAATTTATCAGCAAGTGCCAAATAACGACACAGTGTAGATACAAACGGATGAGTTCCAAAACCAGTGAGTATCTGCGATGATTGTGATTTATAAGAAGCATATGTTTTCTCTTTGCCCCATTTCTGGCCAGGAGCTCCTAAAACCCTTGGCATTTCCCGAGATGAGAAAGGTCAAAGGAACTTTTGTTGTGTGATGAGGTATTTGAAGATAGCAACTATTGATGGGGGCTGGTTGCCAGGGAAACCAGCCTCGTGGTAGAAATTTCAATACCACTCCAGGATCTCCCGGGAGGAGAGGCACTGGAGGTGAAATCAATCGCTGGTGGACAATGACTTCATCAATCAGGCCCATCTGATGAAGCCTCCATAGAATCCCAAGAAGATGGGGTTCAGAGGTCTCTGTGGTTTGGGAACCAAAATGCTTCCATCTGCCTCTGTTCTGGACCCTAAACTCTATGGGACAAATGCTCATTTGTTCAGGACTTTGCTCTATGTATCTCTTCATCAGGCTGTTGGTTCATATCCTTTAGGATCTTTTGTGATAAACTGGTAATCTTTTGAAAAAATGGGTTGCTGAGCTCTGTGAGCCACTCCAGCAAATTAATCACAACCCAGGAGAGGAGGTCATGGGAACTTCAAGTTATTTGACCAATTCCCAGTTGGTCAGAAGACTTATGACTGGCATCTGAAGGGGGGTGGGGAGTAGGCTTGTAAAACTGAACCCTTAACCTGTGGGATCTAATGCTTTCTCCAAACGGATGTGTCAGAATTGAGTTGAATCACAGGGATATCCAACATGGCCCTAGAGAATTGCCAGTTGGTATGGGGATGCCTCCACACACATAAACTGTTAGAATTGAGTGCAGGAGCCCCAAAGTGTATCTCTTTCTGAATTCATAGATGGGGAGACTTGCCCTATGGCTGTGTTTCATGGTAAAGCTATAGGCATTATAGCCTTACACTGTTGCGTGGTCAATCAAAGATATCATAACATCCATGAGTATATTGAGACTGATTGTATGACCGGATGGGGTTGCAAGTAAATGTGAAAAGAAGGACATTTTACTCCTTTGCATTCAGGCTGTATTTCTCAATAAAAACTGCAAGCAAAAAAAAAAAAAAAATAGTGGTTTGTTATAAAATACAAGGATGCTGTGGCAAGCGGGGTTGTCAAATGGCCAGCTGATTCCTGGCCCCTGGTGGTACATACCCTGTATAATTTAATCCCCTTGAGTATGGGTGGGAATGTGGATATAATGGGATTTATTGTCCATGATTAGGACACTGAGCAGTTGACTCTGAGTTCATCAAAAGAGGAATCATTCCTAGTGGCCCTGAACTACTTCCTCACCTGTGGCCTTAAGAGAGAGATAAGCAGGTGCGCCCCTACAGGGCACCAGGAAGAAAGCAAAGGGTCAAGTTGCAAACTGACAGAAGGGTGACTTCTAGGCACTAGGCTTCCCTTTCTGCCACTGACAGATGAACAAGACCTTCCTTCCACAACCATATGAAAACAAATACTCAGAACTTCCAGATGAACATGCAGCCCAGGCAACAATTGGATTTAATCTTGCTGTCTCACGCAAGCCATGAGATCATGAATGTGTTTTCTGAAGCTCCTGGTGGAGTAGTCTGTTACAAAGTGTCAGAAAATAATGCAAACATCCATTAAGTCATATTTGGATAGGACTATAAGAATATTCCAGAAATGATAAAAATGTCTTGAAATGATACACTATCTTATGAATGATTCAAAGCTCGCTAAAGGGGAACATCAACCATTATTTTGGGGAATGGAATTAAAACTTAGAAGATTCCCCAAATTGTATAGACCACAGCTATCCATATCTTATCCAATAGTCTCTGTTACACACACACACCACAATTACACCCTCTCAGTGGGTATAAGATTTGAGGTTTTTCCATTTGAGGGTATGTTACTGATGAAGTTCTAGAACCTAGGTGAGGTTCAGTGGGCTGAGGTCCGGAGCTGATGACCAAGAAAGAATTCTTGAGACATCTTTGGTGCAAAATGGTGGTTTATGGAAGCACGGGGACAGGACCCGTGGGCAGGAAGAGCTGCTGCCCTGGGTTGTGAGAGATGGCAGGTTATGTATCCTGTGGTTGGGGGAAGGTGAGGGGAAGGGAGGTTTCAAGGGAGCTTTCATATGCTAAAGAGGGCCTACAAGGTGCCGGGGATACCGGAGGCCTTGCTGCTTGATCAATGTTGTCTTTTGGCCAGCCATTAACATCAAGATAGTTGGGAGGTGTCAAGCATGAGATTAGGTTCAGAAGAGATGTAACTATATTTACATTTCCTTCTACCTCAGCCTCCTTCAGTTTTGTTTATGGAGGAGAGGGTGACCTTAGGGTTTGAGAACTGAGTTCTTTTCCTCTGGAAATTGTGCTATTGATAAGGTAACTTCTTTGTTTGTAGATCTCTAGGACACTTGTAAACCTATCTTGCAGGATTGTGATTTCTGCAAGCCTGAGGAATGTCACACACATCACTGAGGGGAGCGGGTGGAGAGGGGCTGCAAGGTGCCAGCTTTTGCATTGTCTTCAGCCAGCCTCCTGCTCCCTCATCATTACCACGATGTTCAACACATTTTTATATGGCACTCTCGTGTAAAAGAAAATGTAGAAAGAGTCACCACAGTCAGCAATATGGTATGACTCCAACGTACGCATCCAATCTCCAGGTCTCAACTGGGAGCCTCACCTCCAAAACATTCCCTATGTCTTTTGTCCATTTGCCTTTGTATCTGAACCACATGGTATTTATTAGTAATTGCCAGAAACACACTCTGCAAAACAAAAATTATTTTTAATATGTGAGGGCTCAGTTGGCTTTGGCACTGAAAAGAACAATTTCCTATCAGAAAACAAAATGCAATCACCCTGCGGTTTTATGCAGTGTCTTTACTGAAAAAAGTCCGCACCCAGCCCTGGCATTAAGTAAAAGATAAATGTCAAAAAAGAACACTTGATGTAATAATTTTTGGTTTTCTTTAGAATAATCAAGCATCATTTCACAAAGTCGTATCTGTAGCTGCTTTCCCTGGTGTGCTCTGCTGTTACAAGCCGTTTTCTTTCCCGCAGGGGTCTCTCCAGACCACTGACATCAGATAGATCACTGCACCGTACAGGACCAGGAAAGCAGGCTTGGAGCCATCTGTCACCGAACCGCTTCTCACAGGCTGCACGGGTGAGTTTATTGCACATGAAATACACCCCAGCCATGGGGAAAAGATTCTGTGACCACATTTCTATCCAAAAGAAAATCCAAAACACAAAGTTGCCAATAAAGAGAACATAAAATCTAATGGTGTTTCTTATTTGTGGAGCATAACAAATAGCATGGAGGACATGGGGACTTAGAGTGGAGAAGGGAGTTGGGGGAAATTGGAAGGGGAGGTGAACCATGAGAGACTATGGACTCTGAAAAACAATCTGAGGGTTTTGAAGGGACGGGGGGTGGGAGGTTGGGGTACCAGGTGGTGGGTATTATAGAGGGCACAGATTGCATGGAGCACGGGGTGTGGTGCAAAAATAATGAATACTGTTATGCTGGAAATTAAAAAAAAAAAAAAATCTAATGGTGTTTTATTTCTCTGTATATCTGCCAAAGAAAATTGTTAGCTATAGAACCAATGGATATGTGATTAATACCTAACAGGGTAGGGGGTCTTCAAGTTGGAGATGTCATTATCCTTTTATAAAAGCTGATGGAAGACTACCTAACATGACATCCAATTTAGTCTTCATCAAGACCTATCCGTATCACACACAAAATTGCTGATCCCAAGGCTGGTATTCAACAAAATACTGACAATGAATGGTTTGTTGGTTTCATGCCACTGGGATCGCCATGACTGCTTTTCCCCCATCAGTTCTCTTTCTTTGCCTCGTATATGCTGACAACCCAGGTGTTTGTTGGTTTCATGCCAACATGGGTCCACCATGACTGTCTTTCTCTCACCAGTTCCCTTTCTTTGCCTCATATATGCCAATAATCAAGGTGTTTGTTGGTTTCATGCCATTGGGTCCACCATGACTGTCTTTCTCCTATCAGTTCCCTTTCTTTGCCTCGTATTTGCAGACAACCAAAGCATGTGCTCAATGAAACGGTATTACTGTGATAACCCAAATGGCAAGGAAAAGTGTATTTTGCTTCCTAAAAAATCAGTTAAAGCAAATTTTATAATTATCAAAATCCTAATGATGGTGGGGGACAATTTTAATAGCGTTTTATTTATGATCATATTTCATATTTTATTACATTCATCTTATAAGACTTGGTGATCTAAATGTTAGTGACCTACAATTTATCTGCTATCCAAAAACTTATCAGATGATACTTTCATATCCTTTTAAATTTATTCAAATTAAATCTATGGAAGGATTCTGCCCACAAAGACTTTTGCATCAAGAATGGGTTATTTGTACACAATGTATTTTCTAACTGACAATAGATATACGTGTTTACTTTACAATGACATCTGTGTCTTTCTGACTTAATTGCCTTGAGCTTGAAGAACATGGTTTTTAGAATGCAGATCCAATGTCATTTGTTAAAGTTAGACTTCTAAAGTATTTCCACTTTTTGAAAGAACAGGATCTTTGGATAAATGATAGGAAGCCCACCAGAAACACATCAATGGTTGGGCAGGCTGGTCTAATTATTCGTTGTGGCAAGAGGGAACACAAACCATGGGAGCTGTGGGCCATCTCCGTAGGAAGGTGTTAGAACAAACTGGTGGCAGGGTTTGTCTATGGGTGGTTGGGTAATATGGGGAGGATCTAAGGATGAAGGGGTTGACATCTGGGTTGGACAGTGTTGGGAAGTGGGAATGTTTCTGTGGCTGAGTATCTCAGTAATTCTTATCTGTACGGAGGGCAGAAAAGACTGTGTCTCAGTAAAGAATCAGGAACCACATCAGTGAGAGAATGGGGGTCATTTTGGATGCTGTGATAGGGACCATGTTCCTGGTTTGTCTGTGCTCAGACATGATTGCCAAGGGGTCTTTGTCTTATATACTTGTGGTAACATGGTGGCCTCGTCCAATGTATGTATATTTAGGGATATATTTTCCCTGTTTGAAATGTACATGCCATCATATCCATTTCTTCTCTGGTCTTTTAATATTTGGGCGACAGGTATGTTCATGAGCTTAAATGAAACCCATGAAATAATCACATAACTGAAGGTCCCCTTTGTCATATAATGTCAGTCCATCATGGTAGTGAAAATCCTCCTCCTTCCGTAGCTTCTCTTTTCTTTTTCTTGCTTTAGGACCCAGCCCAGAGCACTGACCCCACATGGGATGGGAAAGCTATGCACCAGAGGCAGCCCATATCCTGAGTCCTCCCGTGAAACTGAGCTCCCATTCTCTCTGACCTCCGTATGAGGCAAATAAGGTATAAACCTGCATCGTGTCAATTGTCTGAGATTGAAGATCATCTGTTTTTGCACTGACCCTACTCGTGAAGAGCTTGGTCTTCCCCGTGCTTCTGAGATGGACCTCTGGGAACCAGACACAGAAAATGACCAGGCATACCCCTAAGATTAATTTAACATTGGATGTTAACCACACTAGAATGACAATTGCAAACTTAAAAAAAAAAAAAAAAAACCTGACGGACCATAAGGTGTTGTTCAGATTCATCTCTGTGCAACTCCAAAACATGATCAAATCGGTAATAGAACCTAGGTTTTGAGTAGCCAGGTGCCAAGGAATAGCATTATACTTTAGGTCATAGGAACCAAATTTCATTTGTAGTCAGGATTTTGATAGCTGTAATGGGCAGAATTGTGTCCCCCCAAAACCATATGTTGAAGTCTTCACCCCTAGGATCTCAGAATGGGGCCATATTTAAAGATGGGGTCTTTAAAGAGGGGATATATGTAAAATGAGCTCATGAGGGTCCCATAGGACTGGGGTCCTTATAAGAAAAGAGAATGAGGACACAAGCACAGAGGGATGACCACATGAGGACACAGGTCTACACACCAAGGAAAGAAGCCTCAGGAGAAACTAGTCCAGGGCCCACCTGTATCTCCAACTCCTAACCTCCAGGACCAGGAGGAACGGATGACTGCTGTTTAAGCCAGTTGGAATGTGGTCGCTGTTAGGACCACCCCAGCCAACTAATAAACAGCCCCATAGCTTCTACTGGAAATCCGTGTGAAACCCTGCTAACAACTACCTCCTGCAGATAGCCACAGTCTTTAGAAACTGTGTGATGTCCATAGTCTTCCCTGAGGATTGGTGTACATCTTCATTATGCCCAGAAGGCATTTGTCATGGGACCCCCGGGCAAGAGGGCTACCTCCTCAACATCCCAGATGTTTAGGGTAGTAGGTTTCGAGGAAGAATATCATCACATTTTAGCTCATACAAGATAAATTCAATTTGTACTGAGGATGTTTGACATCCTGTGTCATCCTGTGTCATGGTAGGTGCGTTGAAACATAGAGACACACAATAGATCTACATACATACACACGTATGTATGCACACACACAGGTGTGTCCTTTCTTGGGCTCACCCCTTACTTTTCCTACCTTGACTTTCCTTATGTGGGATGACTTTTTTTCCATGAGTTAAATTGTATTAATACATTAGAGTCTCACCTAGAGCCAATACCGATCACCCTAGAAAATGCCCGTTTTTGTTTTTTTGTTTTTGTTTGTTTTTGTTTTTGTTTTTCCCAGTGTGTTTAGTTGGGCTTTTTCTCACAGAACCTGAGATCTGACATTCCTTCTGCATACTTGTTGGGAAGATAAGAAGAATATTGAAAACCAAGCTGTGTCTGCCAAGGAGTTGGCTGAGTGCACATGGGACTATTAATCCAGCACCTTGAAAGCCCGTAGATCATGTCTGGGTCCACCTTCCTAGTGGAGACCAGGCGCGGTGAAAGTCAGTGAGAACAGCTCACAGACCCCAGAAAAATCATGTGTTCAATGCCATGTAAATTGTGGTGAGCTATGAAAGCTTCCTATGATTAGCACAACCACGGAATGAAGAACACAGGAGACACAATTTATTACAGAAGAAAGAAATTCAGTACTAACGCTGTGCTTGTAGAAATCTCTATAATCCAGCAAAGCCCAGATTTCTAGAGGTAGATCATGACAGCCCCCTCACATCTCCAAAGAACTGATACGACTTTGGACAGTTGAATTGTAGGATAATTTTACACTCTTGTGTGTCAGCGCTTGGGTAATATTTTCCAAGCCTCCTTTTTCCAAGCCTCCTTTTTATTATTCTTAAAATGGCTTTTTCTTTGAAATCATAATATTATACCATGTTAGGCCAGAAATGAAAATAAGGAAACATTCTGCAAGTAAAGTGCCTATTTTGCACATGTCTTTAGGAGGTAGTTCTGCTATTAAGTGTGGCGGATAGAGACAGAATGTGTGTTTCCAAACCCAGTATCATGTCTGGACACGTTTCAAGTCAACGAGGCGCATATCCTTGGCATTATTCCCAGTGTCCTCTAACCCATATTATGTCACTGTGAGCGCATTATAATGTCATGCATTTATTTTATTTTAACATGTATTTTTAAGGACCAATAAAAGGAATTAGAGCTTTTTTTTTTTTTTTTTTTAAGACAACCAGGTCAACATCCCATCTTTTTTTGGCACCGTTAATCAAACATCATGGATTATATGCTTCCTATAAAAGCATTACATGTCGAGTGTTTATGTATGAAAAAGCACACATATTTGTATCAGTACATGTATGTCTGGTAACTACTACAGATTTTGCCAAAGCTTAGCAAAACGTGTCTCCTTTCTCTTGCCGAATTAATACGTTTTCCAGGGGCCCATCTCCCATTGCTTGGCAGAAAACCCCACACATCTGTGATCTATAACTTGAAAAGTCAAGTGTCTTAGTGTCTTTCAGGCGAACCCTTTTTTTTCGGGGGTGAGTCAATAAGCTTTCCTAGAGTTTGCCAAGTGCCCTTTCTGTGAAGCACGTGGCAGGAAAACCACTCTGTTGATCTGTGATAGGTTAAGGGGGGACCTCAAAATTTAAGTAGTGGTTGGGATGCCATATAGCCTTGCTGCTTTGTCATCCTTCCTGCTGACACGCCTAGGCTTGCAGAATGGGCTCTGTATTCCCTCTACTCGGATGAGTATGGACACATCCCAGTGCTTCATCTGGACCCTCTTTCTACTTTCCTCTTCTGTCATTAAGCCGCTTGTAAGACTAACACTCTTTGTGGGAAGGCAGTTTGTCTCTGTCAGCCCTCTCCAGAGCCATCACTATGCAGGAGTCGAAGGAAAAGAAATGAGATTATTGAGAAGGAATTGATACGTTGCAGACTATTTGTATCCCCAGATTAACTAAAGCATGTCAATTAGAGTGTGTTCTTCTCCTTTAGAAGAATATGTAATATATTTAGGAATTGGTGTTCTAAGTGCTAAAACATTTTTCAGAGAAATTCAATAGCTAATGCAATGGTGATTTATCTTATGTAAAAGGCACAATGAAAGTCCAAAATATCAATAATTTTGTTAAGTATGAGGGAAATATGTTTGGGGAATTCCCGAGACGTTACGAGAGAAAATCTCATCTTGTACTGTACATATATATATTTCCTCCCCATGAACCAAATGGGAAGTGAAGAATCATCCATCACAGATAATCATTTCTAAGAACTTGTTTGATCCGTGTTCATGTAATGTTGCCAGGAATTACCAGGGTATTTTAAACCTTTAGGGATCTTAAAACACATTAGACTGGTTTTATTTTACTGGTTTATTGTCTCCTTTGGGTTCATTTTCCTGTGAATCACCACAACTCAACAGCAACTGGTTTAATACTGTCAGACAGATGTAATCTTCATTGCTTGGGAAGGGAAGAGCTGACTTCTCAGGCAGTGTGTGAAGATTTAAATATTTAGTAAAGACGGCACTCCACACAGAGTTATCCAGGTTTCACTGTGCTTTGGCGCACAATAAAATGGGAACAAATTCCTGCTAAATTCCTTATTAGTGATACGGAAATTATCAGGAAAATAAGAGACAGCAGGAAAGTGGATGTGTTGTAGCTACACACAGCTACAGGGGTGGGTCTTAACTACTGAATATGTAGACCCCCCCAAAAGCTTCAGAAGTCTCTCTAACCCATGTTTTAAATGTTAAACACAAACAAAACCAAGTGACGTCAATAGTGGTTTCTAGAAATCCCACTACATAGAGCCAACTAATATCGGACACGGAAACCAAGAACACCCAATGCGGAGAGGATAGTGTCTTCAGCAAACAATGTTGAAGGGTCTGGAGGAACATACAGGGAGCAAGGAAACTGGACCCTTCCCTCACACCATTCACAAAAAGCAAACTTGAAATGGACAGCCTTAAACACGATGCTTGATACCATGAAACTCCTAGAAGAAAACGCTGGGAAAAAGCTTACTGATACAAGTCTTGACAGTGATTTTTTTAACATTTTATTTATTTATTTGAGAGACAGAGAGCATGAGAGGGGAGTTGGGAGGAGTCACAGGGAGAAGAAGACTCCCTGCTGAGCAGGGAGCCCGATGTGGGACATGACCCCAGGACCCCAGGATCATGACCCGAGCTAAAGGCAGTTGCTTAACCAACAGAGCCACCCAGGCGCCCCTTGACAGTGATGTTTTGAACACGGCCACAAAAGCACAAACAACAAAAGCAAAAATCAACAAGTAGGATCACATCAAACTCAAACGCTTCCATACCGCAAAGAAACAGTTAACAAAATGAGAAGTCAACCTACACAGTGGAAAAAAAATTTGCAAGTCATTTCAGATAAGGGGTTAATATACAAATAGATATAAAGAACTTTATGAACTCAAAACAATAAACCAAGAAAGTGATTGAACTCAATAGACATTTCTCCAAAGAAGACATCCCCATGGCCAATAGACATGAAAAGATGCTCAACTTCACTCGTCATCAAGGAAATGCAAAGCAGAACCATAGTAGAATATCACTTCACACCTCATAAAGTGGTTACCACCAAAAAGACAAGAGAAAACAGGTGTTGCGGAGTATGTGTTGCAAAGAAAAGTATGTTGTTGGTGGCAATGTAAATTGGTACAATCACTAGGGAAAACAATATAGAGGTTCCTCAAAACATTAAATATAGACCTACCGTATCATGCAGCAATTGCACTTCTGGGTATATACCCACAGGATTTGATGAGATATCTGCAGTCCATGTTTATTGTAGCATTATTCATAATAGCCAAGGTATGGATACAACCGAAATGCCCATCAACAGATGGATGAAAAAGATGAGGTACATATACACTATGAAATATTATTCAGACCTAAGAGATAAGGATTATCATTCCATTTGTGAAAACATGCATGGAATTTGAGTACATTATGCTATGGGAGCTAAGTGAGAGAAAGATAATTAGTGTATGATATCATTTGTACATGGAATCTAAAAAAAAAATTGGGATGATAGTTACCAGAAGGGGACAGGGGATAAGAGTGAGAGTACAAACATATAACGAATGTTAAATAAGCCACAGAGATAATGCAGATTATAGTGAATGTAGACAATAGTATTGTACTGTAAGTATGTAGTGTGAAAAAACATCACTACATCAGCCATCATAGTACAATATAGAAATGTATCAACATGAAGGCCATATACCTTAAATTGGCATGATGTTACATGTCTAATTTGTTCAATTTTTTAAAACAATTTATATTGCTTTATGTAACTTCATAAAATTAAATTTAGTGAATACAATAAATTGTAAAAAATTCAATGGGGCACCTGGGTAGCTCAGTGGGTTAAAGCCCTGCCTTCAGCTCAGGTCATGATCCCGGGGTCCTGGGATTGAGCTCCATGTCGAGCTCTCTGCTCATCAGGGAGCCTGCTTTCCCCCACCCCTCTCTGCCTATTTGTGATCTCTCCATCAAATAAATAAATAATTTTTTTTAATTGTAAAAAAATCAAGATATTGGTTACTTATATTGAGGTGGGCCGATAGGTAAAGGAAATAGCATGTAGACTGACATAAGTTACCGGTTTATATTCTTATTCTTCTCTTGGCTTGAAAGCCTGTAGGTAATCATTATATTTTTTAAAATGGTTGGATGGATGGATAGTTGGAGTGGACGGATGGACAGATAGATAGTTGGATGGATGGATGGATGGATGGATGGATGGATGGATGGGTGGATAGGTAGTTGGATGTACAGAGGGATGGATGGATGGATGGATAGTTGGAGTGGATGGACGGACTGATAGATAGTTGGATGGATGGATGGATGGATGGATAGTTGGAGTGGATGGACGGACAGATAGATAGTTGGATGGATAGATGGATGGACGGATGGATGGATGGATGGAAGTGGAGTGGACCGATGGATAGATAGATAGTTGTATAGGTAGATGGACGGATGGATGGATGGATGGATGGATGGATGCATAAATGGATGAATAGGTAGGTGGATGGATAGACAGTTGGATAGACAGACAGGTGAATAGATGTATTAAAGAAAAAAAAAAAAAAAAAGACCAGTGATGCCAGTGAACTATGATTATCTCCTATCTCTGCAGCTGAGTTACTGAAAAACAAAGAAAACATCAGGATAGAATTTGTGTGCCGGAGCATGTTTCATTCTAACTCGTGTGTTCAGACATATAATGCAAGTAAGGACTGCAACATATGTGCCCTTGATGAAATGACTTCCTATGCTACTACTCCATTTTGCTGAGTGCTGCTGGCTGGAGTATAGTATGAAACGCAGGGATCGTCCTTTGCCCCGGCCATTCCCTGAAGCCCCAGTTGCTTAAAGGATTTTAAATAGCTAATTCCCATCAACACCTTCATGTCATTGATTTTTTTCACATGGCCTCTGAATGTAATTTTCTTAATCTGCCACAGTGAGCAATCAAATTTAAACTCTAAATACCATGGTTCTACAAAAAGAAATGGGGTTTTCTTTCTGAAAAGAGAGAGCAAAGAAGGAAGTTGAGAGAAGCACAAGGGTCAAGTTTCTGTTCTTCTCCTGTCGTGCCCAGAATCTCTGAATAGGCTTATCTTAGGGCTGGGGGCTCTCTGCATGGGAATGAACTACAGTGGATGAATTTGTGGTGGCAACACACGGGCAACTGTATTTGACCATTGGGTGACTTCAACCTCAGACAGTTGCTCAAAAGGAGCACTGTGATAGGGAGTCCATGTTCTGTGTCTCCTCTGAAGGAACCAGAATATGCACCTAGTGTTCTCCTCTTCATATCTCTTACAATTTCTCCACCTCCTCCCAATGGAAGAACATGGGCTTATTATAACTGTTCTATCTTCACCGAGACTGTGATATTTCAACTCTGGGTCTGGAGGTCATTGTTTATTTATTTATTTATTTTTAGTTATTTATATGATAAAGAAAATTGAGGTCTGGTGGCATGCAGGATTGTAATCCAATCCGCAGGGACCTACCTCTGTGTAGATTTCCCTCATCTTGAGTGAGGGGACATTCTGATGAATTGCTAAACTATCACTCCCATCATCAGATTATCTTACAAGGCATGGTTGACTTTAAGAGAGAGAGAAATATTATCCTCCTTGGGCCTGACCTAATCAAGCTAGACCTTCAAAAGGACATCTTTCAAAGCCTGCAAGGAATTACAAGAGGGTGATTCCCCACTGCTGCCTTTGAAGATGAACAGGACCATGCAAAAAGTAATGCAGAAAGCTGCTCGGAGGTGAGCGCAGCCCCGTGATGAAAGCCAGCAAGGAAATGGATTTGAGTCCTATGACCACAAGGAAGTAGATCTTCCCACAACCACGCAGGCTTGGAGAAGGACTCTTGAGCTCAGCAAGAGCATAGATCAATGCCTGACTTTCAGTCTTATGAGCTCCCAGTGGAAGACATTCATGCTGAGCCAGATGGGATATAATTGTGCGTCATGCTCAGGATAAACCCTACTGATAGTAAGGGGGAAAAATCATTTTTGTGACAGTCTTTCTGGTCACTACAAGATCAGTTTTTATTTTTTCCAAATAGCAGTTTTCACATCAAAATACGACTGCCCATTCTTTTCTGAAACCAAGATAATCTCCCCTGCCCTCTGGTAAAATTCCTCATTCACAAATGACACATGTTTCCTTTTTCGGATCTGAAATACTCTGTGACCATAAACTGATTGTATTTAAAAAAATTATAATTGATTTACTGTACATTAGTAATTTGGAAACTTGATCTCATTGACAAGATTTTTAAACTTGAACTGTGCCAGAGATATATAACAAAAATATTTTGCTATAAGAGAAATATAAAAAAAATGTAAGTTTTCTATTTCTGTAAGACTGTTTCACTTGCAACATCACAGATACTGAGATTATCTTTTAAAGGTTAATGATTTATTGTGTTTTTTTTTTCAGACACTTACAACATATGTATACTAGGGTATTGATATTTCTAGAATGATTCTTACAAATTAAATTATTTTATTGTCATAATTAAATCCATAAGGGATAAAAGGTAAGGTAAAAATGACCCATTCATGAATATTCACCACGTTCCTGATGACTTATATGAATATACATCTTTAAAATGACATACACATGCATTTCAAGGAGGGTATGTTACAGAGGACACACATTAGACTTTAGATCGCAATTTTACCAATTTGAGAAAAAAAACAACCCATTTCTGTCAGTGATGACAGATCCATTCAACTCACATTTATGTGCTCAAGAAATGCCCAACCCAGGCAATTATTGCAAACTGAAATTTTGAGGACTTCTAATTTTGTATTTCAGAATTGTCAAAGACATGTAATGAGAAGGTCAGTATATGTTCTTTTTAAAATGTCGCTAATGACTAGCTATGTTGATGAAGATCCATAGTTCTTATGGTTGTGATTCAAAGATTTATTAATTTCTAAAAGATGTTGCTTAAAAATATTGACCAGAATGCTGGGGAAGAAGTAGAGATTTGGTAGAAAACTTGCTCTATTTGGGGGCTTCCTTAGGAAGAGTTCTTGGCTCTCCCTGGAGGAAGCAAACCAGTAAAGACAGTCCATTGCTCACTTTCTCTCACATTGCTGACATTCCAGGAAACACAAACGAAATGAAAGCCAGAACTGCTTTTCACTTACGTTGAAAGAGAAACAAATTGTCCCATGGCCTCTTCCAAGGGGGAAAATGGTGCAACTCAAATTTGGTGCCCATCCTGGGGTCAACAAACTGGCCAGCTAACTGCAATAGCCACCTGGGTGTAGGAAGCAGGGGTCCAGCCAGGAAGGTTGGATGCCATGTCATTACATGTCGCCCACAGGTGGCATATACCAAGAGTGTAGACCATTAAACATGAAGTGTATAGAATTTTCCAGATAGACTCTTTGGAGAAGATCTGATTCAAAGTGGGTTCCCAAGGAGGGGGAGAAGGAAGCGGTTTGCTATTCTAAAAACAGAGGTGCGATTCACCAAGGTGACATTCAGAGGGTTCAGATGGAACAGAATACTATTGAGGAGTCACACCAGTGGTGATTTCCTCTTCTACCCTTCCAGACATGTGTCCCAATGTAAGTTACCCTTCTCCTGTCCGTCCTACAAGTCATGCACACTCCCTGAACTGAAGAAAAGATAATTCACAGAATGCAAGATGTAATGAAGGGAAATCATGGCCACGGAGTGTCAGACATCTGAAACAGCCCAGTGAGTTGGACGAGCATAGGTCGAAAATGAATTCCTTCACTCTTCACAGGCTATGTAGGGATCCCAACACTGGAGGAAGAGAAGTGAATTAGAGGCCCCATCAGGAAGGCTGAGATACTGCTCTTCCTGGTCAGGAGTCTTACATCAGGCTCTCCAAACCAGATCAGTTTTTTATACTCCAGTATTCAGATACAGTTCATGAGAAATTCCAAAATCCTAGAGTTTCAGTTGCCCCATTCATTACAGAATAATAGCAATGACCATGTCTATGCAGAGGGATTTATGGCATCTTAGAAAGGTCTGTGACAATGGTCCCAACCCAAAGGGAACACGTGGAACATGGCAGAGGATGAATTTAACCCAATGGGACCAAAAAAGATGTATGACACTGTCAACCAGAGTCCCACCCCTGAGGACCTGATGGGAATTAGCTTATCTCAAAGGATGCCTTCTTTTAGAAAGGGAACTCCAAAAACCAGGTGTTCCTTCACCTTCTACCCCGTGCATTTCCTCCAATAAGCGGGTAAAACCACAGAAAAGGTGCTCAGTGCAAGGAACTGAATTCACAGAAATAAATGTCCTGCCCTTTCATGAAGTGGGGGCTACAAACAGAACTTGGGTCATTATGGAATGGCAAGTATATCGTTCTGCACATGTGTTTGGAGCTTGAGGCTCATACCCAATGGCATCAGCATTCTCTTTAAATTTGTCCTCCCATGAATCACGCTTTGGTTATTTTACAGTCAAATGTTGCTGAAACCCCTCTCATTCCTTCTATCCATTAGCATGCTCCCGGGGACTGCTTGTTGGTCTTCAATTGTATTATAAAACATGTTAAATGGTCATTTTCAGATTGCTGACTTGTAGGAAACCTAGTAATAGATCGACAGGGGACAGATCTTTATAAATATCAGTATGTAAATGACTGACAAAATTAATGCTCAAGATGATGTCCGAGTCTACCCTTGGAATTTCCTTGGAAAGCAGTGCTCAGAGTTTCTCCTCTGCTGAAAGTCTCCAATACTCTGCCGGTAATTACATATCGATTCCACCTGTCAATGGCCATTCTGCCACGAGTCTTTACCCGCGAAATGACAAATGGATCTGGTCAAAATTCATCCCAAAGCCAAATCCAAAGGAAAACATCTTATTTACATAATGTCTGTGGGGAAGGAAAATTAATCCAATTAGAAAGTGAAAGGTGGAGATCATGTTGGAACAGGAATCACATCGATACAAGGAATCTAATGTAATTATTTCACACTCTTGTCTTAATAGGAGAATGTATGTGCTCTTTCTGAAGGAAGTAAAGACCAGTGTTTCAACGGGGAATGGGAAAGCTCACTCCCACCATCTTTAATACGGGAAGGGGTTAATGGGACTGCAGGACAGAGCACGCCATGTGTACTTGCAAGAGAAAAATACAGATAGTACTATGTGTACATTACAGTCATTCGTACTTGAATTCTCCCACATTGTGTCTCGTGCTTTCTTTGCGCTTCCTTCTTTTTGCAAAAACAAATAAATAAATAAATAACGTTCAAAAATATTATCAACCATGACCTCTTTACTGTTCTTCACCATCATGAAATGGCCGTCTTTAGGGTATTCTTATATTCCATTCACTTAATCATCTGTTTATCAAATATATATTAACAGTCTATGATGGTTTTGGAATAGGATGGAGTATGGGATAACAAGAGTCCTAGATACGAGGAAAACACTCATGGAAACATGTGACCCCTGTCCTCAGATATTTCAAATTCTAGTAGTTGGATAAGCCCATAAATGATGCATGCCACCCATATTCCATACAAACTCCAAGAGGACTGGCTGTAGAGTGCAATGGATATAGGGTCCATGAAGGCTAAGACCTTCAGGAGGAGACAGAGATGTTAAAAGAGATGATGTTTGCACTGAAACTTTTTTGTTCTTTGTATTAGTTTCTATTTTTGTTCAAATCTAGTGAAATGATTCAAGGAAGGAGCAAGTAGATATGAGTAAATGCATTAATACCCTGTAGTGTATTAATTTTTCCCTCTCCGTCTTCCAAATTCATGATATGTGCCACTCCATTTTTGCTACCAGAATGATCTTCCCCAAAGTTATGTAGAAATCCAGGTCACAATGCTTTTAACAGTCAGCGTGGGCCATCATAAGAAAAAAACACAGAGGGGGTGGCTTATCAGACAGACATTTATAGTCTCACAGTTCCCTTAGATCATGGATCAAGGTAGCCAGCATGGTCGACACTGCAGAGAGCTCTCATTGTAACTTAAGCATGTCCAGTCTGCTCTCTGATTCTGATGTCTCTTCTTACAAGGACATTAATCCAATTAGGGGGGCTCCGTCCTCATGACCTCATCTAACCCTAATGAGATCCCAAAGGCCCTTCTCCAAATATCATCACAGCTTTCAACATATGAATTTTGCAGGGACATACTTTAATCTATAGCAATGCTGAAGGCACTTCACCCTGAATCTATGAAACTGTTTCCATATGAAAAAATGAGCCAACCTTAGATCACTGTAGTTATTTTTGGAGAAAAAAAGATAATTTTTAATAAAAACAATCAGGTTGATAAAATGAACATAATGATTTATATTAAAAAATATCCAGGCTATATATTTACAGACAAGGATATATCAGGTCAGTCTGAAAATACATTTAAAATTGAACCTGACCTATGAAGATATTAACAAAGGCATTTACCATGATTAAGTGAGATTTAGTCCCAGGATGCAAAGGTGGTTCAATATTTGCAAATCAATCAATGTGATACACCCCATCAGTAAGAGAAAGGATAAAAATCCTGCAATCATTTCGATAGATACAGAAAAAGCATTTGACACAGTACTACATCTATTCATGATAGAAACCCTCCACAAAATAAGTTTAGAGAGAATATACCTCGATATAATGAAGACCATCTATGAAAAACACACAGCTAACATCATCGTCTATGGGGAAAAACCGAGAGCTTTTCATTTACAGTAAGGGACAAGACAAGAATGTCCACTCTCACCACTTTTATTCAACATAGTACTGGCATTCCCAGCCATAACAATCATATAACAAAGGACATTAAAGGCATCCGGATTGGTAAGGAAGCTGTAAAACTCATACTTATTGCAGATGACATGATTTATTATACAGAGAAAATCCTAAAGAATCCACCAAAAAACCCCTGGAACTGAAAAATTCAGCAAGGGTGGAGGATACAAAATCAATACACAGAAACCTGTTGCATTTTTATACACCGATAATGAAGAAGCAGAAAGAGAAATCAAGAAGACAATCTCATTTACAATTGAACCAAAAAGAATAAAACACTTAGGAAAAATCTAACCAAAGAGATGAAAAACCTGTACTCTGAAAACCATAAAACACTAGTGAAAGACATTGAAGATGACACAAATGAATGGAAAGATACTCCCTTCTCATAGATTGGAAGAACAAATATTGCTAGAATGTCCATAAACCCAAAGCAACCTACAGATTTAATGCAATTCCTGTCAAAATAACAACAGTGCTTTTCACAGAACTAGAACAATCCTAAAATTTGTATGAAACCACACACACACACACACACACACACACACAAATAACAACAGCAATCTTGAAAAAGGAAAGCGAAGCTGAAGTCATCCCCAAACCAGACTTCAGGTTATATTACAAAGCTGTAGAGATCAATACAGTATGGTACTGGCCCAAAACCCAACACATACATCAACAGAACAGAACAGAAAACCCAGAAATGAACTCACAGTGGTATGGTCAATTAATCTTTGACAAAGCAAGGAAGCATATCTAATGGGAAAAAATAGAATCTCTTCGACACATGGTGTTCGGAAAACTGGACAGCCCCGTGCAGATAAATGAACTGGACCCCTTTCTTGAACCACTTTCTTACACCACACACAATAATTCAAGATTGATTAAATACCTAAATATGGAACCTGAAACCACAAAAAATCCTCAAAGAGAGACAGGAGGTCATTTCTCTGACATCAACCATAACAACGTTTTGGTAAGTATGTCTCCAGAGGCAAGAGAAAACAAAAACAAAAACAAAAACACAAGGAAACTCTTAGGACTACATCAAAATGAAAAGCTTCTGCCTGGGAAGGGAAACATTCTACAAAATGAAAGACAGTCTACAGATTGGGAATAGATACGTGCAAATGACATATCCAATGAAGAGCTGGTATCCAAAACATATAAAGAGCTCATACAACTCAACACATACAGAAACTAATCCAATTAAACAAGAGCAGAAGACATGAACAGACATTTCTCCAAAGAAGACATCCAGATGGCCAACAGACACATGAAAAGATGCTCAACATCCCTCATGATTGGGGAAATTCAGATCAAAACTGCATTGAGATGTCACATCACACTTGTCAGAATGGCTAAAATCGAAAACACAAGAAATAACAAGTGTTGGAGAAAAGGGAACCCTCTTACAATGTTGGTGGGAATGCAAGCTGGTGCAGACACTCTGGAAGACAGTATGGAGGCTCCTCAAAAAAGTTAAAAAAAGAACTACCCTACAATGCAGTAAGTGCACTACTGGGTTTTACAAAAAACAAACAAACAAAAAAAAAAGCCCACAAAATAAAACAAACAAACAAACATAATTCAAAGGGATACATGGACCTGTATGTTTACATCTGCATTATTTACAATAGCCAAATTATGAATAAATGAAGATATGGTATGTGTGTGTCTATGTATACATAAAGGTGTGTATACAACCACAATGAAATATTAGTCAACCACAAAAAAACAGTGAAATCTTGTCATCTGCAACAATGTGGTTAGATCTAGAGCGTTCCACGCTTCATGCAATGAATCATTCAAAGAACAACAAATACTGTATCATCTCACTCATGTGTGGAATCTAAAAACAAAACAAGTGAACAAAGGAAAAGAAGAGACAAACCAAAAAAAACCCAGACACTGGAGCACAGAGAACAAACTGGTGGTGACCACAGGGGCGGTGAGTGGGGGATGGGTGAAACAGGCAAAAAGATTGAGAGTACCTTTTTCTGGACGAGCGCTGAGTGATGACTGGAAACGCAGAATCACCAGATTGCACACCTGAAACAAATGCAACACCGTTCACTAATTATCCCAGAACTAAAATTTAAAAACATTAATTTGAAAGAGCTGACATAGCTTATTTCTCCTTAAACCCCGAGGCTCTGTCTATTTAAAGCCCTCCTGCATGGTGGGATCGTGTGGTGCTATTTATAGAGAGCAAACAGGCAGAGATTGGGATTCTGGTGTCAAATTTTCACTGTGTCAGGAGGAGTCTTTTTTTTTTTTTTTTTTTTTTTTTTTTTTGCATATGTCAATCAGCGACACCAAGAAAAATCAGATTTCGGTGACTACCATACAGAAGAAAAGCCAGGTGTCTCCTTCTAGCTCCATGATGGTTGCATTGGATTTTCTAGTGCAGCTTCCATGGAAACACATCTGCATGAAGGCAGGAGAGAGAAGAGACTCTTCACGTTTGCTGTCAAGGGGAGCATCGCCCCGTCGGTGTCCTTGAAAGATGTTCATTGGACGTCTTCAAGGGAGTCTGTGTTGACACCGGGCCAAAAACCCAGCTGAATGAGAAAACCCTGAGTGCTCCTTACTGTTGCACAGCATTGAGACCAACTTTAGCAATTTTGTAAGACCTGCACTTTTTGGCATAGAGCTGGTGAGATGCTAGGGCCGGTTCATACTGGCTTGAGAAATAATTATTCCATTTTCAGGAATTTTGTGAGCTGTTTGATCTCGCTTAGGTGCTTTAAATTGGCAGTGAAGAGGATATTTGCATCAAATAACTTGGGAATGGCTATAACTCAGATTTTTTTTTTTTTTTTTCCGTCCTTAGAGGAACTTGCTAAATATTTACCAGCACACTGCCGCATGTAATTCAAATCTTTGGTCTATTACCTGGATGTTAAAAAGCCAAGTCAACCACCTCATAATGATTTATATACAACCAGTTTTCTTCTGTCTGCATGGAAGAGAATTTCTTGCTAGCCCTGGTGCAGCAGATAGAATCAAAATGTTTAATTTGATCCAATACTGCAATTTGGGGGAATAAAAAGAGTATTTGCTTCCTATACAAACAAGGTGGTTTTGATTCATAGCTCCCTGCTCCTCCCCACTAAAAGCAACTACAAGCCCTAGAAATAACACAAGGGGCAACCAAAGAATTCTGAAAGGTGAAAAGCAGGAGGCAAACTGCTTTAGGATCTCAGAATTATTATATGACAACACCAAGTAAGTCTAGCACTACTAGCAAAAGGGATTGATGTGAAATCTTGCCAATAATATGTAGCTGGGGGAGGTACCCTCCTTTCCTGCCAGCACCCAGACTCCCATTCTCACCTAAAGACACCAAGAGTCAAATTCCCACCAAACTGGTGTGTTGATTTTAATGCAACTCCTATGAAAATCCCAACAAGATTTTTTGGTTTTTTTTTTTTTGGTAGATATGGACAAGCTTATTCTAAAATGTAGAACACAAGACAGCCACTCTACAACAGCTGAAAACCATTTGAGAAAGAAGAGGAAAGGAAGATGGTCATGCTACCCTATATGTAATCCTGCCATTTTTCTCATAGTGATTAAAACAGGATGACACTGCTGGACGGATACACTATGCTCAGTGGAACGCAGTCATGAAACCAGAATCAGAGGCACATAACCCACACATCAACTGATTTCTGTCAAAGTTGCAAAAGAAATTTAATAGAGGAAACATAGTTTTTCAAGAAATAAAGTTGGAACAATTGCCCCTCTCTTGTGTACACACCCAACTAACAAAACAAAGAACCCAAACCCTCAACCACAAATCTTAAATGTTAATTCAAACTTGAACACTGGATTCAAATATAAACATGTTATCTTTAAAGAAAAACACCAGAAAACAAGCTCATAAAAGTGAAAAACTTTGGCTACTTGGAAGCCTGTGTGAAGACAATGGAAAGATAAGCTACGGACTGGGAGAAAATGCTCACAAACTTCATATCTAATGCAGGACTAGTATCTACAATAATAAAGAACAGTCAGGGGCCAAGAAAGACAAGAATCCATCACAAAAAGATGGAACACAGAGGAAATTGTAGGGCATTGAAAGGATTCTATATGATATAGTAGATCCATATCATTATACATAGTCAAAACCCATAAAATGTACAGCACCAGCAGTAAACCATCGGCATCAATTAATAACACTGTATCTCACAAACTGTGTACAGGGGAGATCGATGTGTGGGAACTTTATATCTTCTGCACAATTTATCTGTCAACCTAATGCTGTTTTAAATAATTAAAAAAAAAAATAGGGGCATCTGGGTGGCTCAGTGGGTTAAGCCTCTGCCTTCGGCTCAGGTCATGATCTCAGGGTCCTGGGATCGAGCCCCACATCGGGCTGTCTGCTCAGCAGGGAGCCTGCTTCCTCCTCTCTCTCTGCCTGCCTCTCTGCCTGCTTGTGATCTGTCTGTCAAATAAATAAGTAAAATCTTAAAAAAAGAAAAAAAAAAGGAACAAAAACATGAATCGACTATGCTGGCTACATTTTCCTCATGTCACCATGGACTTGGGAAAAATTCCTCCACATCTGGCACATAGAACATGCTGTCTTCCACCGAAAGCAGCCCTGTTGACCCTTCTGGAGAGGCCATCTGAGTAGACCATGTAATGCTGCTGGTCACTCACTGAGGCCCGGTGAGCCTGAAATATTGCTCTGGGTCAACACACCCCCCCACCTAGACCTTCAACTCTGCACTCATCTATGGACATCCCATTTCTCCCCATCCTTCTCCCCTCCACACACAATCAGGGACACAGAGAAGAACATGATAGTGTTCCATAGATTTATCTTTACAGGGGAGACTATTTCCTCCCCTCCACATGCAGCAAGCAGTGTGACCAACATTTGCTCTGAAGGCATGCCCTCCACTTGACGGAGCTCTATGATGGGTGATTTTTGGTGCCCCTCAAATACTAAGACTGTAGCTCAACTTTGCATCTTACTAAAGGACAGAAATGGAGCCCCTTGATCCTGGCCAGAACCAAGCCCTTAAGAGTTCCGTGAAAAACCACCTGATTGGGGTGACTCACTGGCTCTGCGGTTGGCACAGTGGCTCTTGGAATTTGAATCTTGACTTACCTCAAACCTATGTCTTAAAGGAAGAGGATTCCACTCTTATGAACACTACTCCAAATAAACCACTGGCAACAGGAGACACCCTGAGTTTAAAATAAGGCTTTGAATGCATAGGAATGTTTGGAAGACACAAGGAATATGTGTTCATGAGGAAAAAATAAATAAATAAAGGCTTGTTGAAGACTCGATTTTGGGTAGCTAACCCAAGAAAAGTAAGACATTCTCATTGTTTTCCATGGCAGGTAATAATCCCTTTTAAAAAAAATGTATTTTGGAATTTAGGATTGACTATTCTAAATATGACTATCCTATTTATTGTAATATTGGGAGCCTGGTAAGGTAAAAGTTAAAATACAATGCTCACTTTCAATTTTATTATTTATACTTATATACAAATTCAGAAATGATTATATTGTGGTTATTCCTAAGGACAATGAATTAATGTCTCTACCTCGAGCTAATGGTTGAAGCATCTTTTCTAGTCAGAATTTTTTTTCCCACATTTTTTAGGTGAAACTAAATATTTTACTCTTTAAAGTTGAAGTTCACTCATTAGTACTGTCATTCTTTAATCATAAACAGCAGTTTGGATGGGAAACAACAGAGTCCAAAAGGTAGCAATAGAAATGTAAAAAAAAAAAAAAAAAAAACAAAAAACAAAAAACATACAGTTAACTCTTGAACAACATTGGGGTCAGGGGCACGGACCCCTATAAATTGAAACCTGCATATAACTTCTGAATCCCCTAAAAACCTAAATACTATCAGCCTCCTCTTGTCCAGAAGCCTTACTGATAACATAATTTACAGAGTAACACATATTTTATGTATTAAATGCATTATATACTGCGTTCTTACAATTGAGTAAGCTTCAGACAAGAGAATGGTATTAAGAGCAACAAAAGGAAGAAAAAGTCCATTTATAAGACTGCATTGTGTTTATTGAAACAAATCCATATGTAAGTAGATGGTCAGAATTCACACCCATGTTGTTCAAGTGTCGGGTGTGTAAGAGATGAATCAAAGTAAATGCATTTTCCATTCCTTCACCCATGTCGTCTTTTAGAACACAAACTTAGAGCAGTCTGACAATAAAGGAAAGATCTGGAAAACAATCATGCATATTCATGTTGAACTATAACATTAGCTTTGGGATTTTTACAGATTCTGCCATAAATAGCGCCTTGATCAAACTCATGCTTTAGCTCCAATTTTGTCTTTTTTCTTGGTTGCCTTTGGAGGAGAATGGGAATGGTTTCTTGAAACTATAACACATCCTTTGTCCCCAAATCTAAGTGAAATATGAAAAGATCCTTCACAAAGGATCCTGGGGGCTCTTTTGGACTGAATGGTATCCCCCCAAAATTCACAGGTTGAAGCCCTAATCCCTAGGACCTCAGAATGTGATTCTTTTTGGAGGTGGGGGTCTGTAAAGAGGGGATTATGGTAAAATGATGTTATGAGGAATCTCCACACTGTTCTCCAAAGAGGCTGCACCAACTTGCATTCCCACCAACAGTGTAAGCGGGTTCCCCTTTTTCCACATCCTCTCCAACACACGTTGTTTCCTGTCTTGCTAATTTTGGCCATTCTAACTAGTGTAAGGTGGTATCTCAATGTGGTTTTAATTTGAATCTCCATGATGGCTAATGATGACGAACATTTTTTCATGTGTCTGATAGCCATTTGTAGGTCTTCATTGGAGAAGTGTCTGTTCATGTCTTCTACCCATTTTTTGATATGATTGTCTGTTTTGTGTGTGTTGAGTTTGAGAAGTTCTTTATAGATCCTGGATATCAACCTTTTGTCTGTACTGTCATTTGCAAATATCTTCTCCCATTCCGTGGGTTGCCTCTTTGTTTTGTTGACTGTTACCTTTGCTGTTCAGAAGATTTTGATCTTGATGAAGTCCCAAAAGTTCATTTTTGCTTTTGTTTCCTTTGCCTTTGGAGACATATCTTGAAAGAAGTTGCTGTGGCTGATATCAAAGAGGTTACTGCCTATGTTCTCCTCTAGGATTCTGATGGATTCCTGTCTCACGTTGAGGTCTTTTATTCATTTTGTGGTTATCTTTGTGTATGGTGTAAGAGAATGGTCGAGTTTCATTCTTCTATGTATAGCTGTCTAGTTTTCCCAGCACCATTTATTGAAGAGACTGCCTTTTGCAGAACAGTGTGGAGATTCCTCAAGAAATTAAAAATAGAACTTCCCTATGACCCTGCCATTGCACTACTGGGTATTTATCCCAAAGATACAGATGTAGTGAAAAGAAGGGCCAGCTGTACCCCCATGTTTATAGCAGTAATGGCCACGGTCGCCAAACTGTGGAAAGAACCAATATGCCCTTCAACGGATGAATGGATAAGGAAGATGTGGTCCATATACACTATGGAGTATGATGCCTCCATCAGAAAGGACAAATACCCAACTTTTGTAGCAACATGGACGGGACTGGAGGAGATTATGCTGAGTGAAATAAGTCAAGCAGAGAGAGTCAATGATCATATGGTTTCACTTATTTGTGGAGCATAACAAATAGCATGGAGGACAAAGGGAGTTAGAGAGGAGAAAGGAGTTGGGGGAAATTGGAAGGGGAGGTGAATCATGAGAGACTATGGACTCTGAAAAACAATCTGAGGGTTTTGAAGGGGCGGAGGGTGGGAGATTGGGGGAACCAGGTGGTGGCTATTATGGAGGGCATGGATTGCATGGAGCACTGGGTGTGGTGCAAAAGCAATGAATTCTGTTATGCTGAAAAGAAATTTAAAAAAATAAGTATAGAAAAAAAAATGAGGGGTGCCTGGGTGGCTCAGTGGGTTAAAGTCTCTGCCTTTGGCTCAGGTCATGATCCCAGGGTCCTGGGATCGATCCCCACATCGGGTTCTCTGCTCAGCGGGAACCTGCTTCCTCCTCTCTCTGCCTGCCTCTCTGCCGACTTGTGATCTCTGTCTGTCAAATAAATAAATAAAATCTTTAAAAAAAACAAATGAGGTCACAAGGATGGGCCCTGATGCCATAGGACTGGAGTCCTTATAAGAGGGGATGAGGACACAGACAAGCACAAAGGGACAACCACGTGAGGACACAAGGAGAGCATGGTGTCCACACACCAAGGAAGGGGCATAATCTAACAAATTATTTCAGAGAAGCACATATAACTGCTCATTGTTTCCCCTGTAATGGAGAACCCATCTCACCGTATTTCCATGTGGATTCTCTTTCAGCAAATATGAAAGCGTTCATGAAATCTTTTGAAGGTCTGCCTTCCCCTTTCTCGTCTTCACAGCACAGACTGTGGAGTGGAATCTGTTTGTTCCTTTTTGAAATGCTTCTCCATCTGCCCTGGACGTCTGCCATTCAAACAAGTTGCTTTGAACTAGCATTCCTTCCTCTGAGGGTAGCCACTGGCTTTTTTTCATGTTTGCTCTTTTTGGGCTTTGTCTGATCTTTAATTTTTTTTTTTTTTTTTTGGTAAGATAATGGCAGATTCACGTGCAGCCTTAAGAATTTATATAGAGAGATCTCATGAATGCTTCACCCTGTTGTCCACATCTTATTAGATTATAATATTGTATCACGATGAAGATAACATTGTTAATACAACCAAGATACAGATCATTTCCATCAAAGTTCCCTCATGACGCCCTTTTCGACAGAAACATAACTGGAATCAGACAGTGTGTCGTCTTTGGGCATTGATTTTTTATCCAGTCAATTTTTCTCTCAGGATTTATCCAGCTGGATGCACTTATCAATCATTCATTCCTTTTTATTGCTGATAAATTATGGAAGTCCCTCTTTGTTCATGGGGGCTAGGTTTCCAACCCCCAGTGGATGCCTGAAATCCTGGATACGTAAGGAACGTATGGGGTCCCTGGGTGGCTCAGTCGGTTAAGCGTCTGCCTTCAGCTCAGGTCATGATCGTGGAGTCCTGGGATCACATCCCACATGGGGCTCCCCGCTCAGCAGGACGTCTGCTTCTCCCTCTCTGTCTGTCCCTTTTCCCCCTGTGCTCTCGTGCTCTCTTGCTCACTCTCTCTCAAATAAAATAAAAAATAAAATAAAATAAAAGTATGGAACATATGCTCTGTTTTTCCCTATACACACATACCTATGATGAAATTTGGTTTGTAAGTTAAGCACAGTAAGAAAGGAACACATACCTAAGAGGAAAATAGGCCAGTGGTAGCAACATACTGTTATAAGTTATGCCATGTGCTTTCCCTCTCCCTCAAAATACAGTGCTGTCCTCACCGCTGTGCATCCGGTGATGATGTGAGATGGTAAAATGCCCACATGACGAGATGAAGTGAGGCCAGGGACGTGGGCACTGTGATGTAGCCTGAGGCTACTGTCCACCTTCTGCGGATCCATCGGGACCAGCATCAGCTTCAGAAACCGCAGGCGAGGTGGCGGAGAGGAGGGCCACGTGTAAGGATACATCACAGTAGGGGCACCTGGGTGGCTCAGTGGGTCAAAATCTCTGCCTTCAGCTCACGTCATGATCTTAGGGTCCTGGGATCAGGCCCCACACTTCAGGTTCCACACTTAGTGGGAAGTCTGTTTGTCCCTCTCCCTCTGCCCCACCCCCTACTTGTGCTCTCTGTCAAATAAATAAAATCTTTTCTAAGAAATTAAAAAAAATAAATAAAAATACCGGGCACCTGGGTGGCTCAGTGGGTTAAGCCTCTGCCTTTGGCTCAGGTCATGATCCCCGGGTCCTGGGATCGAGCCCCGCATCGGGCTCTCTGCTTGGCAGGGAGCCTGCTTCCTCCTCTCTCTCTGCCTGCCTCTCTGCCTACTTGTGAGCTCTTTCTCCATCAAATAAACAAGTAAAATCTTTAAAAAGGACACATTGCAGGGGTACCTCATTCCCCTGCTAAAGAACTTACCGGCACGCCCAGTTTAGCTCCGTAAGCATAAAGCTCCTAGGATGATCTACAGACAAGAGTTTATGTAACCACAAGTATCCATTTCTCTGGCATTAATTCCCTAAAGTTCTGGGCCATAGACTTGCTGCTCGTTTACTTTTTTAGAGAAATTACCGAACTGTCTCCCACAGAGACAATTCCACTGATGCTACCGTAGGATCCTACACATGCCCCAGTTTCTGCACAGTTCTGCCAGCATTTCGTGTCCTCACTTCATTTCTTATTTTGGTCATTCTCACACCTGGGTAGTGCTATCTCCTGGTGACTTTAATTTGCAAGGTGCCTGATGCCCAGTGACAACAAAGCTCTTTTTATGTCTTTGCCATCCACAACCCTCAATGTCTGCCTTTGTCCTATTTTCTGATTAGGTTGCCTGATTTCCTTCATTGTTGACTTTGCAGAATATTTTTTTTTTTTAAAGCATCTTCTTTATTTCAGAGAGCTAGACAGAACTTAAGCAGGGGAGAAGCAGACTGAGAAGACAAAAATGTCAAGCATACTGGCCACTGAGCATGGAGACCCATGTGGGGCTTGATCTCGTGACCTGAGATCATGATCTGAACCGAAATCGAGAGTCAGTTGCTTAACTGACTGAGCCACCCAGGTGCACCAGATTTGGAGAATTTCTTATATATATTCCAGCTGTTAGTCCAGATCTTTGCAAATATTATCCTGGCTGTTGTATTTTTAATGTTTTTGTTTGTCTGTCATTTGTTTTTTTCTCCTTTAATCACTTTATTAAGTTTCAAACTAGGAGCATTTTGAGATCTGACTTCTCTGCAGTTTTATCTTTCCAGGCACATTTTGTAAGGAGAAGTGTTTTATGACTTCTTGCTCTCCATATATTTTTATTGTAAAAGAAATAGCTTTGTTGGCCACGTAAGTGATTAATGCAATTTTACTCAGTGACCTAAGTGCATGACTATTTATTTTGCATTATTTTTATGGTTAAGGACATGCATGAATTCCAGGATTTCCTTGTGATCCTCATTGCTACAACTGAACTCTTCTTTTATAACATAATGTGGACTTTAAACAAATTAACAAGGAAAAGAGCCAAATGTATTCAATTTTATTCTCATCTTCACATTACTGGGCAGATAAGTAAGCCGCCACACTATGTGTTGGATACAATGTTTCCTAATATTAACATGGTAAACAAAATCAAAATACCCATCACAGTAGATGCATAATTATTGATTAAAACTTGATACTATTTCTAAATGTAAAAGTAAGAAGATCAACCAAAGTATCAAGAATAGAAGGAAACACCCTAACTCAATAAATACATTTACAGAAATCCAGCCCCATAATGATACTGATAATGAAACATGAGGACCCCTTTCTTCAAAATTAGAACAAAGGAAGAGTATCTGTTACTTTGATGCACGTCCAGCACAGGAGAATAAAGTATACAAATTATAAGAAGAAAAGCATGAACATTTTCACAGATAAACTGATGCCTCAGACATAACAAGGGACAGAAACAGTCATCTATCAATAACTCAGCAATTATTTGATATAAGACCAATGCAATCATTAAAAAAGATAAATATTTTTCCTCCTTGTTGCAAATCATTTACAATAACAATAATGTACAATGTACATTGGGGTTAATCTGGGAAAAAAAAAAAAAAAAAAACTTTGTGTGGCTTTTTGCAACTTTTCCAGGAAATGACAAAATTAGATTTAAAAATGAAAGAAAATTGCTTTATTTTTTCCACTTTTGATAATTTCTGCTTGTTGTCTGTGGCTTTTCTTCATGACGTGGCTTTTTCAAGAATGACCGTAAAACGATGGTCACAGGTTACCGCAGCAATCGACAAGTGTGTGGGATTACAACACTCAGAGACAAAACTCCCATCATAGAAGGAACTTTTGAACAATGCCGAGAATTCTTCCAGGAACCTATCAGAGAAAAATTCCCCTTCCAGGCTTATATATTTGACCTTTATAAAATCCAAAACCCACAAGAGATTTCTCCCATCTGGACAGGTATTCACAGAATTCTTATTCAACGAAAGGTAGGCCTTTCCGAGCCTTGACCCCTTATGCAGATTTTTGTGACCTCCATACAAACAAGGGAAAAAATGAAAATAGAGACACTGACCTTGGACAGGAGAAGGAAGAAGGTGACAGGTGGCTTGATGGTTTAACCTTGAGATCATTTCAGACTTCCAAGCTGAAAACACCCAGATGCCATGGGACAAACCATCCAATGAGAAGTATGGACCAGCATGCTCTCTAGAAGCAGAAAATCAAGAAAAAACCCATCTCTCTTATTCCAGGTCTAGACAATGTTCATGATGTAGGACAGGTAGTGATGGGGCAAACCACCCAATGAAAAGTAGGGTCCAGCATGCTCTATAGAAGTAGAAAATCAAGAAAAAAATGCATCTTTCTTGTTCGATGTGTGGACAGTGTTCATGATATGTAGTGATGGGGATGGTTTCTGAGTTCCTGATGATGGTCTCGGTCTTTATCTGGACATGGCTCATACATTCTCATTTTTTTAAAACTCCATGACCTCTTACACTGATTACTTGTGTTTTTAATCAGAATGGTGTCTTTCGATAAAATGTATTCTTTAACCAAATGAGAAAAATAAATTTTCTCCCCCAATCGTCTCCTAGAAAGTTGACCCATTCCAAAGCAAATGTTCTCAGTATTAAAGCAGATGCCTTCTGTTGGAGGGACCAATGAGAAGTAGGGACCAGCAATGTTCAATGGGTTCAATCAAGTCGAACCCATTCAATGGGTTGAACCCATACAATTGAACCCATACAATGTTCAATCAAGTAATGTTAGCAGAATGGTAACCACTCAGTCTTGAGCGATAATTGCACTTTTTTTTTTGATAATTGCACTTTTTGAATGAAATTCTGCATAAAGAAATCGGCCACCTCTGAAACAAAACACCTAGCAATTCCAGAGGGCAAAGTGAAGCAAAACATCCTATTATTTTAGAAGAGCATGTGTTTTAGCTGCTCATACAAAGACTGTCGCTCTGAAACAAATGGCCATGCTTCTTAAACACGGTCATCACACAGGAATAATTTGAGACCCATTTTGTAGGATTTCTCTTTCTGTAAAATGCCACGAAGCTCTCCTTCCGTGAAGCCGTTCACGATGTCTTTGCAAAGCTCATTTCCAAATTGCAGAGGGAAACGTTCGCTCAATTACACACTTGGGAGCGAACTTTGAAGAACCTCACACACCATCATTTCATCCACCAAACGCCTCGTAAGAAGAGTAATTGCTTGGTAAACTCTTGCTTGCACTGATTAACTCTTTAAAAAATCATTTACCGGTTTACAGTCCCCTAGTTACACGCACGTCAAACTGAGAGGTAAAACCTACACACGCTCTGGGCTGGTTTCTTACTCTTGTATTTACCAAAGACTAAACGCTGAAGGATTTTGTGGCCGTGGGACTTTAAAACTCTACATTCTAAACATTGCCATTTGACGACTTCGTTCTTTCATTGTTTTTTTGTTTGTATGTTTGATATTTTTTTGGATGTAGAGTCACTAAATCTAAGATTACAAACATCCAAAAGATTATTAAGCTTGTGTCGCTGCATAAAATACGTCTTGAAAATTTATTTCAGCACGCAATACTTTCGTGTTTCAAAATTTAAAAACAAATGCATGAACCGATAAATATTGGGAAGGCTTGCCTCTCTAGGTGCCCCAAACCAACTCTATTAGATCATTTTACACATGTTTATGTATTGTCCCAGTATTTTTATGTAGTTATAATCAAATATAAATATGCATGCAAATGAAAAAAGCACAAATGTATATTTAAGTAAGTATGCATAAATAAGTGTACAAATATATGTATGCATTTTCATTGATCCTTTTTGCTCAAAAGTCTATTATGCATCTTGACTTTTATTCCCCAAGTAATTGTTTATCTTTTTAAATGATTTTTATGATTTTTTAAATTTTATTTTATTCTTTTTCAGTGCTCCAAAATTGATTGTTCAAGGATTTTTATTTGTTTGTCAGAGAGAGAGAGAAAGAGCATAAGCAAGGGAGTGGCAGGCAGAGGGAGAAGCAGGCTTTCTACTGAGCAGGGAGCCCAACGCAGGACTAGATCCCAGGACCCTGGGATCGTGACCTGAGCTGAAGGCAGCTGCTTAACTGACAGAGCCACCCAGATGTGCTATACCTCTAGTTTTTTATCTAAAATGTTTTCATACCCAAGGTCAACAAGATTTTCTTTTATCTCTAGTAGTTTTACAGTTTTGCCTTTTTCTTTGAAGCCGGTTTCTTCGGAGTTCATTTTTGTGAGGGTTTTAAGTTTTGTGTCTCTAGTTTTGCTTGCGATTTTTTATTCATTTCTTTTTTTTTTTTTTTGACTTTTTCTTTGACCCACTGGTTATTCAGGATTGTGTTAATGTCCACATATATGTAGATTTTCCAGCATCCCTCTTGTTTATTTTGAGTTTCATACCATTGACGTCAGAAAGGATGTGTGGTATGATTTCAACCATCTTAAATTTGCTAAGACTTGTTTTGAAGACTAGTAAATGATTTATCAGGAGAATGAATGTTCTGTGTACACTCGAGAAGGATATATTGTGTTGCTGTTGGGTGGAATATGCTATAAATGTTCATTTTGTATAAAGTATGGTTCAAGTCCAATGTTCCCTAGTTAAATTTTTGTCTGGATGATCTATCCATTGCTGAATGCTGAGTATATCATTCCCCTGCGATCATTCTGCGGTCTTTTTCTTCTTCTGACTTGTTACTATTTGCTTAATACATTTAGGTGCTTGGATGTGGGGTGTATATATATTTTGGTTGTTGTAGCTTCTTAAAGATAGATCCCTTTGTCATCATATCATGACTTCCTTTGTCTCTTATTACAATTTTTGGCTTCCAAAGTGTTTTTTGCCTGACGTTAACTATAGCCTTCCCCTCTCTCTTTTGGTTTTGGTTTTGGAATATCCTTTTCCATGCCTATGTTTGGCATGGACACACATGTCCTTTAGACTTAAAACTGGGATCATCACCTGAGCCAAAGGCAGATGCTTAACCCACCAAGCCACCCAGGGGTCCCCTAATTGTTTATCTTGAACATCTTTACAGATGTCTTCACAAGATGATTTTTATCTTCCTTTCACACACCTCCATAGCACTCCATGCCTTCGACGGATCGCCATAGCTGTGCACGCTCTTGCCATAACAGAAAGCATGTGCCTGACTAACCACGCACGTGTCCCTTCTGTCGGGGAAGACAAACATCTTCTCCAGCTACACTTCCAGATTCTTGGCTCTGTCTTTGCAACAGCAGAAGGATTCACAAGAGAAAAGCGTACAGATGTGTGCAAACTTTGATGTGACACGGGAGCCTTTATAGAAGTGAAGACGCTGAGAGACATTTTTGTACTGAGCTTGAGGAAGCATGGACAGGCTTGGACAGATGCGGTAGGACAGCAGGGTATGAGCTCAGGGTAGTAAACCAGGGAAAGTTAGCAAGATTGGTTCCTTTGGATTCCTCTTGCCGTCCCTCTGTCTTGTGTACCAGGATGTTCTCCTTTATTCTGGGTTTAGCCAGGGCCCCTCTCATCTGGGGAAATCACGACCTGCTTCAGGGAAAAGGCAGACACTCCTTCCTGACACCGCCATTTCCCACATGCCTTCACCTGAAGATATTAAGTGCCTTGACTGGGCTCCTGCACCCTGAACCCTGTCACCACACACTAATGCATGTGTACCGAAAGGGTATGTATTCAAATGAAGATCGTTGGTTCGGTTGACAAGTGCTCTTGTCATTGGGATGGTTTTCCCATACTGTATCCTACAGTCCTTGCACTGTTTTATTATTCCCTCTTGCCAAAAATATAAGAGCTTTGCCAAAAACCTGTGTTATTTAACTTTGGATCCTGGCAATCTGATCTAAAATCCCCATGGATTTCAATTTGCTGTACAATACTCTGAGTCAGGTGCTAGTATGAGCCACCATATTTCAGACAAACACACATGCATGCGTACAGATGCACTCAAAGACACACACACACACACACACACATCATACAGACACACTCAAAGACACACACACACACACACACACACAGTGCCAATGAGCTTACCCAACACTGCCAAGCCGAAACTGGAAACAGAGCCAACTGGTTTCCCATCACAGGCGCCATTTTCAACTCCAACAAAAATCACAACTGGGCAAACTCATGTCCAGGATGTTGAAGGACTGCCCCCAGGAAGCTCAATCAGCCAGATTCACACCAGAACGCCTTTCTCCTCAGACAAGAAGATCTTCGATCCTTCCTCAAAATGCTCTGTTCCTTGAAGCCTCTTAAACAACATTTCCCCCTTGTCCTTGAGTCCCCCTTCAGACCTTCCCGATTGGTTCCTTGTTTCACTCATCACCTGCCCGTCGTCCTTTTGCAGACCCTCCTGCATCAAAGCAAAGCAAGCCTTTCCAAACATATGACTTCTCGAGTTCCTGTCTTTGTATTACACTCTCTCATCGCTAAACGCATTCAGATAGCTTTGACAACCATCTTAAACTTTTTTTTCATATTAATATCTATTTCCCCCCTACAGGAATTTCTACTCACATTTCCCATAACATCAAAAACACTTTCATTCATTCATGTAATTTATCCTTTCCTTCCAGAAACACGTCTTGGGCCCTCTGAGCATTCCAGGCAGGATGGAGCTGTTTCACGCATCACCTGCCCATGCTGTGTGAACCGATAACTTTGATTTCTTTGTGACCACCTAATGACAGATTATCGACCCCCATGCCATTACTGGTACCACTGGGCTTTTCCCAGTTGCTAAGGACTTCCCTTACGGTGGTCAAGAGCACGTCAATATGAAATTGATGGAAAACCTTGAAAGCCAGACATTGCTTGCACGTAAAAAAAGACAAATGCTTTTCCCTCTTAGGCTCTTCTTGTCAGGGTACTATGACCAAAAAAATAAAGTGTTCATATTAAACCAATGAAAATATAGGTATTTAATTACCACCTATATACTACGGACATTCACGGATGGTATAAATACATGTATATGCATATGACACATATATACAATGTATATCTTACTTTGTATAAAGTATACAATATAGTTACTATGTTATATTAAAGCAATATGTATCATACCTTAGTATATGTCCTATATGATAGGTATAAATATATATTTCTCTGTATTAAAATTACAGTATACTACTTGTTATAGTATATACACATAGTATGCATGCATATTTGGATGATGTTATTATTTTATTCTTCATATGTAATTTCATTCTTTGTATGTATATACATATATACACACATATATACACAATTGTTGCATCTTCTCTATTATATTTAAGCCAAAGATAAACATTTTTACCACATTTCTAAGCAGCCACATTTCCTAAGAAATTTTTACAAAATTTCAGAATTCCTGAGGAAGCAGAGCAAAGATAATTCAGAGGAAAGTAATTTTACTATCAACATTTTAGAAACCCTGCAAATACCCTTTAAGATTATTAAAGATGCATTTGCATGAACCAAGCTCCTTCTCGCCCCTAATTTTTATCAGGCATGCTGGCTTCAGAGCAGCTGATGTGGTTCTTGATTTCCCCAGTGGCTCCTGGGCTGATGCAGGGTTTCAAATCAAGGGAGGTTTACTCCCCCAGAATGAGAATGAGGAAATTTATTTCCTGCCAAGAATTCAGGAGTGCTTTAGAGAACAGAGTGTGCTTTCTCAAGACTCTTCAGCAAAATATCTCTAACAAACATGTGGAGAGGTTAAGAGAGAATTCTTTATTCCCCAGTGTTTTAAGAAACACTTCAAGTTTTCCTCTGGACTGGATCGGGGTCTGTCGTGGCTAAAATATCAAACTGGTGTTTAGACCAATGCAAACGACTTTGTGTCACGTGATGTAAATACTGTACATATCTAGGAATAAGCTGCATTCCCCGCAACACGGCCTGCACTAGCAAGGACTTCAACAATTCAGGGAGGGGATGAGATCCATCTAAATTTTATGTCCCCTAATTCCTGTGCCTACTGGTTATTACAGCCCCATGTTGCCTGACCTTATGTGCCCACCAAGGTTGCATGGGGCTCTGTTTCATAGTTCCTACACCAACTCACTCTGAGGAGCTTGGGGTCTTTGCTCTTGGTGGGTGGGTCTAGAGTCTTCTATCCACATCTCTGATGTTCCTGATTTCCTACTCTTCCTCTGCTGAAATCCTCTAGGTGTCAGTGCTGACAAGAGGTAGTCAGTTCCCATGGGTAGAGGGCCGTAGTAAGGTTTAGCATTGATTTCCAAACATTTTAGGGAGTCCCAGCTTCTGGACTTTGATTCTCCAAGAGTCTTGATTTATTGAGCATGGGGATGGGGTCAGGGGCCAGGGGCCATGCAATGGTCACCCCACCCCCACCCCCAGGATACATGTGCAGAGGTCAGGAGATGTTTTTGGTTGTCCCCACTAGGAACGAATGCTGGATGCATGGAGCAGGTAGATCCTAAACATCTTGCATTGCACAGATTTTTCCTTCTCTGGGTCAGAAAGTCGACAATGCTGAGGTCGAGAAAATGCATGAGAGCTTTTGGACATGAGGCAAGACCAGATAGTTGGGTGGAGGAAGTTGTGTGACTTTAGTTTTGGGTACGGGTGGAGTCTCTATGAGGGACAGGGGTCTGTGTTTGGATTCTGTGGGAGCCGGGAATGTAGATTCGTGCACGGCATGAGTCTTGGTGTTTGTCACGCTGCAATGCTGTAACAATCTGGTGCTGTACTCAGATCCCTCACTGTCTGGCTTCTCAGCTAGCTGAGATGTTCCAGAAATTGGGACCTGGGTTCTTTCTCCAAGGCCAGAAGACATTGGATTGCTCTCTACCCCACTTCCTAAGATTGCTCTCTTCCCCACACTAACCTGCATAAGCTTCCTGAGCTCTTTGGAAAGACCCTAGAGGAAAACACACAAAGGGTATTGGTAAACGGCCAACATTGCCTGGGTCTGGTCCCTGCATGCACATGTTTCTTCCTGTGTCTGGAACCGATGTTCAGACTAAACCCATCAACCTTACACAGACATGAAGTAAGATGTTGATGGATGGTTTGTGCTGAAAAATGAGTAGCCATGCTACCAAGACCTCTCCATAAAAACCTAGGAACGTCCATCCTTTTGTTGATGGATTTCTCTCTTGGTGTGAAGCCTTGTGACATTGCTGGGCATTGTGTATAGTTGGGCAGAATGAAGACATGTGTAACCCACACTCCACAAATACAACTTTTGTACATGTTTGTTGGCTGGAGTATAGACCACATCTTATCCAGAGGGATTTCCTCTGAAGGCCTTATATAAAAAGCTGTGTTTTCTTATGGGTTTTGGTTTCTTTTTCACATTTCTTTATCTCTAAAGCTAAATGCAAGTGACTAATGCTTTCCCTGAAGACATCCCAGTGATGTTATAGTTGCATGTGAATGAGGTACCATTGTAAGTTGGCGGCCGTAAAGGACTTGCATTGGGCTGGAACAGAGAATGTACCCGGTTCTCTTGACCCCAACAATAACTGTGTCTTAAGTTGCTTAGGAATTTGTATCCAAAGCCAAGTGAGACCTGGCAGCAACCCCTTAAATCAGGAATACATTATTCAAGCCAAAAGGATAGGATAAACAACAAAGCGTACACTTTGCAACGCTTTCAGACACAAGTTGAAACCTGATAGCAAATGTGTAGTGTAAAATTTATTAGAAGGGTTCAAGTTTAAAGACGAGCGTGCCAATGTAAATTTTTCCAAAACTTATTTGATTTTACCAACATCATTTTTGTTCTTTCTCTGGAGAACGACACAAACATGCATGCGTTATCCAGTGAAGGTATGCATCAGTGATGTTAATTATAAAATTCAAGTGCATCTCGGGAACTTTGACCATAAAACCATATTTCTGGGACGCCTGAGTGGCTCAGTGGGTTAAGCATCTGCCTTTGGCTCAGGTCATGACCATGTCCCCTATGGGGCTCACTGGTCACTGGGGAGCCTGCTTTTTCCTCTCTCTCTCTCTCTCTCTCTCTCTCTCAGATACATAAAATCTTAAAATCGTATTTCTAAAATGATCCAAAATGTATATTTCCATCAGCCTTCATTCATTCCCTAAAGAATTAATTCCCAAGAAGGAGGGGGACAGACACAGATGTCACAGATCCAGAAAAATAGTCTGGATCGGATTCTAACTCTGATAGTTTATCTTTAATTTATTCACATGTGTTTCAAACTCTGTAGAGGTTACAGGATTCTGTGATGGGGAGGTGGGGCACAATTTAAATCATTCTATTGCAAACAGAGGGGGAAAAAACCCCAAAGGGGGTGGAAAAACACGTTGCTGCCTAACATATGTAAAAAAAAAAATCCCTTGGTAAATGATTGCATTTCTACACATATGTGCAGATTAATTTAAGTAATCTAATTAATCTGCAATTAATTAGATTCAGTCTGGGAATGAAAAAAATCGACTGCAATTTTGTGGGTAGCTGGGAGGGCAAACCGTTCCAGGTCTCCCACAAGAGCAGAATTGACGTTTTCTTTTCCTCCTTATGAAGGTCCTGAATCTTTAGAGCTTTATTTTGAATAACGGTATGGGTCTACCATATTCAAAGATGGTTGAAATGCATTTCGATATACTGCTTTGGTTTCCAAATTATCGAATATTCTCTCAAACTCTTTTTCTCTCCTCTCTCTCTCCTTTGGCACATGTGTAAACAGGGCATTTGGGGTGTTCATCCATTGCCGTCTGGTTTTTTCCCTCTCGTCCATACAGCAATTTTTTGCCTCTCAATTCTAAACATGGTCCACCACTCATGACCTAAAACAAATGTTTATGTCTGGAGACAGTCACACTTGACGGAGATGCTCACTAACCTACATTTCTCCATCACACACTGGTCATTTATGATAATAATAGGTACAGTTGACCCTTGAACAACACAGCGCGTAGGGACGGGAACCCCCGCAATGTCGAAAATCCACGGGGAAATTGAACTCCCCCTAAAACTTATCTGCTAATAGCCCACTGTTGACCAGGAAGCATATCCAATAACATCAACAGTGGACTCACACACATTTGTACTTCTCTAAGCTACGGAAAAGAAAATGGTATCGAGAAAGTCATAAGGAAGAGAAAATAACATTGTAGAGTGCTGGACTGTAGTCATCAAGAAAAATCCTCATACAAGTGGACCAGTGTGTTTCAAATCTGTGTTGTTGAAGGGTTTGAGTGTATACGTACAGATGAATAGAGAGAGAGTTTGAAGATTGTTATAACTCCAGATGAGCCTTTAGGATTCTTAAACTCATCACCCCACAGTCCGTGCTTTCTTTGGAGAGACCCTTCTCTGTCATTTGTCTCATAAGCATCCTGGGATTTCTTCATGCCTTACCTGCAAGCAGCCAGGATGTCATGTCCATTGGATAGACCTTTTAAGTTCTCTTCCACTTCTCTTTTGTTGAGAGTTCAAGGACATATTACTTAAAAGACAGTACCATAAAGTGTCACTGTGTAGAGTTGCTACAAAATTATGACAAATGGAAAATTTCTGACCCCTTGTAAGCCCATGTGTCTAGATTTTACTCTCTTGTTGCCAACTATTTTATCTACATTTCTGTAACCTACTGGAAATCAATCTATGGTCAGGCCAGTCTATGAATCCGAAAATTGGCCAATTTCATAGGAAGCAGATGGGAAAAATAATAGTTAATCTTGTATGTCATGAAGACAATGACAAAGACACCTAGAACCATACCATCATTTCTCTGGGAAACCACCAGTACTGTAATCCATAACCTTCATTTTGGATACAAAAATTGGAATATAGATCTATGAAATGGTGGGCCAGTTTAATGCAGATCCCACAGAGGAAGCCAATGCTGGCCCTTCACTCTTTGTTTTATGATCGCTTTTTAAACTTCTGTATTGAATCTCCTCTGATGACAAGTGTAGATACCTTTCAAGTAGATAGTTAATTAACACCTTCAAAGAATATTGGCCTTAAGTAATCCTGATAAAATAAATGAACAGTAATACTAACTCAAAGAGGATATTCTGATAGGATTATCTTACGCTGCTGTATTTTAGCCATAGGCATGACGATGTTCATCTTCTTTTTTCTGTTGTTAAATAGTAAGATTGCATTTTTTTTCCTTCCAAATTTCTTTTTTTTTTTTAATATTTTATTTATTTAACAGACAGAGAGAGACAGAGAGAGATCACAAGTAGGCAGAGAGGCAGGCCGAGAGAGAGAGAGGGAAGCAGGCTCCCCGCTGAGCAGAGAGCCCGATGCGGGGCTCGATCCCAGGACCCTGAGACCATGACCCAAACCAAAGGCAGAGGTTTTACCCACTGAGCCACCCAGGCAACCCTCCTTCCAAATTTCTGATGTTGAGAGCTAACACTCTTTAGCAGGAATGTTACAGTATCACAGATGCAAATGATAATATAACAACAATGCAGGCTTCACCAAGAGTTTTCAACAAAGGATTACAGAAATAGGTGAGAAGGACACTGTTGCTCTAAATGGGAAATCCAATGTATGGGAAGGTAGACAGGTGTCAATGTTTGGTAATCCTAAGGAAGGAAACAAACTTAGGTGTGATTGGAAAGGTCAGCCTGGTTTTGTGCAAACAAAGACCCAACCAGACCATAAACAACAGTGAAATCCTTTGCCTTTTCCACACCAGAGGAGTGAGGCAAACCTAGATTTCCACTGGTTCTGACCAAGGGAAGTTGAAGCCATCATAATGCATTACGTTACCCTCAGTTGCCCTGGCAACCACGGAGCCTGGGGGCTCTTTGACAAACTGGTTGCCAAAGTCCCCCTGGAAGCTCATTTGGAGGTTGACGGCCATCTCTGTCACAAACCAGTCAGTCCTTCCTGAATCTTGTCTGATTCCTCAACCCAGCCGATACCATGTGTGAGAACCTGAACCCCTTGGGAAGTTGGTAGGTGAAAAGGGAGCCAACCAGAAATCTTTGGTGACTTCTCAGTGTGATTTACAGTAAAAAAAGTAGTTCATTAGTTTCCATCAATCCATACTGTAACTCAGCACATAATCAATGTCTTCTTTTTTTTAAGATTTTTTTTTTTTGTTTATTTTTTGACAGACAGATCACAAGTAGGCAGAGAGGCAAGCAGAGAGAGAGGAGGAAGCAGGCTCCGTGCTGAGCAGAGAACCTGATGTGGGGCTCGATCCCAGGACCCTGGGATCATGACTTGAGCCGAAGGCAGAGGCTTTAACCCACTGAGCCACCCAGGCGCCCCCATAATCAATGTCTTTATGAAAGTTTTCATTGAGTTACACCAGAGTACGGTTCTCAGTGCCAACAGGCATTGGTAAAACAGAGATCAGTCCGTCCTTATGACCTAATTTGGAGTATTGCTGCAGAGAAATAATCTACTTGACACTATTACCCTTTGACATTACAAATATTTGCCTTTATATACAAGCCTTTAAGAACTCGTTGATCTTTGTGTGTGTTTTTTTTTATGAATTTATTTGAGCCACCTAATTTATCACATAGTTAATATTACCTATTATCACCTAATGTAACCCACTCACTGCATTTCTGTTATTTTTAATTCTGACACTGGCCCTCCGTGAGAGGTGTTTTGGTTGTTATTTTTGAGTGGCAGAAATAAAACTAGCAAGTGAGCAGTCATCTGAAAGAAAACTTGCAAAGCATTCTATAAAATTACACAGCAGTGTTTCTCATTGCTGGGTTTTGGTTTTTTCGTTTTAATATACTGACGGTTTTTATTAAATGAAGCATAATCAAGCGAATATTTAAAAACAGCTGAAAAAAAAAATAAAACCAGCTGTGTTATGGTGTCTGTGTTTGCATCCATGCAAATTCATGTATTAAAATCTTGACGTCTCAACTGGTGCTGGGAGGTGAGGCCCTTCGGAGCTGATTAGGTCCTGAGGATGACTCCTTCATGAATGGGATGCATGTCCTTATAGAGAAGGATCCGAGAAAGTTCCCTTGCCCCAACCATTGTGTGAGGACACAGTGAAAAGATAGCCACATATGAACCAGGAAGGAGGGTCTCATGAGACACCAAATCTGCCAGTGACTTGATCTTGGACACCAGCCAAGTATCTTTATCTGGGTATCTTTCTGGATCTGGGTATCTTTCTGAATATCTGGGTATCTTTCTCTGGAGAGAAAGAAATGTTGATAAGCAGCCTAGTTGGTGGTGTTCTGAGGATAGAGTTAAGTTCATCAAAGCAAGACCTATTTGTGCATATGGAATTAGAGAAAAACAAGATGGAGGAATGTGAAATTATGGGTCTAATGTCTATAAAAAATTTGAATCTGGAGATTTAAAAGAAACTTTTAGGTAAATATTTCCAAAGGAAACTTTTCCTGAAGTATCCTTGTGAGTTTAGGAAAAGAGGTAGTTGAACACACTGATAGGAATGCCAAGCAGAAACATGATCAGTGTGTCATCTTGTAGAAAAACATGACAGTGCTTCCACAAAATTCTGGGTCTTTATGAACTCTCTGGTAACCATTAGAAATAGTCAACATATACCACCTCACACCAGTCAGAATAGCTAAAATTAACAAGTCAGGAAATGGCAGATATTGGCAAAGATGCAGAGAAAGGGGAACTGTCCTATACAGTTGGTGGGAATGCAAGCTGGTGCAGCCATTCTGTAAAACAGCATGGAGTTTCCTCAAAATGTTGAAAATAGAGCTACCCTATGACCCAGAACTACTGGGTATTTACCCCAAAGATACAAATGTAGTGATCTGAAGGGGCACGTGCACCTGAATGTTTCTAGAAGCAATGACCACAATAGCCAAACTATGGGAAGAAGCAAGATGTCCATCAACAGATGAATGGATCAAGATGTGGTTCATATATACACAATGGAATACTATGCAGCCATCAAAAGAAATGAAATCTTGCCATTTGCAATGACGTGGATGGAACTAGAGGGTATTATGCTGAGCGAAATAAGTCAATCAGAGAAAGATAATTATATGGTTTCACTCCTATGTGGAACTCAAGAAATGAAACAGAGGATCATAAAATAAGATGAAACCAGAGAGGGAGACAAGCCATAAGAGACTCTTAACTCTAGGAAACAAACTGAGGGTTGCTGGGGGGAAGGGCTGGGGGATGAGGTAACTGGGTGACGGGCATGAAGGAAGACGTGATGCTATGAGCATTGGGTATTATATGCAACTGATGAATCACGAAATTCTGCCCCTAAAAACAATAATATGCTCTATGTTAATTAAGTTGAATTGAAATTAAAAGTTAAAAATTCAAAAGAAAAAAATTAAGGTAATTCTATTGCTATTACAAAAAAGATACAGGTACATATATATGTATACACAGTAAATATATATATGACATGTGCATATAAATGCTATTAGGGAGGTAAAATTATGCAAAAGTCTACCTGGAAACATCAAAGCAATTCAGAAGGTGTTTTTGTGGTTTGGTTTTTTTTTTTTTTTTCCTCTCTCACTCTAATTCCCGAGGGGTTTGCCATCAAGATAACTAATGCAATGAGCTCATTATTACCAGAATGATGATTAGGTTTCTTAAATGATCAAGCTGTTTCAAACAATATGCCTGAAAAACACACTTTTAGAATTTTACAAATTTGGACAGCATTCAAGGAAACTGTCCTCCTGGAATCTGGGTAGTCGGGGAATGTGATTTCAGTAAAATCATGGACTTGGTCTTATCTGGGGTATGTGTCAGGAGAGCCAGAAAACAGCATGGCGTTAGAAGAGTTGGTCAAAACAAATATCCTGTTTATGTTATAATGTTTCATCACTAATTACTCTTGAAAAGAGTGATGAGGAATTTAATATCAGTGGCTAACTGATCACATTATTAAGAAGGTTTTTGTTTTTGTTTTTGTTTTTGTTTTTTTAATGTGTATGTCTCAGCATTGCATCAGCCTCTACCAGGCTTCCTGGAACAAATTCGTAGTCTATAGCAACGCTCTATTTGGGTTTTGTTTTTGTTTTTTGTTTTTTGTTTTTTTGCATCGAGAGAGAATTTTAAAATATGAATAGTAAAAGAGCTACGTACCACTGTCTCAGAAAATTAATTGCTAGCATTCTGCTGAACTTGCAAACACCATGTATTCATATAAAGAATCATTATTGAGCAAAAAGTGATGATTTGGGCTTCAGTTTGGCTTTTAGATAGGAATAACAGAATGTGTGTGTAGGTTCTTAAGTTTTTTAACTTCCTCAATGTTTGGTCTTTGGGGAGAATTAGAATAAATATTTTTACAGACATGTTTGAGCAAAAGCCATGAATATTTGTGTACCAAGCATTGTGTCATCTCTGTGCTGGGTGCAGACAGATTTCTCTCTATGCGGCTACAGTGGTGGTCTTCCTGGGAGTCAAAAGTTGGTTGCTGGCTACTGGGTATTTACCCCAAAGATACAGATGTCGTGAAAAGAAGGGCCATCTCTACCCCAATGTTTATAGCAGTAATGGTCACGGTCGCCAAACTGTGGAATGAACCAAGATGCCCTTCAACGGACGAATGGATAAGGAAGATGTGGTCCATATACACTATGGAGTATGATGCCTCCATCAGAAAGGATGAATACCCAACTTTTGTAGCAACATGGACAAGACTGGAAGAGATTATGCTGAGTGAAATAAGTCAAGCAGAGAAAGTCAATTATCATATGGTTTCACTTATTTGTGGAGCATAACAAATATCATGGAGGACAAGGGGTCTTAGGAGAAAGGAGTTGCGGTAAATTGTAAGGGGAGGTGAATCATGAGAGACTATGGACTCTGAAAAACAATCTGAGGGTTTTGAAGGGGCCGGGGGGGGGGAGGTTCGGGGAACCAGGTGGTGGGTATTAGAGAGGACACAGATTGCATGGAGCACTGGGTTTGGTGCAAAAATAATGATACTGTTATGCTGAAAATAAATAAATTTAAAAAAAAAGTTGGTTGCTGGGCTCTGCTATAGACTGATAAATATGAACCATATGTCTTGCTGTAGAAGTTCCTCAAGAACATGGACACGGAGGCACTGGGTTGGCTCAGTCCATTAAGTGTTTGCCTTCGGCTCAGGTTGTGATCCTGGAGTCCCACGACTGAGCCCCAAGTTGGGTTCCCTGCTCAGCGAAGAGTCTGCTTCTCCCTCTGATGCTCCCCCCTCTGGTGTTCTCTCTCACTCTCTCTCAAATAAATAAATAAAATTCTTTAAAAGAAAGAAAGAAAGAACATGGTCACAATGTCTCCAGATGTCCACAGCAGCCCAAACTCATCAACCAGAGGGAAGATGAGACTCTCCATTTCCCCCGCAGACCTTGAGTCTCAACTCAGTGCATCATGCCTGGATGTTGGATATGATGTCCACCTCTCAGACTGGATGCCCAGTGATTTCAGAACCAACCCTCTCATCCCGCCATGGATGAGGCATCTGGTGCTGCCGTTGAATCCTTTTCATCAGTAAATTGCGCATAAAGGAGTAGATGTTCTCTCTCTCCTTCTCACTCAGTAGCATTTGGGCCAAGTCGGGGGAAATGTGTAGGACTGTGGAAGTAACCATGGCCACATCATTTCATTTGATGCTCATGCACCACCCGTCCTTCTGAAAGAGGCTTCAGGCAGCATGTCATCCTAAACTCGAGTTTGGGGCATGAAGGCAGCAGCGGAATACCATTGAGCTAGGGGTGTTGTGGATACTTGGACATTATATTTGTGCTTCCTTGGAGGGCTATTCAAGGTGTTTTCAGCACATAACGCATGTGTTGGGTGGTGAGAATCATTTTCCTCGTACCTGATGCGTGCTTTCAAAGATACAAAAGCTTTACTAAGAAGTTGAAGGTACCAAAAACTCTCTTATTTAAACAATGGCCAAGACAAACATGAGGAACACTCCATAATATGGAGAAACGTTATCTGTGAAAAATGGATTCCTACTTCCCAGAGAGTGAGGGACTGATTGAGATTATGGAATATGGTGGAGATTAAAGGTGTGTTGGTCAGTGCTGGCTTTCAGAGTTTTGGAGTGAGCAGTATTGCGGACCACACATTCTCAAAGTGTGGTTTATTGATGACTTGCATTTAGGACCTGGAGTTTGATCCCCAGAGCGTCAGCTCAGGCTTCAACCAGAATGTCAGAGGATGATGTCCACGTACCTGTGCATGTAACAAGGTCTCCAGGTGCCTTAAATGCATCCCACAGTAGGGGGGAGACAGAAATCTTGGTGGTCATGGAGGAAGATGGAGAAGGGAAACCACAAGTCTCCAATGAGGCACTTGGGAGAAGGGCAAGGCTCTGACTCTTGAGGTGCTTCGGTTTGTAGATGCTGAGAACTTTAAGACGCCAGCCACGTAGGATAGGAATGAAGACCCGGTTCAACCTCTTCCAGGGCGTGGAGTGCTAAGCCAATGTACGGGTTTGGGAATACAGCACATAAAACAGTGTTTTGAGAGTGCCCCCTGCAGGGAGTTGGCGTGGGTCACTGCCTGGTACCTAGACTTGCAGATGCCATTGTCAACACGGATATGAATCAAGGGACTAGGGGACTTTCCTGGAACCTGTAGAATTTGCAATAAGGACGGCTGTCTGAAAATCATGATGAGACTCACAGCACAGAGTGGCTTGTAGAATCCATGCAAACCATGCATTGTACAAAGGACGTCTCCAAAAACAAGCAAGGGAAACAATATCAGGGATCCCGCTGCCCCGCAGGGTTGGGGTAATGATCAGGAAAGGGTTAGCCTTCAAAGTTTATTCGGCAGAGAACTCTGGGTAACAGCAACAACGTCATGATCTTTATCAATCATAGACATCAAAGAGCGAAACCATCCGTCATATCCTTGGATATGAAAGAGGATTATCTAGAGAGGCTTTGATATGAAAGAAATAACCTAGTACTCCGTCAAGATGAAGAACCCTAAAATGGTCCCATGAAACGCCACCAACAACAACAACAAAAAATATATTCAATGCAGATGCACCGCTTTCATCTCTTCCAATTACAAAGGCATCACTATTAAAACGCTGCGTCTTTACTGCGTGAAGGACATTCTTTGAAGTGTTTATAGCGATCTCAGAATTACATTGACTTGCTCTGTTGTACATTGTGCTGTCATACTGCAGACAGTATTACCGTTGTAGCAGTGCAATCAAATGTAATTTTATTGAAAATAGATTTTTCTCTTTATAATTTTTTAAAAAGAGCCAATTTCCATTTCATCTGCAGAAAAAGAAAATATGACTGTTACTTTCTAAGTCTTTAGACTGAGAGAGACGGAAAAGTGGCGTATAAACAACGAGCCGATATGTTCATGGGACTAATCCAGTGGGAAAAGAGACAAAACATATTAGTATGTCTGACTCATGGTGGGGAGGTCTGTCTGTGTGCAACAGTGGTAAATTCTGTTGCATCTCAATCTCTTGTTTCCTTTGTTTTCGCTGAAATGTGGAAGATGGGGCAATAGCCATGCATGTGGAGAAACCACATGTAGGGCAAGGCAAGGAGTTGTTCCCATGTTGGGGATATGATCGCTCTGTCCTGGGAATTCGTAGTTTCTGCAAAGAAAATGTATCAATAAGTATGAAAGGAATCAGCAAGACAAGAGTGGAAGAAAAATCAGCTGGTAATTGGATTAGTATTTTAGTAAGATACCCTGATGATGGATAAATTATTTGAGCCATCAAAAACCGTTACTGAAAAAGAAATAAATACCCTCTAATAATGAATTTAACAAAAGCTCTCATAAGTCATATGTACACACCAATTTTTGCAAAGCACACATGGGGGTATATACACAGGCCTGTGTATATTTATATACATTTACATATACCTTGTATAAATACAATATGTATACAATATATTTTATACAATCTTTTAAAATGTGTTTTATAAATTTATATACACATACATTGTCTATATACTATATATACAATATAGTTTATACAATATATTTTTAAATAACTTTTATATATTTATAGACATATACATTGTCCATTATGTAGACAATGTATACAATATGTATACAATGTATACAATATGTATACAATGTATACAATATGCATACAATGTATTATATGCAATATACAACATGTATAAAAAGTATATGTATACATTACACATATGTATATATTATAATGGATATATTATACACATTGTGTAAACATATGTATATATTATATGCATATATATTTATGTACACGTGTGCATTTTTATTATATTTATATTTGTGACTGCATCTATGTTATAAATATATGGAAATCTCTTTTTAGAAATATATACTGCATAATACATGTAGAGTAAGAATATACATTTTCTGTATAGATCCCCAAAGGGATCTGGTTTGTACAATTAGCTATACTCTAAAAGAGCACAACTACAACATTGGAATAAAATAAGTACAAAATAAGAATGATTCTTTCAGGTCACATGGGTGGCTGTGGGTTAACAGTCTGACTCTTGATCTCAACTCAGGTCTTGATCTCAGGGTCACAAGCTCCAGCCTCACTTTGGTCTCCACACGGGGATGGAGCCTTCTTGAAAGAAGAAAAGAATATTCTTTCACTGCAATAATTTGTATTATGAAATACATATATATTTTTTTAGTTTTTCATACAACTAATTGAAAATGGAACAATCGGTCATTTTATTGAAAAAGGATTCATTCCCTCTGGTACCTCGTTAAAGGACAATCACAGATTCCATTTTGGAGGGCTAATAGATAAGACATGTTAAAAAAAAAAATTAAAGGTTAACTTAAATAAATCCCAAAATAAATGTCCCAGGGACCAGATGCAGAACGGGGTTTTGTTTAGCTGAAGCATGAAGAGTTCTGGGGAGTCCTTTTCTTTCTTTTTTTGCAAAGATTTTATTTTAGAGAGCACGAGGAGAGGGGGAAGGAGAGAATCTCAAGCAGACTTTGCACTGAGCACAGAGGCACCACGTGGGTCTTGATCCTGTGATGACCAAATCGTGACCTAAGCCAAAACCAAGACTCAGATCCCGAATGGACTTATGAGTCACCCAGGCACCCCTGGGGAGTCTTTTTTCTAAAAACAAAGTCAGGTACAAGTTCTAGTGCTCTTGAGTCACCGAGAACAAAGCTTCCTGCCCATGGAGTGGATTGGGAGCCATGCTCATGATGGGGGAACCCAATTAAACACCCCAGGGAAACAGGAAAACAACTGAAACTCAAACACAGTCCTTAAACATTCCCTTCTGGGCACTTCTCATCCTCAAGGTCCCGGGACTGGGTTCATATGGAAAGTGCCATGGTAGGGAATAGTAATAAGCTTTCTCACATGATCTCCAGCTCCTGCAAGTGCGGTGGCTGCCGTGGGCAGATCCTGACTGTGAACAATGGCGAGGTGAATTCCATCAACCAAAATAAGAAACAACCAACAAGCGTGCAAAGGGTATGGCATATCCCATGACACCATGGTGACGGCTCGTACATCCTGCATTTCTTGAAACCTGACAGGGAGATGAATGATTTAAAAGGCTGTTGAGCTATCTATTTATCACAAAGAATTTTTTTTTTTTTTCCAAAAGTCCAAGCCTGAAAGTAAGAGCAGTTGAACCATGTGGCAGCTTCCCAGTTGGTTTCTTTGAAAATTTTCTCGGAAATGCCGAAATGATTCATTGTGTTGCATGTCTGGTCGGATGCCTGAGAAAGAACTGGAGACGTATTAAAAATAAAACCTCCCAAACTTCCGTTGCTATTGGGGAAATACGTGATTGCCCCCTTCTCTAGAGTGACCTATAAAACGGGAGAAAATGTATAACTCATAAGGTGATAAAAACGGTGCACCGCATGGTAATACTAGGAAAAAAAAGAGCTAATCCCTTCTTTCACTATTGTGATGAGAAAAGCAGGATGGATAAAAATGTCATAATGCACGGCCTTGGGATGGGGTACTTCAGGGGGAAAGTACTGTGCTATTTTCATTGCCACAAAAAGGGCTTGGAACCTAGAGCCTAAAAGAGCTTAGAGGCTAGTTTGATTAAGGAAAACATTTGACCGGTGGCAGATGCGGATACTAATGAAATCAGATAACGGAAAATATCCCTGAAATTGAAAAAGTTGGCCATTTCTCCTTAGGCATCTAGTGTTAGAAATGAGGACGATACTCACTGTATTCCTAGTTAGTTCACCAAGAGGGAAGTCATAGTCACATGACCGTGTGTGTGTGTGTGTGTGTGCACATCTGGATAGCTGACCCTCCTAGGGCATCTGCTATGCTCTTCTGGGACCTACAACCAACCCAGCAAGTGGCATATGCATGTCTTTAACCAAAATACCACATTCTACACCCAGAAATTCAACTTCCAAGTTGACACCTGCTCTCCAACAGCAAATTGGCTGATTTTGTTCTGGGTTTAAACAGTGAAACACTGTAAGCTCGCTGAGTAGACACCTAAAGGTATAGAGGAATGGGTAAGTAAATTATAGTTTATTCCCATAATTGAATAAAAACCACATTAACAGAACTGCCTTAGGTGTACATCTGCCAATAAGAATAAATAGAAGAGGCAAATATTTGAGGTTAAAACTTTAATAGCAAAAACACACACAAGGTTGTGTGGTTTTGCTATTAAATACACATGAAAGGATGACAAATTTTATGTCAAATTGAAATCAAACAAGTTTCCCTTCACATACATCGCTAAATGTAAATTTAAAAAATATATAAATGGAAGAATATGCGTTAACATCCGGAAAGTGGGATTAGGTGGTGGGGAAATTTTTTAGTTTTATTTATAATGTTCATATGAAGCATAGACTTAGTCACTTCTTACTGTTTTCACCTTGTATGTTTAAAGTATTTTCTTAAATCGCCAATATTATGCCCAAAATATACAAGATCTTTGGAGAGAAAGCTCAAAATAAATACTGTTTAAAATTTGTTAAAAATGGAAAAGTGTGAGTATATGTAGATACAGCAACTCGATGCTGTTAAAAATGATAGATCTTCTTAAACCAAATTCAGTATCATCACAAAGAAAATATACATTTTTGTGGAAATCGACATACTGTTCTAAAATTTATGACAAAGGACATTAAGATACAGCTATATCCCCAAAAATTTGAACTTGAAGAAAATATTAAAAAAAGCAACTCCCATGCAGAAAAAAAATGATTAGCAATTTGAATAGTGTGGTGTTGTCAATAAATAAGTACACACATCAGCGTGAGTCTGAAAGTGCTGTTGATACCATCTTCAAAAACATGTATCACCATGTGTTAACCCTCTCCCACCCAAGACCAGGAAACCAAATTAGAAACAAACTGAGGGTTTTGCAGGGCAGGGGGTGAGGGGTGGGTGAGCCTGGTGGTGGGTATTGTGGAGGGCACGTATTGTATGGAGCACTGGGTGTGGTGCATAAACAATGAATTCCGGAACACTGAAAAAAATAAAATTAAATTTTTAAAAAATGGAGTATAAATGATCAAATAATGTAATGGCATTAAATTCATTTAAAAAGTCAGATATGTGCATGGGCATGTGATTGCCTCCCACACCACCGACACCATGTATCAATTATGAGAACATCATGCACCAGAAATATGGGTTTTTAATTTGCATTAGATATCATCTCACATTCGGCAGCTCAAACCAGCAACCATGTATCATGTCATAGCCTCCAGCGGTCAGGAGTCACAGAGCAGAGTTCTCTGCAAGGTCACGATCCCAGCCTGAGCCGGGGCTGCATTCTCATGTGAAAGCTTGTGTGCGGCACATCTAAGTCTAAGCCCATTTAGGTTGTCAGAACTCCTTTGCTTGTGGGTGTCGAACAGAGAGCCTCAGCTCCTTGCTGACTGTGGGATCAAGGCCACTGTAGGGTCCTAGAGACCACACACAGCACTTTGTGGCCACACGATCTTCCTAGAGCCCTCTTCACAATACAGAAAGGGGAAAACAGAGGATTCCACCATGATTCTGCCAGCAAGATCAATTCTTATGTAAGGAAAATCATCATCATATGTCACACCCGTCACAACCGCCGTAGAAGGCAACCTAAACAAGGACAGGCTCTGACCCTGTTTGTCATATTCTACTGGTTAGAGCAAGTCAAAGGTCTCATTCTTGCTCAAGGGGAGAGCATTCCTTATGGGTGGGACCACCAGGAGTGGGAATGATGGGGGCCAGCCTTGAGTTTCTCCATCGCAAATAGCTACTTCCCAGTTACTTATGTTCTTTGTTATTGTTTTGTTTTTTGTTTTTAATTTGACAGACAGAGATCCCAAGTAGGCAGAGAGGCAAAGAGAGAGAGGAGGAGGAAACAGGCTTCATGCCAAGCAGAGAGCCCAATGAGAGGCTCGATCCCAGGACCCTGAGACCATGACCTGAGCCAAAGGCAGAGGCTTTAACCCACTGAGCCACCCAGGCGCCCCAGTTATTATATATTTTTAATTGAAATATAGGTACATACAACATTATATTAGTTTCATGTATACAGCATACTAAATCAACAGTTATATACATAACAAAATGCCCACCACAGTAAGGATAGGTACCATCTGTCACCATTTTAAAATTCTGAAAACAACTGCATCAACCTGAAAGCCATTCTAAAGTATTTAAATCAGCAGATTCTTTTTATTTTTATTTTATTATTATTATTATTATTTTTGAGTATAGTTGACAAAACGTGACATTGGTTTCAGGTATAGAACATGGTGATTCAAGATCTCTGTGCTATGCTATGTTCACAGCAAGTGTCGCTGCCTTTGTCCAATCCACACACTTTTATGTGTATTGATTTTGAATATGAAACATGTTTCATGGTGTTTGTTTATGGGTTACTTCGACCTGATGGCAAAAAGTATATTGATTTTTATAAATAATTTTTAATTTTTTTTTTACTTTTTTATAAACATATAGTGTATTATTAGCCCCAGGGGTACAGGTTTGTGAATCATCAGGTTTACACACTTCACAACACTCACCATAGCACATACCCTCCCCAATGTCCATAACCCCATAGAAATAATTTATACAACATCTTGTTTTTATAAATATGAAGGCATTAAAAAACATGTATTTCTTGATACTGTCAAAATCCTAAGCACAAATAACTAGTTATTGAATATAACCCTCTGTATGTCCTAGCTGTGATAAGAGCAAATGCTTAGAGATATATTGCATATGTGACAGTCAAAGAAAGTCAATAACTTCAAAGAATTATCAAAAGTATTAAAAATCACTTGTAGATTGACCAGAGTTATAGAACTCGAAAAGTGTATGGCCATAGTGCTTATAATGTGACCAAAATAAGGCAGATGACTGAAAAAGATTATACCATTTTCATAAAAATAACCTGCTTTGGAAACTTGGAATCGGACCATTCTATTAAAAAACAAACAAATAAAATAAAAATCACAGTCTTCCAATCTTCTACAAGAATAGGGGTACCCGGCCAATCTTCTACAAAAATAGGGGTACCCGGCCAATCTTCTACAAGAATGGCACCATGTCTCCCTTAGGTTATCCAGCCTTTGCTCAGTAATAACCAGCCTAGACCATAGCCAGTATGCCTACATAGCCACGTGGTCTTAAAAGACCAAAAAAATATAAATAATATACATATGTGTAAGGTTGCTATAATTTTTTTATTAGCCCATGCTTGAGAAACCCTGAAAGACCCATTTGAGTCTTCCCTCATTAACGTGTTCATAGCCACCTTTAGCTCCTGGCTATAATAATTAAAAGATTCCCCACATAATCACTTCATTTCCATGGTTTTCTATCTCTTACTGGGCTTCATTTAGAGACCTTTAACAAATGTCATGTTCCAACTTTACGCCCCCTCGTTGTACAGAAACTAATGAAGCATGTTAGTTACTCTGAAAACACTGATGTCGTTGGAGACAAGACTGGTGACATCCACGGTTACAGTACGGAGCTAATTTGTGTTGCACATTTGCACATGGCCATTTGAGAAGTCAACGTGTTCATAATGGTCATTGGAGCCATAGGTGATATATTTTAAATGGGCTTCATTTTGCTGCCCTGCTTGTTCATTAGGAGGGCAACTAGGTAGCTCATTTAATAATGCATTATTTTTGGAAGACACAATGAGTGCTCCATAACTGGAGATTTCATCCAGAATCTAGGACACTACAAAATCCATTTACTCAACCACTCTATGAATATGCCAATTTGCATGATGCCATTCTACAAACCACAAAGAGACAAGGACAATAGACTCGGAGTGTCATAATTTCACCTAGGGTAATCATCTTTAGAGAACACTCTTGAAAATCCACTTTATGAGTCCATGGATTTACGGGCTTTTGGATGTCTTCATAATGGTCCTATGATAGCAGGTTTCTTTAGAAGATCTTGTGCTGGAAGAGCACTGTGCATGTCCTGTGATGTCAGGTTTCTGTCTCTACCACATAAAGGAGAGGATACATTGCTTGTGGTAAGAGTGGACACTTAGACCATTGTGGAACTGAAAGCCAGTGGACAATCTTGTGTAAAGAAGGCAAACCTCATTATCTAAGACTAGAGGGATGGCTGGAGGCTCTGGTACTTCTAGAAACTGTCTTCTCCACACCAATCATCACATGCCTTCATGATACTTGCATCCATTGTTCATTGTACATATTGAATTCTGCCCCTCCCAAATGCGTATATTGAAGTGCCCACCCTTAGTCGCTCAGGATGGGACCTTACTTGGAGATAGAGTCATTGCAGCTATAGGTATCTAAGGGAAGACGAAATCACCTGCAGTAGAGGGGAGACTTAATCCAGAATGACCAGCGTCCCTCTTAAAAGAGGAAATTTGGACCAAGAAACATGCACAAAAGAGGAACACATGAAGATTGGGAATATGCCACTATAAACTAAGGAACTACCGGAATCTAGGAGAGAGACCTGCATAGATCTTCTGCCAGAGTCTTGAGAAAGAGCATGGCCCTGCGGGTATACCCTCCTCTCTGACTTCTGTCCCCAGAACTATAAGAAAATAAATTGTGGTTGAAGTCGCTCCATCTGCCACACTTTCTTACGGCACCCATGCAAGTACATGCTGCCCTCTTTTGGCGCCATGAGTAGAATTCACAGCAACTGGCTTAAGCAGAGAAGGATTTTCTTGTTAGAAAGTTCAAAGACTCTCCAGGGAGCCTGGTTTTGAAGTCTCGTGCAGTTGGAACAAAATCCAACCAGCCAGTGGGAACTTCTACAGCACTAACAATGGGCTGTACCCTTGTCACTGAACACCACAAGGATACTCTGACACATTGGGACAACTGAATGCCTTCCCAGGAAGAGTCAGAGCCTAATTTCCCTGCCACCAAGTCGCTTACTTCTCAAGCCACTTGAGATGTCCACTCATTATCAGCCGTTGTCACCTTGTCTGTAGCTGATGTCCAAGAGAGTCTGGAATGTTGGCTGGATTCTATCTGAAATCATCATCAGCTTGGGGAAGTCCATCAAGAATGCAAAAGGTTTGGGCTGGGAGTTCAAAGAGGACAGAAGTCTATAGACATATCTGAAACTTCAAACACTATAGACATTATCTTGTGACGAGTTCTTCTTCCAGTAAGAGAAGTCGTTTGAAAGCCATGATAATGCCCAGTGTTTTGGAGGCTAAGGACAGTAAGGGTCCACAGCTGGAGTTTGCATGGGTTTTTAGCTGCGGCAGAGCACTTAGCCTAAGTCCGAACAAAGACAACAGTCAGGCAGTGCCCTTGGAGCATGTTGGATGTGCTACGTATGGGCATCCCGTCCAGAGCAAGATCAGCTGTGACCTTATGACCCCTGCACTCCCTGTGGTGGCCATTGGAGTCTCATTGTGTATGGCGTCCTGACAGGAGCAGACCTGATGTGGAGAAGCAGATATATTTCCACGAAGATCCAAAGGACGAAAGGGTTCCACGCTGAGACCTTATTTCCAACCTGCAGTCCATGAAAATGTCTCTCTGCATCCTGTGTTGATCTCTGTGTGGCGACCATGATCTCTGTTTTCATAACTGGTATACCTTCTGTCCCACACAGCATTGTCAATTTTTCTCTTTCCACATGTTGTCTTCTGTATAGATTTACTGTTCCAATGCATTTTATGATCATTTAATCCCATGTAGACGGGAATGCGTATGGACTGCAACTGGATAAGGTCACTCACAGGCACCACTTTCAGCTTTACTTTTTCCATCAAAAATTATCTTTTTGCATATCCTATTCATACCTTTTAGTAAGTCTTATTGTTTTCTGTGGTAAGTCGTGACTATCTTTCAGTTCTCACGTGAACTGCAAGGCTAGAAATATATGATTTCTTAAAGAGGATTATTTGTGCCCATTTAGTTTTCCTACATCTGATATCAATTTGAGGATTTATTTTATTTACGGAGTCATTCAGAATTTTCCGAGTAGATGATCGTGTCACCAGGAAATAAAAAATAACTCTATCTCCTCCTTGACAGCGTTCACACCATGGGTTTCTTCTTGTTTTACTCTATTTGCTAAAATCTCAAAGGGTGTGTCAAATAATCGTGCCGACAGCAGGCATCTTCTTCTACTCTGTTCTTTTAATTAAAATTAGTTTTAACGTTTCCCGTTTAAGATGTTTGCTGTTCATGTGACAGTAATGACTGCCTTATTGCTTGCAGGTGTTTTATTTATTTTCTTGCTTTCCTTCCCTCACCCATGCAGAGACAGTCAACAGGTAATAGTTCAGGTCGCTGAAAATCATGACATTAATTCCTTTGGACACACAGTAGTTAGATTTTATATCATTTTTTTTTTAAAGATGTCTACATGTGGAAAACATGGTCAGAGCAAAGAGAGGAAACATCGTCTTACAGGTTGATGGACTGACCCTCATTTTGCGTGTCATCTGCCCAAAATTCGGTAATGCCTACTGCTGATTTTTGTGGAGTATTTCCACTTTGGTGGGTTAAACAGACCATTTCTTTGAGGGTTCCTTTCATGTTCCTCTGTCCAGTGTAAATTCCAGTCCTGGGAATGGGGTTGGTTTGAGTCACTGATGAGGTATCAGATGAGGTCAACCTGCACCAACACAGTCTGCCACCGGGATGGCTTTGTTTAATTGGTTGTTGTAAACCAGAATGTAATCAGCTCAGGTCATTCCATCAGTCTTCAGGACAGGCTTTTTTCTCTCGAGAATTTGAGTAATGAAAGTGGTCAAAAGGTTTTCCATCCACCCAACCACTGACATGATGAACGGCAACAGTCCATGTAATTCCAGTGAATTTTTTTTTTTTTTTTTTTTTTTTACTGATTCATGCTCTGAATTGCAGATGTCCTTGTCTTTACTTTGAATATGAAGAAAGGAGCTTCATGATTCTAAGGGAAGAAACATAAATTTGCCCTTTTATGTTGTATTCTCTCATAGTGCGTATATAGAGCCTTTTACCATGACTCTTACAGCTAACAATGGTATAAAAATAATAATAATAATATAAGAAGAAGAAGGAGAAAGAGGAAGAGGACGAGGAGGAGGAGAAGAAGAAGGAAAAGCAGGGGAAGGAGAAAGACTATCAGGAAATGAATGGTTCAGGAAAACCCCAAATAGATAACGTGCATTTTTATTAGTTTGAGTTGCTTTGAACAATTTCTGAGTAGGACCAGCAACTGAATTTTGAAGTTCCTTTTCAGATCTATGATGCTACCAGTTAAAATGTTCCTTAAAGGGGCACCCAGGTGGCTCAGTTGGTTAGGCAACCGCCTTCAGCTCAGGTCACGATCCTGGAGTCCTGGGATCGAGTCCCTCATCAGGATCCCTGCTCGGCGGGGAGTCTGCTTCTCCCTCTGACATTTTCCCCTCTCATGTTCTCTCTCTCTCTCTCAAGTAAATAGATAAAAATATTTTTTAAAAAAATGTTCTTTAAAAAGCATTCATTTGATAATCACATAATGCAAGATAAAATAAATATCTATACATTTTATAATTAAGTGATAGGGTTTTCACTTATCTCTATTATACTGAGGTACTAAGTTACTTAAAAGTGAATGTTTTCAGGGGCAGCTGGGTGGCTCAGTCAGTTAGGTGTGGAGTCCTTGGAGTCCTGAAATTGAGCCCCACGTCCCAGGAAGCCTGCTTCTCCCTCTACCTCTGCTGCTGCTCCCCGCACTTTGCTCTCTCTGTCAAATAAATAATTTTTTTTTTTTAAAAAACAATGAGTGTTTTAAAAAAAATGTCTGTGTACAACCATTTTCAGATATTCTCTGTAAAATTATCTTGGGAATATCTTTAAAGTTTAATTTAATATTATTTAAAAATCTTTCAACTCAGTCAAATTGGGAATGCACCCAATTAGAGGGGAAGCTGGCCATTTTACATAGAACCTTTGACAAAGAACCATAAGACTATGTAGACATAGCAGAGCACAGTAAGCAGAGTGGGGCTTCCAAGAGTGGCAGCCTACGGAAAGAGAGACAGATGGTAGACGAGGTCTAGTTAGTGACGTTTGTCTGGTTTCTCCTGGTGCCATTTCTGGCCAATGGGCTGTAAAGTCCTCTTCCGGGATTCACCTTTGCTCCTCCAGGTAGAGATGGTGGGGGGTGGACAGCACCTTTGCAAATCCATGCCCTACTTTGTTAGGCAAAGAGCAAAAGCTCAGAGAGCTTTGCTGTTGTGCGTTGCTCAGTTGCCTTCAGCTCAAAGTTACCCTTTCATCAAAGATGTACACTTTGGAGATCCTTCTCCAATTTTTGTCCCCTCTGGAAATGGGTAGTCATTGTTGGAAAGATGGCATTTCAAGTTTTGCTCAAGGGAATCCATCAGATGACAGTATCTCCTTTCAATACACGTGCTTTCCATGAAGCTACCCAAAGGCAATTGGAGATACAAGTGTGCCCATCCACACACATTTTAAAAAATGAATAAATGATTCCACGTGGTACAGTTGAAAACCTGAGGGGAAAAAGAAAGAAAAAAATGTTTTGTGTTAACAATCACTTGTGTGGCAACTCTAAAAAGTAAATTTGGAATGCTAGTATATGTTTTTTTTTTTTTCCACGTGTAGAGATTTCAGAATTAACGGAACAGTTCTGACTGAGGAGTGCCTTCATGCATTTCGATTTCCTGACATTAAATTTTAGTTAGGTTCTCATGCATGTGCAGAAACGTGAAGTGTTTGTGCTAATTAGTCAAATCGAAATAACATTCAATCTTGGGTTCTCGTGCATGTGCGGAAAAGTGAAATGTTTGTGCTAATTAGTCAAATCAAAATATCATTCAAGAACACCAAATTGTGCAGCAATTCTATCTTAAGTTATGCAAGACTAGGAGTGTAGTAGGGTACATAAAAGATGTGGAAACCTGAGAAGATTATCTGTCCTTATCCCTCAGTCCCTCTCAGCCCAGAAGCCTTGATTGTAGGGAAATGTCCCAAATTTCACTGGTTTCTACCATGGTATAATGGGAAATAGGCTCTCTCTTTACATACATGGTATGTGATTATACTTGCCAGTCAAAATCATTGAGCTTCAGGAACTCTTCCTATCTGAAACTAGAAAGGAAATAATTTTTAAATAAACTTAGCTTCCAGAAATCAGTAGATTGACCAGTTCTTTGAAGAGACCCAACATTGCAGGTACAAAGATGAATTGTTTTTTGTTTGTCTGTTTGTTTTGTTTTCCTCCAATTCCATCTCCAACTCGATCACGTTGACTAATAATTCATTCCATCCCATAAAGGCTTGTCTGACCAATTCCATTGCTTCCTGGCTCATTTAACGATTATCGAGTTGAGTCTGAACCCAATTTACTCTTCCATTATGTTCTGCGGGTTGAGTTGTTTTTTAAAAAGACACATCGAACCTTTGACCACATTGACCACCCCCCCCCGAAACTGTGAATGTGGTCTTATTTTGACATAGGGTCAGGCAGATGCCATCAAGCATGAGCTCATAGTAGATTGGGTGAGCCTTCGCTGAGTGCTTGGAGTCCTTAGAAGCGAGATGGGCCTACAGACACTCATAGAAGGAATAGTCTTGTGAAGCTGGAGACAAACATGGTGGTGATGTATCTCCAAGCCAATGAAGAATAAATATTTTCAGCGACCATCATGAGCACAGAGAGAGAGAGACATGAGACACTTTCTCCCTCATCTCCTCTTGGAGAAACCAACCATACTAACATCTCGATTTGAGACTTCTGATCTCCAGAAACACAACAGAAAATACCTCTGTTGTTTTCATCCTCTCCAATCAGGGTGCTTTGGAGTAGCATCCCTGGGGAATGAACCTGACTATAATGTTCGTTCTCCTGCTCCAGGGCCAGTGAGGTCTCCACCTGAGAGGTGCAGATCCTGAACTCTGCTCTCCTGTTACTCTCCCCCTCTCCCATTCCCCATGAAGAAGGGCAAATGGAAGTTTCACCCAGTTGAATTTCTTTGCATTGTGAATGGATCCAAAATCTGGTTTTCTCGCGTGACACATGCTAGGGTCCATCTAGAGACCTCTCAGTTGGGCAGCTTGGTGAATTCAAGGAGAATTCAAGGAGAATTCTGCATCACTTTTTGAGCAATAGGAACAACAAAAAAAATCCCACTGCACATTTTATTACCTTAATACTTGAACTTTAAGGAATGTTTTCTCCAGAATGCTTTCATGAACCTGTTGCAGAAGAATCAAAATCATGAGTGAATTATCACCTTTGCTGCTACCTTTTTAGAGAGGAGCAAACATACGTATACGTGTATACATATTCTCGTATGGAAGATAGCTGTGTCATCACAGCAGTTTCAAAATAAGAAAGAAAAAGAAAGAAAAGCTCTCCATAATGCCACAAATGGTTTAACTAAATGTCTTTATCTGGTTTGGGTATCAGGGTAATGCTGGCTTTGTAGAATAAATTTGGAAGCTTTCTTTCCTCTTCTATTTTGGTAATAATTTGAGGAGAATAGGTATTAACTCTTCTTTAAACATTTGGTAGAATTCACCTATTAAGGCATCTCACCCTGGACTTTTGTCTGCTGGGAGTTTTTTGGGGAGCGGAGAGAGATGGAAACTGGGAGTTTTTTGTTTGGGTTTTCTTTTGGGGTGGGGGCGATGGAGAGGAAGCAAGAACCCAAGTAGACTCTCTGCTAAACCCAAGAGCCTGACATGGGGCTCAATCCCACCACGCTGAGAGATCATGACCTGAGCCAAAACTAAGAGTCAGACCCTTAACTGACTGAACCACCCAGGTGCCCCTTCTTGGGAGTTTTAAATTCAATTTTGTTACTAGTAATTTTAAATTAAATTAAATTAAATTAAATTAAATTAAATTAAATTAAATTAAAAATGAAACTAGTCATTTTAAATTCAATTTTGTTACTAGAAATTCATCCATTCAGATTTTAAGTTTCTACCTGATTCAGTTTGGGAAGACCATGTTTCTAGAAATTTACTCATTTTTTTCCCTCGGTTGTCCAACTTTTGCCATACACGTTTTTTGTAGTGTTCTTGTACAGTCCTCTGTATTTCTGTGGTGCTGGTTGTTACTTCTCCTTTGTTTTTGATTTTATGTGGATCCTATCTCTTTTTTTCTTGATAAGACCTTTTTTTTTTTTTTTTCCCTGAACTGAATGGTTTATAACTGGAATTATGCCTTTTCATTTTCTTTAATGGCACAGCCTCTTTCTTCACACTTCTAACAAAAACACAGACAATTGTTCTTGCCAATAATACACTAATTCTGGTACCTATCCTAACCTCCTTCCTTCCCAAGCTCTTCTTGAAAATGCTGGGTTTGAGACAGACCATTCCTTTCATTGCCTACCCATTATTTTATGTGTTTAGGACATACAGTTGGCCATATCAGTACTGAAGGGCACCCATTCATTTATTTCAAGATTGGCTTTTGTTCAAAGCCAGTGAAAGAACCCCACGGAATCCTTATGCGCACAGACAAAATAAACCATTTTTCTTTCAACAGATATAGCCTTTGTTACAGTTGCATGAATTTTTTTTGCATGAATATTTTTAAAATCACAATTATTAGACCCACACCATGAGATGTTTTATGGAAGCTATCATAAATATATTTACCAATCCAGTCATTCATCTAAGCTATCAACATCTGCTTCACAAAGGGAGTGCTGGGCTGATCTATATTTTCGCTCTATAGGCATATCCACATATTGATAGAAAACCCAAGCCTGTGTTTGTAAGCGAAAGGAGCATGTTGCAGCTTCCGTATGGTAGTCTCTGAAGATTAAACTACTCACTCCTGAAGCAGAGGGTTGAGATAGCACAAACCTCCGTTCAGATCCTGATGACTGTGTTTGAGGGTTTTTTAAACACAGTGTCCTGCTCCTTCCTAATAGGATCTGAATAGTAGAGCCACCAGAATGAGGGAAATCACACACCATGAGACTGTTTAATGAACTGGAGAGGATCTCAAAGGCACGGCCGTAAATTCCCTGAAAATTGGACATTGTCAGGAGAAATCTGGCACCTACTCCAAGATGATTGCAAAAGGAAATACCCCCCTGCCAGGAGTTAACAGCATTTTTTTTTTTTTAAACTAAAAGCTGAAGTGAGCGTAATTTGCAGTTTGCAACGTGTAATCTCTCGTAAGGACCCAGTGATTTACAGATCTGCTCACCCCTCTCTAATCTATGTGTTGTATTAGCCAGGTGTGCCTTATGAATTCCATACAAAGTAAGATCAACTGTCCGTCAAACCCCCTGATTTGCCGCTCGGCTTTTAAAGGCATCTCCCGCTGAAATGATAAAAGACGTGCCCTTCACAAACCCTTTAATGTGCTTTGGGAATGGATATAACATTAGCAAACGAAGCATTGCTACCCATCACCTTGTAAGTCTGTTCTCACTGAACAAAACGGCTATTTAAATTCTAAATTCTGCAAATCACATAGGAAACAGGATATCACAACAAGAGGTGTTTATTGTTGCCAGAAAAAATGAGAAATAACTAAAAGCTTGGTCTTCATTTTCTTTTTTGAAGATTTTATTTATTTGACAGACATAGATCACAAATAGGCAGAGAGGGAGGCAGAGACAGAGGAAAGGAAGCAACCCCCCCACCCCAGCAGTGACCCTGATGCGGGACTCAATCCCAGGACCCTGAGACCATGACCTGAGCCAAAGAGAGAGGCTTTAACCCACTGAGCCACCCAGACACCCCAAGTTTTGTCTACATTTAACCATTACATGCACTATTTAAGGGTTAGGCAGCAGGTAGAATCATGTTGCCTCATATTTTCAAGTATTATTTTTATTATTTTCAAAAGACAAAAATTGGAGCTAATTATTTATTTGCTTCAAATAAAAGTTTACAGAAGGCCATAAATCATATCATTAATTTTCCATATAAATCAATTACAGCAACCACCTCTCCTTGATTACCAGTGAGACTATTTTGGAATCATGAATGTAGATTATTATGTAAGTGGGATACTTTTGTATTTTGATCCAATAATTTGAGTTTTGATTGATTGCATCTAGGATTATTGATGGGAAACGGACATATCTTATGTCTAGATGGGATAAATTATATCATTCTGGACTTCCCAGAATTGACGTCCACAACCTTTTAATGTATAGTAGTTTTCGTTAAGGCGTGTGAAATGGAACTCACACACGCTTTTCGTAGTCATTGATCAAGGGACACCTCAGTGGCTCCATTGGTTAAGTGTCCAACTCTTGATTTCTGCTCAGGTTGTGATCTCAGGGTTGTGGGATCAAGCCCTGAGCTGGACTCTGGATTCATCAGGAAGTCCCTTCAAGGATTATGTCTCCCTCTCCTTCTGCTTCTCCCTCACTCATGCTGTTTCTCTAAATTAAAATACAATAAAAATAAAATAAAAATAATAAAATAATTTAAAAAAAAAAAAAAAGGATTGACAGGAAGTCAAATACCCAGTTGGATGTAAAAGGTCTTTTTAAGTAGGCTCCACATCCAGTGTGGGTCTTGAACTCACAGCCCTGAGATCAGGAATCGTATGGTCTGCCGACTGGGCCAGCCGGGTGGCACCAAAATTTATTTGTTTTAAATTAGCTATTGATCATATTTTATTTCTCCGATGTTTAATCGGTTCAGCTCATATTGGTTCTCTATTTACCGTACATAAACAAAAGACCGTGTTGATATGTACTCAATGACATACTTATCTTGGCATCATGTATTGAGTTGGTGAGGACTAATTAAAGAACTTGTATTTGCACTAACAGAAATATGAACAATGTTCTAACAGAATTTTGGATCCTGGAGAGTTTGGATCTTGGAGAGTTTGGGGAGAAGACCCATTTGTAGTGAAGCTGAAATCTCTCACTAATCTTGAGGGCAAGATTTCTCTCTTGAAAAGGAAGAAATGTCAAGCATGAAGAATGTTTCTGATGGTCAGTTCCAAAGGATTACGCTGTTACTCATTGCTCCTAATACCAATTTTTATTATCATAAATTTCTGTAAATAATTTGCATTATTAAAATCGCCAGGTAAGGACTTCTGCTTCCAAACAACTTGGAATGAGAGACACCAGAATTTAGTCATATCAAAAAGGAAAAAAAAAATGAGATAAGGAAAAAAATATATAAAAAATAATAGTGTATAATAATAATAGTAATATATACTAGATACCTTTATATCTCCTAACATAAGATGAAAACACAGTTGCATAAGTTGAAAACTAAATGTAAATTTGTATTAACATAAAATGAATGTGTATCAGAAACACCCCTGCCTCCAACATCCTTAGGAACAAGTGAAAATCATCCTTAACAAGGAAAAATGTAAACTGTATGACAGTGACTCCAATATGCTATTTCGGATAAAATAATAATAATAATAATAATAATAATTAGGTTTTTGAAGAGAAAATGAGTTGTTATAATAATTTAAAAAATAATTACAATTCCATCTGTGCTGAAATATGCAATGACCTTTCCAATTAGGAATATAAATTTGTTCTTCTGTTCTATTATTTTTTAAATCAGAATATAAATTATAAACTTATTAATATGAAGATATAACTGAGTTCAGGTTGTGTTACTGAAAAGTTTTGAATTGTGGTCAAGTGTATCACACAGAATTGCCTCTGAAATTCAGAGATGGTTCCTTATTCAAGTCCCATGAGTAACCTCAACTCAAACATAACTACAGTTGTAAGCAAGACTTCTCATTTGAGAAAACGTCCCTCTACTTTGGTATAGACGAATTACATTATTTGAATACCCAGGAAGAAGAGTCCAAGGTTATACTTCCTTTACGTCTTTGCGTTCTGTCCCCATCTTAATGCCTAAAGCTGGGAACCAACAGAACACACACGGAGAAGCGAAAAAGTGTGCGCTATGGTGGCAAAAACTGTTGCTGGACTTTAGACCAATGTGTTTCTTGGAAATTGCTAACTTTTCAGTGCAGAATCATTACTACCCTCTTAAACCTGGAAGATATATGAAGGTTACGGGAAACTTTAGGGGAATATTCCAGGAATCTCCCTGTTGACAGTGAGTAAGATGTGTATTTCCCAAAGAATATGAAAACACTCATTCAAAGATACATGTGCCCCTCTATTTATTGTTTTTATTTTCAATAGCCAATATATGGAAGCAGCCCAGGTGTCCATTGACGTATGAAAGGATCAAGAAGATGTGGTCCCTCACAGTGGAATACTACTCAGCCATAAAAAAGGATGAGATCAGGCATTTGTAGTGATGTGCATGGACCCAGAATGTGTTAAGTAAGTCAGAAAGACAGAGACAAATACCGTTTGGTTTCACTCATGTGGAACTCAAGAAACAACACAAATTAATAAACAAAGAAAAGAATCACCCGTAAATATAAAGAATAAACTGATGGTTGTGAGAAGGGAGGGGGTTGGGAGGATAGGCAAGATGGGTGTAGGGCAATGGGAGATACAGGCTTCCAGTTATGGAATGAAGATTTCATGGGAAGAAAAGGGACAGCACAGGAAGTATAGTCAATGGTATTGTCATTGTGTTGTGGGTGGTGACAGATGGCACCCAACCTTGTGGTGAGCACAGCCTAATGTGTAGACCTATCAAATCCCTACGATATACACCTGAAACCAAGGTAACATTGTGTTCCATACTGTAGTTCCATAAGGAAAAGAAAGAAAATTGAGTATTTCCCTGAGTTGGTTTAGATCAGGAAAGAGAAGAGAGATTGTTTATTTTCTGTGTAACAACGAAGGACCATCCGATGATAGAAGGAGCCTGATTCTCTGTTCGGTGTGTTTTCTTCTTAAAGAGGGTATACAACAGCTCCTACTGTGAGCTGTGGTTAAACCCGTGTTATTTGGGGATGTAGTCACGTCCCTATGCTCTACACCAGCCTTTCTGAAGTCACCAGGGCTGGAGGTCCAACAACTGCCTTTCCCAGACGCCTGGCCACCTGTCATCCCTGGAATTCCCAGTGTAATTCCGGCATTCCTATAATTTCTGTCTGGACGGCAGAGCTATTCGGAGGAAGCTAGCTGTCCAAAGAGCACAGCCGTGGTTGACGTTGGCACTGTCTTACAGTAGGTGGCGGTTGAGCCTGAGCTGGCATTGCAGACTCAGCAAAAGTCATGAATTCCTGCTAATGCGCAGGACCTTGCTAGCAGTTCCTGACTCAGCAGGTCTCCATCACTGATGGAGCATTGTCCTGGGGTCCATGGCGTCTTCCTCAGGTGCACACAAGTCTTACGCCTCCTCCTTGACCTTCCCCCATGCCCTTTTTTCTTCTCTTGTGGTTCCTGCAGCATTCCTGATTCTGTTGGTGCAACCAAACCCCTATTATTCAGTCCTCCATTTGAAATACCTGGGATGTGCTGTTTTCCTGATTACAGCTGGATGAATTCAACCCCTCTCTGGGTGTTTGCATTCCTCAAATGGGAATCAAGGTGGTCAGAGTCTAAGGAGTGTCAACCCAGAAAGAAAGTGAGGTGTGTGATGGATATAAGAAGCTTCCCTAGACTGGGTGATGTGTGTGGACATGACCCTTGGAACAAGAGTGTCCAAGGGATGCAACATCCACACACATTTTTGATTCTTAGTGAAGACTTTCTGTAGCATTTATACCTTTTTGACAATTTCAGGAATCTTAAAATAGCAGACACATGAAAAGGAGTTAGTATATACTTGGATCAAGGAAAAAAATAAGTTTACTGGGATATTAAACTAAAAAGAGACTTACATATGTAGTAAGGGCTGTGTTATTGGGATAACCCAGAGGGAAAATATGATTTAAAACAAAGTTTAACAGAACAGTTCAAGGGGAAGAGAGAGCAATTCTGAACTTGTACATCCTATCTTACAATGTCAGAATCCATACCAAAAATATATATATTTTTTCTATATATATATTGATATATATATATATTCAATATATATATTGAAAGGTTATCATTGATATATATATATTTTCAATATATATTGATATATATATTCAATATATATATATTTCAATATATATATTGAAAGGTTATCCTTCTATATATATTTATATATATATTGAAATATATATTGAATATAAATATATATAATATTTATTTATATATATTTATTTATATTTATATATTTATATTCAATATATATATTGAAATTGCTCTCTCTCTCTCTGTATATATATATATATATATATATATATAGAATCAGAAACTGAAAATTGAGCAATTGTCATGAAAGCTTTTATCATGCATCTTTCAGAAACATGTGTACCTGACAAAGATTAGAAAAATAAAGAAGATATGTATTATATTAATTACTGTACTCTATGAACTGCTCTGATCTTTAGAAGGACTAAAAAAGCCTGAATCTAAATATAAAGAAATTATTATGATTATTATTATTTTAAGATTTTAATTATTTATTTGACAGACAGAGATCACAGCTAGGCAGAGAGAGAAGGGGAAACAGGCTCCCTGATGAGTAGAGAGCCTGATGCGGGGCTCGATCCCAGGACCCTGAGATTATGACCTGAGCCGAAGGCAGCGGCTTAACCCACTGAGCCACCCAGGCACCCCTATAAAGAAATTATTTACAGCTTTTATGCATTCATAAACATTTGTCAAGATGAACCCTGTGGTTTGTCCTAGAAAGTTTAAGATAAAATGTGTATCTTATCTGAACAACAAACACATTTTTAGTAGACATATGCATGGACTGTTGCATTAGACCTACACCTACTAAGACATTATTTGTTGTGTAGCTGAAATTTAAATTTTTTTAGGCATCCTGTATTGTTATTGTGTAAATCTATTAATTCCAATCCTGAGGGAAATCCTTAAAAAAAAAAAAAAAGTAACAGCTAAGTATACCATTTCCTCTAAAAAAGAGTTAATGAAATTAGGAATAAATTTTTAAAATACTCAAAAATTGGGGGGCACATGGGTGGCTCACTGGGTTAAAGCCTATGACTTTGGCTTGGGTCATGATCCCAGGGTCCTGGGATCGAGCCCCGCATAGGGCTCTCTGCTCTGTAGGGAGCCTGCTTCCTCCTCTCTCTCTGCCTACCTCTCTGCTGACTTGTGATCTCTCTCTCTCTGTCAAATTAAATAAATAAATAAATAAAATACTCAAAAATTTTAATTTTTTTCAATAATAGTAACATTTGAAATAGCTCATTTGTCTAATAGCCTTGCAGTCAAAATTACAAAAAAATTCAAAAGCGGAAAGTCCTGCCTAATACGAAATGTAATAATGATTTCCAGTATATGGGCAGTAGCACAGACACACCCAATCAAGAGGTCCTAGAAAATCAACCCTTCTGCATAGATGTCTCTTTGCTGCATGAGGTAGAGCTCACCTGCCCAAAGTTTAATGTACAAGTTCTTTCTACACCATGCATGGGATATATAAGTTATTTTAAAATTTTCTCTTTTGGCCCTGAAACATCTTCATTACTCTGATAATTATATAGTTTAAGTACTCTTTTCCACAAAGCAATGCTTTCTAGAAATACACAGACCCCATGTTGATTAACCAAAGGAGACCTAGTAGAGGCTGCTGATACATCTTGCTAAATGCATCTGCATTAATAAGGGCTCTCGCTGCCCAGCCTGACCACTCTGTTTATCAGAAGGTCTGATAATAGCTTTTCTTGCGGTTCAAGAATTCGCTGGTAAACTTCAAAATGGCATGATAGAGTGAGCTTTCAAAACTAGGAAGAGACTGGGAAAATTGGACAGCCACATGCAGAAAAATGAAATTGGACCATTTCCTTACACCACACACAAAAATAGACTCAAAATAGATGAAGGACTTCAATGTGCAAACGGAATCCATCAAAACCCTTGAGGAGAACACAGGCAGCAACCTCTTTGACCTCTGCCGCAGCAACATCTTCCTAGGAACAACGCAAAAGGCAAGGGAAGCAAGGGCAAAAATGAACTATTGGGATTTCATTAAGATCAAAAGCTTTTGCACAGCAAAGGAAACAGTTAACAAAATCAAAAGACAACTGACAGAATGGGAGAAGATATTTGCAAATGACATATCAGATAAAGGACTAGTGTCCAGAATCTATAAAGAACTTAGCAAACTGAACACCCAAAGAACAAATAATCCAATCAAGAAATGGGCAGAGGACATGAACAGACATTTCTGCAAAGAAGACATCCAGATGGCCAACAGACACATGAAAAAGTGCTCCATATCACTCGGCATCAGGGAAATACAAATCAAAACCACAATGAGATATCACCTCACACCAGTCAGAATGGCTAAAATCAACAAGTCAGGAAATGACAGATGCTGGCGAGGATGCGGAGAAAGGGGAACCCTCCTACACTGTTGGTGGGAATGCAAGCTGGTGCAGCCACTCTGGAAAACAGCATGGAGGTTCCTCAAAATGTTGAAAATAGAACTGCCCTATGACCCAGCAATTGCACTATTGGGTATTACCCTAAGGATACAAACGTAGTGATCCAAAGGGGCACATGCACCCGAATGTTTATAGCAGCAATGTCCACAATAGCCAAACTATGGAAAGAACCTAGATGTCCATCAACAGATGAATGGATCAAGAAGATGTGGTATATATACACAATGGAATACTATGCAGCCATCAAAAGAAATGAAATCTTGCCATTTGCGACAACATGGATGGAACTAGAGCGTATCATGCTTAGCGAAATAAGTCAAGCAGAGAAAGACAACTATCATATGATCTCCCTGATATGAGGAAGTGGTGATGCAACATGGGGGCTTAAGTGGGTAGGAGAAGAATCAATGAAACAAGATGGGATTGGGAGGGAGACAAACCATAAGTGACTTTTAATCTCACAAAACAAACTGAGGGTTGCTGGGGGGAGGGGGTTTGGGAGAAGGGGGTGGGATTATGGACATTGGGGAGGGTATGTGCTTTGGTGAGTGCTGTGAAGTGTGTAAACCTGGTGATTCACAGACCTGTACCCCTGGGGATAGAGTATTATGCCTCCATCAGAAAGGATGAATACCCAACTTTTGTAGCAACATGGACGGGACTGGAAGAGATTATGCTGAGTGAAATCAGTCAAGCAGAGAGAGTCAATTATCATATGGTTTCACTTATTTGTGGAGCATAACAAATAGCATGGAGGACATGGGGACTTAGAGTGGAGAAGGGAGTTGGGGGAAATTGGAAGGGGAGGTGAACCATGAGAGACTATGGACTCTGAAAAACAATCTGAGGGTTTTGAAGGGACGGGGGGTGGGAGGTTGGGGTACCAGGTGGTGGGTATTATAGAGGGCACGGATTGCATGGAGCACTGGGTGTGGTGCAAAAATAATGAATACTGTTATGCTGGAAATAAAAAAAAATAAATAAATTAAAAAAAATAAAAAATAAAAAAATAAAAATAAATAAAAAAAAAAAAAAACTAGGAAGAGAAAGGGACTTTCTTAATAAAATGAACCTAACACAATATTATGGGAAAATTTGACTTTAATAGTGAAATATTACAATTTTCCCCTATAAATCAATAATAAGACAGCATGCCCTTGGTGGTAATTCTTTTCGTCATGGAATTAGAAGTACTACCAGTGCATAAATTGCCAAGGAACTGAAAGAAACAGCTAATATTGGCAGATGTTAACAATTAAACATTTTTTACACACATTCATAAATAAAACAACAAATGAGTTTTAAAGTATTCTCAGTAAAAGATCTATGCACATATGCAAATAGCATTAACTAACACCAGATACTAACTGTGACTGTTGTTTGTTCAAAAATTCCAATCCCAATGGAATTCTATAAATTCTTAGAAACACATGTAATAAAAAATAAACAAGAACTCTAGGTTAAAAATAAAGTTTAGGAACAACATGAGATAACACCTAAACAAATTGAGATTATCAGTATTTGGTATGCGGTAGACTCAGTAAGGCAAATATGTTCGTTCTTCAAATTTGTGTAGAAGGTGACAATTCTACACCAGGTTGATTTCAAATTCTAACTTACTTAATTATATCTATTTTCTTGACTTCACAAATTGTTCCTAAATATTTATCTAGAAATATAATGGGCAAAGAAAAGCCCAACAAAATTTTTGAAGAAGATTGGGGTCAATCATTACGATGTCTCCCCTGGACACCAGAACGTATAGAATTGTCATGTCTAGATATGGACATGTGACCATTTTCATCTTCAAAAGTTTGCACTCCAAGAAACCGGTAGAAGGTATCCCAGCTACAAAATAAATAATGATCGTATAACTGTTCTTGTTACCCTTACTTTTGCTTTCAGCTTTATTTGAAAGATGCCATCATCGGTGACTTCATGAGACAGCACTGTACTTTTCTGAAATAATAGAAAGTTCAGGGGCATGGAGGATACACTCTTCTTCTCCATCATCCCAGCAGGGGGGATTTTCGACTTACAGTTCCGAGAAATCTGAAGTCAAGAAGCAGCGTTGTCCAACACACAGGAAGAAAGGGGGTGAAACTCCTATATCTGGAAAGTCCTTCTGTTCGAAGGAGAGTGGTTTTATTCGGGGAACCCACCCAACTGGCTTGAGCCCACACAGAATTTTCTAGAACTGCAAACCATAGTTAATTCCAGCTGCAAAAACATTTGGCGAGAAAAACATAAGCAGCTGTGAACATCCGTCAGTCTGAACACCTCAAAGATCTGTGGGAAAGAAGAGCATAGATACAGGAGGCCAAGAAGACCATCGCTACAGATAAGGGAGAAACCTATAGAAGAGAAATCTCCGTGGTGCACTAATTAACTAAATTCCAAAGGAACCTAAAACTTCAATGTGAAAAACAGAGACTTCAGACTTTCCGATGACAACATGGTGGGCTCCTGGAGGGCTCACTTGGGTTAAACATCTGACTTTGGCTCAGGTCCTGACCTCAGGGTCCCGAAATCAGCCTGCATTGGGCTCCCTCATCAGTGGGGAGTCTGCTTCTCTCTCTCCCTCTGCCTTTTTCTCCACTCGTACCTTCTGTCTCAAATAAAATCTGTAAAAAAAAAGAAAGAAGACATTGGCAAATATCTTGACATCACCGTAGAAAATAACGTCTTAAGCCAAAGACTGCAATGCCTTCTATAAAAGTGTAGATCGGTAAATACAACTATATCAAAATACACATATTTTGTAAGACAAATGCACTGTTGTAACTTGGGGGTGGGGGGCGGGGGGAACCGACAGCAACACCAAACTCTGAAATTAAGCCAATGGGCTTTTCCTACTCTTTGGTGATTCAATACCTTAGAGAAATTTTCATTCATGCTGGAAAGATAGATGAATTCACGACATGACTTATCGTATAATACACTTAGCAAAGACGGTCTGTAATGCTTGAATGCGTAGCCTTCCCTATTTTGTCTTTTTATAACTGCTTAAATACCTATACCTCCCTGAGCTACATTTATTTGATTTTTCTTTAAATACGGCAAAAAGTGAACCATTAACTGTAGACATGTAGCCCATTGTGTTGAAATAAATTTGGGTAAGGAAACATAACATCATCTTTGGGAAGCATCATTTTACTTTTTCCTTTTGAACAATTCTGTATAAATATCTCAGGTGAGATTCCATGCTTCTAATTTCCAAGGCATGCCCATAAAAGAGGGTAAGGCAATTTGTAGATGCGATTCTATATTATGGGGGAACATTTAGACCTAGCCGCGTCTCAAAATTGAATAATGGGGGGGAATTCTCACAAAGGGAAATAAAACACTGGCAGAAAATTGATTTGGGACTCTACATCATAAATGGGTCCATTTTGTACTTATGTCTTTACAATATTATCCACCCGACGTGTGGAGGAAAAGAGGTATTTTTGATCATGCTTTCGAAAACACATTTTTATGACTGCTGAATAATGGTGTTTGTGATGGAACACAGACATTTATCTTGCTCCCTTTCCTACTCATTAAGTTGCCATTTCCTGTAAATGACCATTGAGCTACTATCATCCCAAATGACGTTCTGCCCTCCTCTTGCCTAGTAAATGGAGCCTCACATACATATTCCAGGTTCTGAACTCTCCCGTGGCCCCGAGTAAAATAGGTATCAAGCCAGGATAAATCTTGGAAATTGATCATTGATTCTAAACTTCTCCTTTTATTAAGTGCCTTTTTGAAAAAAAAAAAATGCCTCGTGTATATTTATATACACATGTTAGCTGAGTGCATAAGATTAAAGCGAGAAAAGGTACTATTTTTTACCTTCAAGAAAATTTTCTCTAGTATTTATTTACTGGTGACGTTTCAGCATCAGGATCGAAGCAACAAAATACAGTGTTGCCCAAATCCGAGCATCCTTCAAGAGATTTATTCACGATCAAGAGAATCGTTAATGCTGGAGGCTGGCTGTTACAAGCTTAACGGAAAAGCACGAGAGACAGAGCAGACACAGAATCGGCAGTGGATAACATACAAATGTAATTTTATGCAATAAGGTGGAAATTGAGAGGGAGACAAACCGTAAGAGACTTTTAACTCTAGGAAAGAAACAGGGTTGCTGGAGCAGAGGGGGGTAAGGGGAAGGGGTAACTGTGGGATGGGCACAAAAGATGGCATGGGGTAGGATGAGCCCTGGGTGTTGAATTCTACCCCAGAAACTAATAAAAAAATATATGTATTCAATTTTGTGATTCTAGTCTTCCAAACAGCTGAGTATATAGGAGGGGGTTAATAAGTACTTCTTGAAGTTAAAGAGAACGTCCAGTGGATGGTCATTTCCAAAAATGTATACACAAATGTAACCTGAGCCTACATTTGGTGCTGATAAATAGAATAATAGTGTTGATACTGCACCTTGAGTAAGAATCTGTGGAAAGGAACACACCCAGTTACAGAAACAGTAACTGGTTTCCAGCGTGATCGGTTGAGGGTAGCGTCTCCCGTAGACAAGATGGCAAATGTGTCTGGAAGACAGCATGGGCTGCCCACCCTCTTAATGGGTCAGTCCTGTTTTCAGAGGGGAATTCTCTCCATGAACACTGGATGAAAGAAGGTTGGTCCTGTGAGATGCCTAACAAGAAGCGATGATTTGGGGCATGGTCCGTGGTGTTTGAGGGCACCACACCAATGTTTCCCTACGTGATATGATACTGAAACAGAGGACAGGGTCAACGCTGGTCCCTGACTCTCTGCCCCATGCTGCCTCCCATCCCCTGGACCCAAACCTGACGCCCTTTGTGCTCTGCCCCCGAGATCCTTACTTCGTTCTGCCTGACCCCAGGCCCCAGCTCAGAGGGCTGCTCTGCCCTCTCGCTTCTGATTGGGTTTGGCCAATGGAGGTTGGGGGGTTGGGGAGAGCATGACCATGCAGCAGCCTGTGTTCTGGACCCCGTGCACCAGCGAGGGCCCCTCTCTGCAGCCCGTTCTTACGGCCGTTTCCAACTCTGCCCTTTCTGGTTTCTGCATTTTCTTGGTGTTACTGGTTCTGCAAGGTTTTACCGGCTTTGTTCCCTTTACTAAACTGTCCTCACGTATCCCCTCACGAGGATGCCATGGGATCCCCTTCAACCCCTACTCAACACAGAGCACGGAGCAATGTTCACATTCCTGTCTTGCCAACCCCACAATTGCAGTATGCAGACATCAGGAACTACACACTCAGGGGTCCACTTTCCACGTGTCTTTAAATTTGAAATTTGTTTTACTGAATGTGTCCTGACCATCTTGTGGCAGAGCGACACAGACAGTTCCTAAATATGGTTTTGGGTGTGTGGGGGGTAGCCTAGATTTTCTTCGTACATATGGGGAGCATCTGATTCCATATACAAAATGCAGCAGTAAATTACCCTATGCATATTTTTTGTAGAAGTGTGGATGTCTATGTAGGATAAATTCCTAGCACGGGGACTTCTGGATCAATTGTAGAAGCATTTATAAGAATTGGAGATATTTACAAATCCTCCTTTGTAGGAATTCAATGGTAGCAGGTCGAGAAGGTCGAGAAGCAGGTCTGGAAAATTGTGAGGACATTTCAGACTTGTGAATAAAAGCACAAGTCAGATTTCACAATTCATCCAAAACTGATAGGTTAAAAAATGACCTTAATGGGATTTTAATTCTTGAAGATTTTTTAAAATTTATTTATTTGACAGAGAGATAGATCACAAGTAGGCAGAGAGGCAGGCAGAGAGAGAGGAGGAAGCAGGCTTCCTGCTGAGCAGAGAGCCCAATGCAGGACTCGATCCCAAGACCCTAAGATCACGACCTGACCTGAAGGCAGAGGCATTACCCACTGAGCCACCAGGTGCCCCTGAGCTTATAATTCTTAATGTCTCTTTCTATTAATGGGTAGTGAATATTTTATATGACTACGAATAATGTCTATTTCACTTTTTATCAACTCTCGGGTAATTTTCATTATCCTTCTTCTAGGGCACATCTCCAGATTTTTATACGTACATACACATTTCTAGCAGATTTTTATGTATTTGGAAATTAGCTCTTTGTGTTGCAATTTGCAAAAATTTTCCCAGAGTGTCCCCGTCTTGCTTTATGTATCTTTTGCTACAAAGACTACTGCAAAACAGTTTTAATCAAATTTATCGAGACTTCCCTGGCTATCAGATTTTTTTTTTAAGATTTTACTTATTTATATTGACAGAGAGATATAGCAAGAGATACAGCAGGGTCAGTGGGAGAAGCAGGCTTTCAGCTGAGCAGGGAGCCCGATGCAGGGCTCAATTCCAGGACCCCGGGATCATGACCTGAGCCAAAGGCACATGCTTAATGACTGATCCACCCAGGTGTCCCAGATTTAGAGTTTTAATCAAAGGATTTTGGGTTACCTGGCTGGTTCAGTCACTGAAGCATGCAACTTTGATCTTGGGGTTGTTAAAAAAATAAATAAATAAATGCTTTTCTAGGAAAATAGTCTATATAAATCTATATCATCTATGTAAAATAAACACACATACTCCATTTAGACAACAATGACATGACTGGTATATAATATTCAATATTATCTATTATGCATATAATATTGCACATATAAATACTACATGACTAGAATCCTATAACTACAATAAACATTTATCAGGCATCACTCGTCTACCTGTAAACAAACCTTTCAACTGAGCTGTATTTTTGTGGTACCAATGTGCTAACTTGGAGCTGGCTATAAAATTGAGAAAAATAGTGTCTATCTTCTGTTTTAAATGCAGTGATATTTTTGTGAAGATTAAGTTTCTTATAGTGGTGGCATAATTTCCTTCACACATAGTTGAACATTTCTTTATCTTTGCTGGTGGCTGTCCCCAGCTTGACCCGCAGTGAGTTTCTTTTGCAATCTGGGTCCCCAGAGAGCTCAGTGGCCTTCCTAACAATTCCTTCTGAAGAGCTTGTCCCTTTTAATGGTGGTCAAATCAGAGTGGAGAACAGGGAGGCACACAAAAGAGTATTTTCCCGTATCAGGCCTCTGAGCGCTAGATGGGGGATAATTGGGTGATATGGTCTGTGTCTCCTGTGAAAACGAGATGGCAATATGTAGGGCTGTATTTATGGCCCCTTGATGGATTTTAGGAATCGTGGTTTATGGAAAGCTTCATATCTGTGTTTTGATGCCCCCAGTAGAACCTGTGATAAACCATTGATGAAAAACTCTAAATGTTGTCTTAAAACCAGATTGGAGTGCATGTCTAATGCAGCCTTGCATGGGGAAACATCTGAATAAGTGTAAAGTTCCCTACTAGATCATCCCATAGTAATGATCTAACCATACGTCACCCCAAGACCTTATTACCAGTAGCTCTGGACACCCACAGCCTATACATAAACTTACACTGAGGGCTTGTGTTGGATAAGATTGTGTTCTCCTTGGCTTTACATGTTACTTCAGCAACAAATTCTCTGCTACAAAGAACCCCTGAGAGTCTATTGTTTTGCAAATGAATTTTACAAGTCGTAGGGCAGGGTGGGGCTGATAAGCACAGCCTTGTGGTTTGTCAAACCCCAAAACCCCAAAATGAACCTGTGTGGTCTGGCTGCATTTAACAGTAGCCTTTGTGTGGTCTAGTCACCTCACCAGGCAAATATTGTGGAGATGTCTTATTTTACTTATTTTAAATATTTTATTTATTTGAGAGAGAGAGAGAGACAGAACAAGAGTGGGGAGAGGAGCAGAAGAAGAGGGAGAAACGGACTCCCTGAGCTGGAGCCCAACATAGGGCTCAATCACCAGGACCCTGAGCTCATGACCTGAGTCCAAGCTAGATACTTAACTGACTGAGCCACCCAGGTGCCCCGTTGCATGGATATTTTACAAAAGTGTGTCCCGTTGCAGTAGTATCCCAATCACTTAGAGAGTAGCCCTCAAACACTGCCACTTGCAAAATGCGTGAGGGGTGCTTGCCTTCTTCCTATCTGCTTATATAGAAACAGAAACTATTATTCCAACTAGGAAATAAAACCAGAACACTGGATCCTATAAACGAGGGAAGTGTGTCCAGTCATAAACCCAAAAGAGCCTTGTGTCAGCTGGATGTCCATAACAGAGCTTTCCAGCCTAAAGTAACTGAACTGCATAAATCCCAAACTCATCTGCTTTTTGGGACTTTCCGTGGCATCCGTTTGAGTTACACCCTGAAGGACAGCTTTTTGGAACACTAGCTTCTACTCGAGAGAACGTTTCTATGGTCTTATCAAAAGGCAAATGTGTGTATCTTTTTCAGGAGAAGGCTGAGCTCTACCCATGTCAGATATAAAATCTAAAGATACAGAACATGGTTGAAAGTTCTGAAAGTAGTTTAGGGGTCTAAGTGTGGAGGTGATTTGGGTTATAACAACAATGATGAAATACAGCAGATTTACTGCCATCATTTATGGAATATATATGGACATCATACTCATCTTTGTTGAATTTGTGGAGGCAAACATGTTTTCTTTATTTTACTTTACTTGAAGATAATAGTCACAACCAGACATTGTTTTCAGATAGTAAAGTCACCCCCTCCCAAAACAAACAAGCAAGCAAACAAACAAAAACAACTAATGATGAGGGAAATATTCGAAGCCAGAAGTTGGCATGCTACATCATCTCTTGGACCAAATCTATCCCATCAACTGTCTTTGTAAATGAAATCACATGACAGCAAGCTTGCCCCCTTTTGTTTATTAATGTCTATCCCTACTTTGTGATACAGTAGCCAAATTGAGTCTACAGTTTCAGGAGAGACCATATATCCCTTAAACCCCACAACACCTTTTCTTTTCCCCGCCCATGGGACTATACTCAGTTCTAAGAAGAAATGACCTGTCCATCCATCAGAAGACATGGCAGGAATTTCAATGTATGTTAGTAACTGGAAAAAAAAAAAAAAGTCTAATGGCAGCGTCCTGCAGGAGTCCATCTCTGTGACATGGTGGAGAAGGCAAAGCCGTGAGACCATAAACAGATCAGCGGTTTCCAGAGGTTAGTGGGAAGGGAGGGATGAATGGGCAGAACACAAGGGACCTACAGGGCAGCAAGAATCCTGGATCCTGGGCATCAGACTGTAAAGATGGGGACCTGTCACTGTACCTTTTTCCAAACCCACAGAATGCTCATCAAGAGCTAACCTTACCTTAAGTATGCACGCTCCATGATTATGATGTGTCACTATAGGTTCATCCTCATAGCAAGTGTCCCACTCTGATGGGGACGTTGATAAAGGGAAGGCTGTGCACATGGGCATGAAGTATGGGCAGCAGGTCTATGGGAAATATCTGTACTTCCCATTCAGTTTGAGCTGGAAACATAAAACAGCATAAAAATCTTAACTCTTAAAAAATGAAGGTGGAAATGAAAAATATGCATTCGTGGAAAATGGATTAATTGGCCCAAAGACCTCAAGTAATGACGGGATGAAGCAGATGGACAAGACACAGTGAATGCCCATATTAATAGGACAGATTTAAACTCAGTATATCAATAATTAAATCTAATACAAAGAGACGTTGTGCTCCATGTTAAAGAAAACAGATGTCAGACTCTGGGAAGTTGCATTTGGAGTAGATGCCCTCAAAGTTGTGTCCCATGTGACACTGTCTTGTATGATCTGGTCCGCTCACACCTTGATCAAGAGATAGAATGAGGGGTCACCTCCCTGGCTCTGTTGGCGGAATGGGCAACTCTTGATCTTAGGGTCATGAATTTGAGCTCCCGTTGGGTGTAGAGATTACCTTTTTTCCAGGATTTTACTTTTTTATTGACAGAGGGGCAGAGAGAGAGGGAGAGAAAGAATCTTGAGCTCTGACCTCACCAATTGTGAAGTCCCAGGTGGGGCTCAATCTCACAACTCTGAGACCATGACCTGAGCCAAAATCAAGAGTCGCATGCTTGACCAACTGAGCCATTCAGGTGCCCCTAGAAATTACTTCAATATAGAAATAACTGAGAGATACAATCAGATTCTACCCACCCTTCTGAACCCAGGCAGAGTTTTCAGGGTAGGAGTGACACCTTGTGCTATCTGTGGCCAAGTCTTAAAGGACCATGAGGCTCTTAGGTGCTCCCCTGCACTGATGTAATTGGACCTTGAGCCTCCTCATGCAAAAAAGCATGAATGCCCATGCTGTGGGGCAACCATGTCTCATGGAGAGGTCATGTGAAGGATCTCCTCATGTGTAGGCCATTGCAGCGTAGGATCCAAACATGTGAATGAATAAACCTCCCAATTACCCCAGATCCATCTCTCTGGACACATGCCCCCCTCCACCCCCTGGCTTCCTGACACAAGTCTCGGTATCCTATCACACTGTGCCCCACGTGGGCTCATTGCTACAGAAAACTCAAGCATTTGGGGTCATTTGTTACGCAACTGTGATAGCTCCAACATAACCTGTGTCTCTTCCTGGAGGCATTCTTAAAACACAGACTGGTTAAAGGAAAAGAATAAAAAAGTATTTCTAACACTAAAAAAATAGAGCTGGGATAGCCATATCAATTTCAAGCAGAACAGACTTTAAGAAAAATTGTAGTCGGGGATTCTGTAATGATCAAATAGCCACGTTTTCTAAAAACTATAGCCATTCCCAAACCATGAGTACCTGAACAGGACAGAGATACAAACTGACCACATGGAACACAATTAGCGGTGGCTGTAAACATGCATGTAAAATACTTCTTTACGCCTCTGCTTTCATTTCTCTTGGATAAAGACATCGAAGCTGCAGTTGATGGTAGCTCTGTGTTTCATGCTTTGAGGAACCTCTAAATTCTTTTCCACGTCATTCCCACCAGCTGCCTACAACATTTCCAGTTCCTCCACACCGTCCCCAACACGTTGTTATTGTCTAGGGTTTTGCTGTACTTTTTGTTTTTCTTTTAAATACTAGGCATCCTAATGGGTATGACATGGTGTCTCCTTGTGATTTGGACTTCCATTATCCCGGTGGCCAGAGGTGTTGAGCATCCTTTCAGGCCCTGATGAGCTATTTCTATCTCTTCTTTAGAGAGATGTCTATGGAAGCAACCCATTGTCCATTGAGAGATGTACTGATGCCTCTACGTGCAGTGGAATGCTACCCAGCCTTCAAAAGGAAGGGCATTTGGACACATGCTAAAACATGGATGAGACTTGAAAGCATTATGTTAAATGAAATAATGTAGTTAGAAACGAACAGATACTGTGTGATTTCACTTAGAGATCACATCCACAGAGACAGAAAGTAGATGGTGGGCACCAGGGGCGTGGACTGGGGATGGAAGTTACTGTGGGATGGGGACATACCTTTTGGGAAGGTGACAAAGTCCTACAGACAGATGGGTGGGAGCAACCTGAAAATGCTTCATTCTACTTCACAATATACTTTAAAAGTGGGTAAAGTGGCAAATTTTATGTTATGCACATCTTAACACAATTAAGGGACGCCTGGATGGCTCAGTTGGTTGAGCGTCTGACTCTTGACTTTGGCTCAGGTCACGATCTTAGGGTCCTGGGATCAAGACCCACGTTGGGTGGGGGAGGTCTCTACTCAGCGGGGAGTCTTCTACTCCTTCCCCTGTCTTGTACTCTTGCTCTTTCTCAAATACATGAATAAAATCTTAAAAATATATATAAATATCAAATATAGTAGCACAGATTTTTGGTGGTAGACTGTAGGCATCCTACAGAAGAAAGGGCAGTCATTGGTGAGGTGACCATGCTCTCTAGCATGCATGAAAGACTCCGTTTCTTAATCGGTGGTACAGGGGGTGTTCACTCGGCAATAATTCCATCAACCAAACAATGTGTATTTGTGTGCTTTACCACAGAGATCTGAACTTGCATGAGAAAGTTTTCAAAATGTATGTAGATAATATTATCCTTTAAATTTATATCTCACACATATTCGTAAATATGTATGAATATATACATATCCATACATATATACACATATGTACCGCCCCACACACATATATATATAATTTAAACATCTATAAGTATATGCAGATAGAAATACCTAAAGAACCCAGAAATGTGAACTGTATATTTTAAATTAATATACATAAGTTTACATATCAACAAAACAAATTCTAAAATACAATGGATATTAATATGTTAATATTAATTAAATTGATATTAATTTCCTTTTAACTGGGTTGAAAATTAGTTTCTCAATACTGATATGTAGTAAATTAACACAACTCTTGTGCCATAGAGCAATGCAGATTTGTTCTTACAATCCTGGAGGTCCGAGTCTAACATCTCGGTTTTGACAGGGCTGTGTTCTTTCCAGGGGTTTCCGGGAGGCATCCATCCCTTGGATTTTAGCTCAGTTCATGGCCTCAGTTCATGCATGGCCTCTTCCTCATCTCAGTCCAGCATCTTCTGTTCTCTGATTCCCTACAATGAACCCTGATATTCCCACTTTCCTTCTCTAAGCATGTCTATGGTTATATTGGATCCACTCAGATAATCCAAGATAATCTACCTATCCCCAGATCCTTCACTTCATGTCACCTGAAAAGTTAAAAAAAGAAAAAAATAAGATGCTAAAATATTCACATCTTCTGTGAATGAGGGCAAAGATGTGTTTGGAAAGATGGGCTCATCACATTGGAATGGAAAGGTCATGAGCGACCTCCTTTCCTCCCTCATCCCATCTTTGTGATGTGGTTTCTACCACAACTGCAAAAGCCTTCAGCAATGTCTGTTGCCCTAAGAGTATAATAACCTGACCTCAAAAAAACACTTGCCTTCTGACAGTCCTTAACCATGTCCACATTTAATGTGTTCAGGTTCAGAGAGATGAATGAGCTCCAGGAACTTTGAATTTCACTGTACTCCAAATCATTCCCATTATAAAATCCTATTTCTCCATGTTTTATTTTTTTTTTCTTATTTCTCTAACTCCTAACCACGTTTCTCATGGGATTAAACGTAGTTGGACAAAACTGCCCATTGCTTGTCTTAGATTACTGAATGAAGAACAGATTTGGGGGAAAAAATAGAAAGCCCACATGTTCCTCAAAACTGGGAGTTCATTTGGGATGTGTGTGGACATATGTGTAATTTGGACTAACCTTGTAATACTTAATCATTCTCTAATGTCAGTTTCTTCACTACCCACCAATCGTTACTCTCAGATGAAGCCGGCAGATGGTGAGTCCATATGCCGTGTATTAAAAATACGCTCTCAGAGCCATTGCTTTTAAATATAAGACCATTTCTGGTGTGTGTTTCTTTTAACTTTTTTGGGTCATGGTTAAAGTTATGATAAGACTGAGAGCAAGACAGAATCAGCAAGAAAAGATGTATCTTCCCGGCCATTTTGGGACCCCACCTGAAATTCTTTGGACCTAGCCAACAGTCTTCAGGCACTTTTGCTGTATAGGAAAGGATCATTTCTTCTCTCTCCTGTACATGCCCTGAGGCGTGAACTTGAGGATCCAGAGGAATCGCTGGAAGTGGGTGAGTTCCAGGCAGACAGATGTCTCTGGCTGGCTCGTAGGACTGGGATCCTGTCTGTGGCCAGCTCTATAGCTATGGAGAAGGAAAGACTAAAACAGAAGAGGAGATCCAGCTATTTGATATCTTACAGACCAGCCATCAAGAACAACAAAACATCTCACAGCATATGCATCCAGTTACAAATGATTTTGCACACCTGCTCTCTTCCTGGCATTGTGGAAATAAGGATAGAGACCCTGCTATTAAGGATCTCTTGGATTCATTTGCTTTATTGCATTTTTTTCTGCTATTCATCACTCCACTTGAGTAGAGTTTATGCAAGGCTCCTTGACCTCTACATTGGTAAATCCAGTAGAATCTTTCTGGTTCCTCTTGGCTTCTTGGTCAATATTTCACACTCCCATCTCCTCCTAGGAACTGGGAGCATCTGCTTCCTTCATCTTCAAAGACAGCAATCTCCTGATTTTTCTCTGGTCTCCAGATCTCTGCTCCCCCATGTGTTTTGAAGTTGCTTCCTGTGCTACCCATCCATCAGGGTTCTCTTCCATCCAAAATGCAGCTCCCAAGTCTGCTGCTTCTGATGTCTTCTCAGTGCCTCTTTTCTCTTGTGTCTTCACTGGAAAGCTCCAGTATGTCCAGCAAGGGGTAAGGAGGATGTTAGCCTCTCACTCAGATTACAGATAACCATAAACTACTCACTCAGCATGACTTATCTTTCCTCCAGATCACCTGTCATGGTTGTAATTTTATGTTTCTTTGCTTCCTGACCAGTGTCTGCTACACTACTCCACTATGAGCTTCATGAAGGCAACAGAATGTGTTCATCATGCTTATCTTGGATCCCTTATAATGTTGTGCACCAGACTCAAAGACATTGCTTGATGAATGATTTGTTAGGGGCACCTGGGTGGCCTGGTCAGTGAAGCATCCAACTCTTGGTTTAGACTCAAGTCATGATCTCAATGTTGTGAGGTTGAGCCCACGTGTGCTCCATGTTCAGCATGAAATCTCCTGGAGAGTCCCTCTCCTTCTGCCCCTCCTGCTTGTTCTCTGTCTCTAATAAATAAATAAAATAAATATTTAAATTTTTTTAAATGAGTTGCTACTATAGTTTCTATTTCATAGAGCCTCATGTAAGAAATTAGTTGCTTGACTGGTCAGCTTTTTTATTTAAAATTAAGAGTCATGGTGGAGAAGAACCTATAAACAAAACCAGCAAATTCATGGTCATGGTGCAGTGTAGGATGCATGTATAGTGTGTAAATGGGCCACAGGTGTTGGGACAGCATGTGGGTTTCTTACCCCAAGCAAGTCTGCAGTTCTCTACAGACACCAACCAACTGGCTGTCCTGCAGTTCAACTCATTTCTGATACTATCTACCTAGAGTTAGTGCAGACACCACAGGTCAAGAGCTCAGTCCTACAAGACTGCCCCCACTTCAGGTACCAGTCAAAACTAGTGGTATTGACAGTTCTGTCCAATCTGATACAAATTAGGGTTCCCACAACTCCTTCCTGGGTTTTGATAATTATCATAGTGGCTCAGAGAACTCAGGAAAACACTTTACTTATTGCCCATGTGTTACACGGGATATTACAAAGAGTACAAATGAACTGTCAGATGAAAAGGTGGATAGGATGAGTTTGGGAGTTTGGGGCACACCATCACTCCAGCATCTGGATGTGTTCACCATCCCAGAAGCTCGGCGAACCCCTTCATTTGAGGCATAGTTGGAGATTCCACCATGTGTGATTGATTAAATCATTGGCCATTGGCACACTTGATTGAATCACTGGCCATTGGCGATTTGATCAGCCTCCAGCCGCACTCTCTAGAGGTCATGGTCAGGGGTTCATGCTGCAAGTTCCAACCCTCTAATCACATGGTTGGCTCCTCTGGTGACCAGCCCTTATCCAGAAGGGATCTATGGGTCCGCTAGCGTCACCTCACTGACATAAACTTAGATCTATTTGAAAGGGACTTGATGTGAAAAGCACAAGATGTTCCTCTCACCTCCAACACTCAGGAAATTATAAAGGTTTTATGAGCTCTGTCTCAGGAACCAGCGTGCTCTCTCTCTCTCTCTCTCTCTCTCTCTATATATATATATATATATATATATATATATATATATATTTAAGATTTATTTACTTCAGAGAGAGAGCAGGGTGGAGGGACAGAAGACAATACCAAGCAGACCCTCCACGGAGCACAGAGCCCAAAGCAGTTCTTGGTCTCACAACCTTGAGATCATGACCTGAGCCCAAACCAGGAGTCAGACATTTAACCATCTGAGCCACTGAGGCACCCCTATATTCCTTATTATATCATACTATCATGCATAGCAATTCCACCCGTGACAAGAAAACTCAAGGACGAAAGAGTGCTAGATCAGGAGGTACGAGTATGCATCCTTTTGTAAGCCATCGCCAACATACCTTCCAAAGCAACTGTACCTTTTTGCCTTCCCACCAGCCACAAATGAGAGTTCCTGTTGCTCCATACTCTCATTCAGAAAATATTTCTATTTATGTATATGATGATTATTTAGGCAAGGTCCTTTGGTGTTGTATGCTACGTTTTATGTACCAAATATCCTACTCATGGCTAAGAGATCAGGATGGATGGAATCAGTACAAGCTCACATGGTCTTCATGTTGCCCTTATTCATTTTCATGTCATCCTTATTCACGGCTGGCCCATCTCCTCATTGCAATTAACCCCTGAACAACATGGGTGTGAACTCTGCAGTATGTGGATTTTTTTCTCAATAAATACAATACACTTTTGTAAATGCATTTTCTTTATGATTTTTTAAACATTTTCTTTTGTCACTGACTTTACTGTAAGAATACAGATGGAAGACAGACAAGATACAAGATGTGTGTTAATTGACTGTTTATGTCATCAACCAATTGTAGTTAAATTTGGGGGAAGTCAAAATTTATATGTGGATTTCCACTGCTCCACGGTCAGTGGCCTGTTTTTCAGGGGTCAAGTGTACTTACATCTGAGATAATAACACCTTTGACTTCTTGATGCCTCTCAAAGCTACTTAGACAAGTGTCCTAACTCACTTACCAAGGGAGTACTTGAACCACAGAAACCCAACTGGACTAGTGCTTCTTCTTGAGTCACAGGATGTCAAAGACATCTGTTGTCTCAGGCATTTGGCCAATACCGTGAAATTACACATTTGGAAAATTCCATTATACTCCTCATTATAAGTTCATCCTCTCCATACAGAGCAAAAATGATAAACAGAAGGGGTGCCTGGCTGGGTCAGTTGGAAGTGCGTGTGACTCTTGATAGGGTCATGAGATTGAACCCCACACTAGGTGTAGAGATGACTTCACAAAAAGAAAAAAATATAGACATATACAAGTCCATAGTTTATAAAGACCTACAAGTAGGCAGTATCTCCTTTGACATTACTATCCTTGACTGGACTGACATTGTTAATGTGCCATCCTCAAACATGAGATGGTTTATAATGTAACAAATCAACCAAATGCAAAAAAATTAAAATTGATAAAAATGCATATGGTACCCATGAGTTGGAAAATATTTATAGAGAGGAGAGATGTTTAAGTATTATCTAAGCAAACTTGAATTAAATGTAATCACTACAGAAATATATGTTACTACCTGAAACTAAAAACACACTGCAAATCACTGAATCAATCCCTTTTTATAACAAATTTCAAACAATACATTTATACTTGTATTAAAAATTATAAAATTTAAATCAAAATATATTTAGAATTGTGATGATTTGTCATGTGTTTAATTATTTGGGGCACTACAAAAGGTACATTTAAAAATCTAATTTTTCAAAAATAAATTAAATTAAAATCTAATTGTTCAAGAAATACATCATAGCTATTTTCACTTGATGCATAATGATATCTGGATGAGTAAACTTTTAAACACAACATTTCTTTCAGTTTTATTTATGAGGTTGAAATGATGGGAAAATGTGAGAATCAATATCTCCTTTAGGTTGTGTGGTGTATGAAGTAATTGTCATTCATTATCTATTTCATAATTTTACAGACATTTTGCACTTTCTTGTAATTCCTTTTAGCTTTGCTGCTTTGTTTGGTCATATTTTGGTTTACTCCCTTCGGCATTGAAATGGTGTTCTAGTTCTTAGATACACACATTTGCACATATTTTATGAAATACAAAGGGAGCATTTATTCTTTCAATTTGTGTGGACTTATAATAATACAAAGAAATATAATGGAGAGCACTTTGGCCCCACTGCTATTTCTTAGCACAGTATAAATTAGTTTTTGAGTGCAACAGAATGTTCCTCCAAATCCAGTAAGAGGTACCTTTTTCTTACAATTTCACAAGCTGGGTCTTATGACAAAATCAGTTGCTTTGCTTGAAAGGAATGATGGCTTGTATTCCAAAAAGAAGCAAACTGAAAATTACGGACTGTTTCCTGGAACAAAGCAAAATTACACAAGATATTTTTTTTTATGTTGTGGAATTTATTTATCTGCAAGAATTTTATCATCATTCTTTCTCTCTGAGCAATGAAAGAATAAAATAAATCTATTTTCGCATGTATTATTGCTTGCATGTCAGCAATAAAGATTAACTATTTGCTGGACAATCTGCTATACTTTATTTTTGAGTGATGCCTTTGAATTAAAAAAAATAATTTACATAGAGAAAACTGGCAAAATAGAGGAATTTGTTAAGAAGCAATTTCCCTTTATACTAAGTGATTTTAATAACAAAGTAAGTATCATGTAAACTTACGTTGTTTTAACAACTAAATTTCAGTTCAAAAAATGTATCTAGAATGTTGGTTTCATAAAACAGAATAAAGAAAAACATAGTTGAAAATGCAAACAAGAATGAAGAAGCAAAAAATAGGAAGACATTTTTTACACCACTGACACCAAAAGAGCCATAAAGAACTGGTGATTTTAAGTTTCTCATGCCCATGTGCAAACAGAATAAAAACGAGCATGGTGGTCCCTGCATTAGCAGGTGCAGAGGTCTGTCTTGGGTATGCACTTGCGTAAACTACACTACTCGCTTATCCACTAAAGTCTAGTCCACATGTTAATTGTGAAGGCATCTCGCCCATGTTTAATGTCTGCAATAATATTAACTGTAGATCAAGCCACTTATTCTAAAGTGACGGGAATTCATATATCGCTTGAAAAGATGTAAAGCAAAAACTGATATTTCACTGAGAAAGAATAAATTCTGACTAAAGAGTATAACCTCCACTATTCCAGCCTCCAGTCCTGTCCTACAGATTTCAGGTTTGCTTGCTTCCATAAATTGCACAAGCCAGTTCCTTGAAATTCAAGAGATAGATAGATAGATGATACATAGATAGGTAAATGATGATGATTGGTAGATACATACATAGGTAGATACATAGATATTAAAAATAGATGATAGCGGGACGCCTGGGTGGCTCAGTGGGTTAAAGCCTCTGCCTTCGGCTCAGGTCATGATCCCAGGGTCCTGGGATCGAGCCCCATATCAGGCTTTCTGCTCATCAGGGAGCCTGCTTCTTCCTCTCTTTGCCTACCTGTGATCTCTGTCTGTCAAATAAATAAATAAATAAAATCTTTAAAAAAAATAGATGATAGACCTCTATAGATATGTAGACATGCAAAGATAAATAACAAATAAATGATGGACAGATAGACCTATTGATACATAGATATGGATAGGTATAGATAGATGACAGATGAGATAGATATGAAAGGTATGCTAGATGGATGGATAGATATGAGGGATTGATAGGTACATAAAATGATAGATGATAGATATGACGGATGGACGCAGAGGTTAATAGAAGATAGATATGATGGACGGATGGAGATGGATAGATGATAGATAGATATGATGGATGGATGGATGGATGGATAAATAGAGATATAGATGATAGATAGATATGGTGGATGAATAGATAGATGATAGATATGATGGATGGATGGATGGATGGATAAATAGAGATATAGATGATAGATAGATATGGTGGATGGATAGATAGATGATAGATATGATGGATAGATGGATGGATAAATAGAGATATAGATGATAGATAGATATGGTGGATGAATAGTTAGATGATAGATAACTAGATATGATGGATAGATGGATGGATGGATAAATAGATATGGTGGATGGATAGATAGATGATAGATATGATGGATAGATGGATGGATGGATAAATAGAGATGTAGATGATAGTTAGATAGATAGATAGATAGATAGATATGGTGAATGGATAGATAGATGATAGATAAATAGATATGATGGATAGATAGATAGATAGACAGATATGGTGAATGGATAGATAGATGATAGATAGATAGATAGATAGATAGATAGATAGATAGATAAATAGACAGATATGGTGGATGGATAGATAGATGATAGATAAATAGATATGATGGATAGATAGATAGATAGATAGATAGACAGATATGGTGGATGGATAGATAGATGATAGATAGATATGATGGATAGATGGATGGATGGATAAATAGAGAGAGAGATAGGATGGATAGATGGATGGATTGATAGATTAGATGATAGAAAGATAGATGATAGATACATGATAGACAGATATGATGGATGGATGGATAGATAGATATGGATGGATGGATAGATAGATGATAGATAGATATGATGGATAGATGGATGGATAGATAGATAGATAGATAGATAGATAGATAGATAGATATGGTGGATGGATAGATAGATGATAGATAAATAGATAGGATGGAAAGGTGGATGGATTGATAGATTAGATGATAGAAAGATAGATGATAGATGATAGACAGATATGATGGATGGATGGATAGATAGATATGGATGGATGGATGGATGGATGTATAGATAGATTAGATGATAGACAGACAAATGATGATAGATAGATGATAGATGTGACAATTACATAGATACATCCTACTGGTTCTGTTTCTCTGGAGAGAATGCTGAGTGGTAAAGGCGGGACTAATTGATCCCACATATCCCTAGAGACAAGGCTGCTTCTATGACCTGGAGCACACAGTGTCTCGTGTGCTTCAGTCCTGATGCTGTCAGATCAAGTGGACAAGCAAGTGGGTGCTGAAAATTACCCGACTCGGGCAGAGGCACCAAGGGTTCTGATCCCTCAGGATGCTACAGCATCAGGGAACCCCACAGTGGAAAGACCATGAGGACAAGCTGTGGGCACAGGGGTCATGCCTATCTTCCCAAAGCAATTATCAGGACGAGGATTTATAACTATATGTGCTCTCCTCTGGGGCTGTGTGTGTGTGTGTGTCTGTGTGCACTTGCCACCCAGTCTGTTTTATGTAAAATATACTGTGGTCAGTTATCACCTTATGACTTGACTTATCATCCATTAAAATGGGGTTAAGGAATAAAAAATATTAAAAAAAAAAATTTAATGGGGTTAAGAAGAGAGAGTGCCCAGCCTACAATGGTGCAGAGTCTAATGGATGAAGGGGTCCCGTGTTTAAGGTAAAGTGAGACCCTTCTGTGTCCACACGTGTGCTGCATGGGTTGTGTGCCCTCCCCTCCCTGACTTGTTTTCAGCCAGAGTTCTGGAGGAAATCTATGTGCTCACAGTGATTTGCTCTCCTTCAAACCCCGCAGGGAGATGCCTGGTAAAGGCCCTCCATGAGCATTTTCAGTCCGTCTGTGCTGGTGTACTAGCTCAAGGAGGTCCTGTGCACCATGGCCGGAGTGCGAGGGTCAGTCCCACCTCAGCAGCCATGGACCAGGCACCTGTGATGGTCCAACAAGAACTCTGAGCTTGGATGTTTTAGCCATAGCCTCCCATATGCCTTCTTCTTCTTCCCATGCTTCTTCCTGTGCTTCCTTCGATGGTGAGACATCAAATTCCCCCACCCTGAAAGCTGGGCTGCTGAAAACATCTAACAGCGAATTCAATCCCATCCACTGAGCTCTAGGTGGTGGGATTTGTTTTTGTCTTGGTGATATCTCATCCTGGGTGTTTTCTTGAAAACTGGTTCTGCTTCAGAGTACCATGCTGTAGTCAAGCCACTTAAACACACTGTCTTTTCCTCAGGTAGTTGGAGATGGGCTCATTCACCCAGGAGGAATGAGAGAGAGAATGAGCACATCTTTACGAGAACAGGAGCCCCCTCCGAATGTTCAAACACACAGGAACACATGGCGGGGAAGAGATGAAGAGTAGTGACAGGTAAAAGTGTTTACGTGCAGGAAAGACGCAACCTTTCTGGGCTTGGCTACGGAAAGCAGAGTCAGGGACAAAGGAGGAAGAGAGGCCTCTGCAAAATTATACAAAGAGCACGCTTCTGTGCAGGATGGATCTCTGTCTCCCAATACACGGGGAACACAACAATGTCACAGAGCTCTTATGACAATGCCCCCAGGTTTAGAAGCATCAGGTTTTCTTACAGGACCATATATTATCATTACTACTCTTTTCTCTTTGCTTTCAAAACACTACCTGCCTCTCCCTGCTATTTTTGTGCAGATGTTTTTAAAAAATGGAAATGATCCCTAAAATGATATAACATTCTGGACTCTATTTCTAACTGAATTTACATGTCCTCCTGGTGATTCCCAGTGATTGTTATACTTTGGAAGTTTATAAGATGTTGCTTTACTTGAACGTGGTCGATTTGTTGGCAAATATCATTCTCAGTCTTTGGGTTTTTCCAGCAATTGGGTTAGGGGTTCTCTGATGCTCAAAGAAATGGGGTTCGTTTTGATGCTTTCAATTATAAGTTGCAGAGAATGAGGGCTAAGGGCTGTGGCTAAAAAGGTCTGGCCCCTTGCCTCAACTCAGAATATCTTTCTGTGTCATCCCTCCTTCCAGGCCCCAGGAGGCACAGTTTAGACTTCCCACGGAAGCATGACCACCTGTGCATTTCTGTGTCTGCCCAAAGCAACCTTCTGTGGTTGCTTATAAGCATTCTTCTTGGAAGCCATTAGTGATGAACTTCCTGCGTGCTAACCTTCATCCCAATGACAGAAATGACAAGATGCTTCCTTCTAAAGTCAAATTAAGGACTTAATTTGTGTGCCATGTTGAATAGAACCCCTTCTCTAAAATCTGCATCAACAGGGGACCTCAGAATGTAAGCTTAGTTGGAAATAGTGTGTTTTTAGGTGTAATTCCATTATGGACTCCTACAAAATGATTGATGTCCGTCCACCCATGAGGAAGGATATTGGGACCCAGGGCAAAGACCACAAGAGCCATAAGAACGATGGTCCAGTGACAGTGGAGGCAGAGGCCAGGCATGGCTCAGGCCAACAAAAGTAGGAGGCTGTTCAGGAAGGACTCTACATCAGAACATCCAGAAGGAACCAACCTGGCCCACCTTGACTGGAGACTTCTGGTGCTTGGAGCTCTAACAGAATAAATATCCATGGGTTCGTCACAGTGTTAGTTGAGATTTCCACCATCACCTGTGACATTCACAATTTTCAAGCACATTCATCCCCTCAGGTGACATTCTGACAGCATTTTCTAGAGCAGCAAAACAGAACTGAGGACAGAAAGGCAAGCTCTCATCAAGGGCAGAGCCTCACCTGGGTGGACCTCTCCCTGAAGCTCTATTCTGCCCAAACAGCTAGAAAAAATGAAGTCAGGCCAAGCTCCTAGGTACACAGCACTCTGGTAACTCACCTTCTAACCCATTCTGTCACACAGTTCAAGCCTCAGCCCCGTCCCTGGCAAGACTGTGAAATGCTTCTGCGTCTGTGTTGGAAGTAAACCAAAAAAAAGGAAAATTGAAAAGAAACAACATAATGGAGATGTGCTTAAAGCAAATTAAGAATTAATTGGGATCAGAGGCCACATTTCACTGATCTCATCCAATGGGTATGTGTTCACTTTAGTTCTCATTACCTTCAAGAATACCGAAATGTATACAATTTTAAAGTACGGACAGATGGAAATATTACATTCAAAATATTTCAATAATATTTTGAAATGCTGAAATGAGCAAGGCTGTCGAAAGCCTGGCACCACCTTTCCCAAAACATGTCCCTTGGAACTGGAATTAATAGGAACCGTATTTAAAAACAAAAACAGTAAGAACCATGGACACAGTGGATGGAAGACACTCACAGATACAAACACACGCAGACACATGTAGATTCTCCTCATTCTTGTAAAGTTAATAGGAACATTTAATCCATAAGGAGGTGCAATATGTACGTAGGGGAGCATAGTCAAAGGATTTTACTGAGTTTTTTTTTTTCTTCCTGACTATTCTAAGCATGAAACTCAGCAGCAATACGTGAATTTTAATGCATTCTCCTAGCCACGTGTATATACAACTTCCAGAGAATGAGGGCTTTTCTTTGGCATTATTCTTTTTTTTTTTTCCTCTTAAAAATAACCTTCTTTACAACACCTAGTAGGGACACAATCCATTAATTCATACATTCACTAAATATGTATTTCAAATCACCCTTCCTGAATGGAACCAAGCTCGGTCCCCCGCTTTCGTCCAGTCTCCTGCATCACCACCAGCTTGGTGTGCAAACACCACCCGATTCTATCCAACCCACATTGTCCTTTGCTCGGTCCTCAAGTCAGCCTTCCTTTCTTCTCTCACCTGACACCACACTCTTCCTCTCCAAACCGACATCGCCATTGCAACGTGCATTCGATACTGATTCTGCAACATCTTACTTTTTTCTTGCAAAGTAGTAGCAACACTGTTCACCAGCAGAGACTGTGGGTAACAAGGAGACACTTTCTAACAATATGCACGTGGACACCGTGTCTACTGGAGGGACTCATGAAGTACCTGTTCTTCAACATCACGGGTGACATTGCTGGTACATATGAAGCTCAAAATAAATACCCTTTAAAATCCCCCCAAATTAGATCCCTGCATCAATGCCATTCTACCATCTTCAAAATTTATGTGACGAAAATGATCTAGACACTGTTACTATTTGAACAACTAGTGTTTCTCCTATACCACATACACCGATTGTCCTTTCGAAACAAAAAGCGCAAAGTCGTAACGACACATCACCTAATTTGCCATTGCTAGGTAATTGTGTTGCATTAAGTATCGATTTAAACAAAGAACAGCTGGGCAGATAACTAAAGATTTTAATAAGCCTTTCAAACAATGGCTCAACAATAAAACGTTACGAAAAACTTGCAGAATGGTAGGACGGATTAAAAATTCAATATCCCATCTTCTTTCTTTGCGCTGATAGACTAGTCCTGATTTCTACCATTTGAAAGAGTACTTTGGTAAAAAAGAATCCTGAGTCAAATGGGGTATTTAACTGGGCTCCATGGACACACAAATGTGCCATTTAACCAGATTTCAAGTATTCCAGGCACAAACTGAACAGAGAAGCACTCTGATTTTTTACCCCCACATTTGGTTCAATGTATTGCTAATCAAGACTCATTATTCTGCTCTCAATTTAAATGATTATACATACACTCTGACTGTTCCTATTTAAGAATAATCACGCCTGATTTATATGTAAGGAGAAAGAGATTGTTCTGGTGGAATTGTTGGTGCTCGAATTTTAACTCCAAAGAATAAAGGGCAGAATGTGAAGAACTGCCCCGAATCTCACCCCACCCCCCATCCTTGGATGAATCCTAGATGTTTCCTCATTCTGTTTTCTTGGCCTCACGGAAGTTCGCGATGCCCGGACACGTACAGTGACATCTCCCTGATGTGTGAACTTGCAGAGAATCTTAAGGCCATTCAGTCTCACGATAATAATACCCACTGTTGTAATTATGGTTTTCCAGCTACCGCTTACCGAACTCTAATTCTCACTCAGTAGATCTGAAGAAGGGCTTCATAATTTTGCATCTCTAACAAGCTCCCATGTGACGCTGAGGCTGCTTGCTGGTCCGCGGACCACACGTGGAGCCACAAGGCCCTCCAGGACGTGCATTGGTGAAATCTTGCTGCACTATTCACCCAAAGCTCTTGATTCTAGGTCGGTGTAGGTGATACACAAGATTACCCTGAGTGAAATCCATAGACACATCTTTGAGATACAGAAGAGGCTGCCTGGAATCTTGCATGAATATCATTTCACAGACCCCGAACTGTCATTTTTCTAAGAGGGTGAGCTGCTCTTTTATTTGAAGGTTACAGTGGAAAGGAACAGTGAACTCTGGCAATGCATGAATAAAAAACACTACGGAAAGGCAGGACGTTGAGACTTTCTGGCCCTAGAGAGGAGCATTAATTACAAAATTAGCCTGTGTTTGGAAGAGCTGCAACTCTTGCTGGTTATTCCCTAGAGGGTTAAATAGGTCTGTAAAAACACGAGCTTGAGTCTTGCTGAGCCTAGAGTGTGGTGCTTTCTCTGATCGGTACCAGCACACCTTTCTCACACGTCCTGTCCCGGGGGCTCAGGTGCACAGCACTATTGGACTCCAAAGTTGATAAAACAAGTACATTATTAATTAAAATTATAAAATTATAGATCTATAGCATAATGAGTATATTGCTTATGTATTAGTGAATATAGGTGCATGTTATAATACATAGTATAGGCATTATAAATCTTTTATAAATTATTAATTAGTGTATAGTATGCTAATATAGTTATATATTAATAATTAATAATTATATTTTGTATTATACTTTTGGAAACAATATACTCATCATATTATAGATCTATTATTTTAGAGGAGCTACAGAACATTTCTGTCCAAACACATCGTTCAAAAAGACACCACTGATCTAGAGGATCAAGAGTATTTATGGCCCTTATTGATGTCTCACTAGCTTTAGCCCTCAGACATAAGCAGAAATACACACACCCACACCCACACACCCAGATCGGTTTCGGCAAATGTTCACAACCAAATGTAGATTATCAGGCAAGAGTAAGGGCTTGGAATCACTGCAGAATAATTCTGCAAACAAAATATAAATGAATTATTTTCATTCAAGAAGCAAAGAGACCTTGAATCTAGTGAGTTCCAGGTGTAGTTAGTCTCATGAGATAGTTATTCAAATCTTCACTCGCACAGAACAGTAAATTTTTAATGGAAATTAGGAGAAAAAAGGGTCTCAGGGGACTTGTGTTTTTCGGACTCAGTTCATTAGAAACACGAGTATGATCTGCCTTGCTAAACTTTCGCGTTTCAGATTTTTTTCCCTAAAATGCAAATTTTTGATTTGAGTTTTTATTTTAAAACCTGCACGTGGATGTGTATAGCAGCTTTATTCATCAGACCCCAAACTCGGATGCCACCGAGATGCTCTTTAGTAGGTGAATGGGTGAGTCAACTGTGGTCCACCCAGAGGCGAGAATATTACTCAACAGTAGAAAGAAATGAGCTGCCAAGCTATAAAACGTCATGGAGAAAACTTAAATACACAGTACTAAGTGGCAAAATCCAATACGAAAATGCTACATCCTGGGGTGCCTGGGTGGCTCAGTCAGTTAAGTGTCTGTCTGCCTTCAGCACAGGTCACGATCTTGGGGTCGTGGGATCAAGCCCCGCATCGGGCTCCGTGTTCAGCAGGGAGACTGCTTCTCCCTCTCCCTCTGCCTCTGCCTATGCCTCTCCCCCTACTCCTGCTCTTTTTCTGTCTCAAAAAAGAGAAACAAAAAATAAAGTATGTTTAAAAAGAAAAGAAAATGCGACATCCTGTAGGATTCCAACTCCATGACATGTCTGGAGACAAGAAAGCTCAGTGGTTGCCAGGAGATGTGGGACGGATAAACAGGCAGAGCTCAGAGGATTTTTAGGGCAGAGAAGCGACTCTATGTCATGCTGTAAAGATGTACACTGGCCATTCTACATTGGTGCAAACCCACAAATAGTCAGCACCAGGACGGAACCCTAATGTAAACTCTAGGTCTGGACCATCATGATGTGTCAGGTAGATCCACTGACCTTAACACATGCACCATGTGGTGGGGACGTCGGTAACCGGAGAAATTCTGCTTATGATGTGGGGTTGGGGGCATCTGGGAAATCTCTGTACCTTCTGCTCAACGCTGCTGTCAACGGAAAACCACTCTGAAACATAAAGTCAATTTTTTGAAATGGGCTGAAAATGTTATTGTTTTAAGTTTCAACATTCTTCTTTACCGCAAGAATTTAAGAGGAGGAAAATGATCTGTTTATATGAACCCAAGGATTCACTATTTCTGTTTTTCTTCATTTCTGACATTCCAGATTTTCCTCTATTATTATGCCTCTTTCCTCTGTAGAATTTCTTTATTTCTTTTTTAAAAAAGTAGATCTTGGTGACAAGTTATCTCACTTTTTTCTCAAACTGAAATGTCTTTACTTTGGCTTCCTTCCTAAAGGGCATTTCTTCCCCCTGCATACAGACTCGACTTTGTGTGCTTTTCCTTCAGAAATGTAAAAAAAAAAGTTCTTCCAGTTTTTTTTTTTTTTTTTTTCCTTTATGATTGTTTTCTATTGTGGTAAGAACACTTAAATTGAAGATTGGTTCTCTTCACCAACTTTTGACTCAAGTATGGGCAGAGCTTCGCAGCACATCTGTGAAAATTACTCCTGTTGCATAACGGAAACTTTAATCCTACAGAATCACACTCCCCACTGCCCCCCTAACCCCAGTCCCCGGCAACCACCATCCTATGGTGCACGTATCTGAGTCTGACTATTTCAGTGGACTCACAAAAGTAAAATCACATAGGATTCTCCAAGCAGCATACACACGAGGCCAACAGGTATCTCAAAATCACGTTTCGTTAGGAAAATGCCAATCAAAACCACAATGTAGTATGACCTCACTTCTTTTAGGATGGTTGTTATTTAAAAAACAATGTGTTGGGGGGGTACCTGGGTGGCTCAGTGGGTTGAGCCTCTGCCTTTGGCTCGGGTCATGCTCCCAGGGTCCTGAGATCGACCCCCATGTTGGTCTCTCTGCAAAGTGGGGAAGCTGCTTCCCCCTCTGCCTGCTGTTCCCTCTGCTTGTGCTCTCTCTGTCAAACAAATACATAAAATATTTAAAAATAAATAAAAATAGGACCCCCGTATATCCAGCGATCCTTCCTCTGGGTATTTAGAGAATTGAAGTCAAGACCTCCACGGGATTGTCGGGATTTCCGTATTCGCTGGAGCAGTATTCAAAATCGTCAAGGTGGTGGGAACAACCCAGGTGTCCCGGGACAGATTGATGGATGAAGAAAGTGTGGTACGTCCATACCAGGGCGTCATAGTCAGCCGGGACAAAGCAGGAAATCCTGCGGTCCGTGAGAACCCAAACCTTCACGATGTGATCCTACCCGAAATAAGCAATCACAGAGAGTCTTCATGTTTTTCGAGGAAAAGTGGGCTTTGGTTCCAGTCATTAATCTCCGAGTATCATGTGTTGTTTCTCTCTACTTCCAACATTGCTTTGCTTTCCTCTGATATTTAGCAAAATTGGATTAAAGTCCTTTTTCAATTATTGCTTTATCCTGTATAGAATTTGCTGGCTTTGGGCTATGTCTTTCATTAAAATTCGGACATGTACCAGTATTCTTTCTTTTCTTCCCTTTCCTCTACCTCCTCCTCCGTCTCCTCCTCATCTTCCTCCTATTCTTTTGTTTCATCTTCTGTGTCTCCTCCTCCTCCTCTGTTTCTTCTAATTCTAATTCTAAACTTCCTCTTCCTTCTACCAATTTCTCTCTTCTCTCCTTCCAGAACTTAAAGGAAAAGAGCCACAGACCAGCTGGTATCATCCTGCACATTCATTTGTCTCTGCCTCTTTCTTTTTTCCTCTCCGTTGTTCCGATCGGCTGATTTGTATGCATGGATCCCAGGGTCATTGTGTCTTCCCTCTGTGTCTTCCATCACGTCAATGAGCTTCTCCAGCTGCATGAGTTGAGGGTTTAGTAGTGCTCCCTCCCAAAGTTTGCTGTCAGTTCTGTTTTGCTGGATTTACTTCTTAGCCGTGACTTCCATCTTTCCCATTATTTCCAGAATATTCACCTTTATTTCTTGGGATGGGGTTTTACTAGTTGCTTTAAAAACCTGGTCTTGGGACACCTGAATGGCTCCGTGGTTAAGCATCTGCCATCAGCTCAGGTCATGATCTCAAAGTCCTGGGATCGAGCCCCATATTGGGTTCCCAGCTTGGCGGGAAGTCTGCTTCTCCCTCTGACCCCCTTCCTTGTTCTCACTCTCTGTCTCTCAAATAAAGAATAAAACATTAAAAAAAAAAAAAAAAAGCTTTGTCATGATTTCCAACTTCTGGGTCCCCTTGGAGTTGGCGTGTGTTGACTGCCGTACCTCTAGAGAGTTGTTCAGATTATCCATATACTCTCATACGTGAAGTACTTTCGGGTTAAACCTTGGGACGTTTTAATATTCCCTGTGATACACAAGATCCCATTAAAACATCCTGGGGTTTTTTGGGGTTTTTCTTTTTCAATTTTTTTTTTTTTTTCATTTTTATTTCTTAGCTTTGCCAGGTGCTCCACATGGTTCATTTCAGATCAGACATTCTAACCTGCCTTTCTGGGCTACGGTCCCCGTTGAAGTTTGCTATTTCAGTCTGTCCCACGCAGTTACCTCCAAACAGCCAGTCTGCTCTCTGGACGGTAGCTTATACCCACACTTCCCACATCCTTTGACTATGTGGATGTCCATCAATTCCACATGGGCAGACCTCGGTTCCAGCCATGGTGTCAACACACAGGGTTCAAGGCTCTCTTACCCACGCTTCTTCTACTTGACTTTGCCCCCCGCCTGCAGCTCCCAGGAGCTCCCTTTCCTGGCCCCAGGGCTGGCCCTGAACTCTGCTGCCCACTTTGCATGACTAGGTATTTCGTGGACAGACTGCCAAGGGAGAAGAGCTTGGGAACGTGGCTGCAGCTCTAGCCCTCGTGGCTGTTGCCAAAGCTGTATTACTAGATCTCGCTGGAGGGAAGCCGGGAGAGAGCTGCAAGCTACCCTCTGCGGGGGCCCCTCCTCCTCCTGATCCTTTGATGCAACAGAGACGTGTTCTCGCTGCCTTTTCTGTCCAGATGTGCTGCCTCATTCCCAGTCTGCCTGGATGCCAGCCAGGAGCAAAGGTGGGAAAACCAACAGTGGCCCACTGGTGTATGGCTTCTCCTTGGGTCTTGCCTTGCCTGTCCCGTCGGTATGTTATTCTCCACTTTTAGGAGTCACCTTCATGCCGTTGCTTTATGTATTCTGTGGAACGCTCAGTTGTCCTCAGAGCCAGCATCAGGGGACGGTGTCTTTACGCCATCTTGTTCAGTCCTGATGTCCTGCCCCGTGATCATACATCACATTCGCTTTTTCCGTAGTGGACCCCAAAGGGGCTTGGAAAGGCTGCACCCATCAGATATGGTGTTAAGCCTTCATTGACAAGGATTGCCTTATTCAAACTCTATGTGGAGGTACCTCTTGCTTGGTGAGACCCTTAAATCCTAATGAGGAATCCTGGGAATGAACGTGCGTTAAATATTCCCTTCACGGGTAGCAAGAGGGAGGACTTGGTGGGATGATCAGATTTGCAAAGGGAGAGGCGAGCCCTCCCCTCCTACACACACACATGCAATAGCCCCAAGGGCTTTAATCGAGCACAAGCGAAGGTCTTCCTCCAACACGTGCCCACGCCTTGGACATGGGAGCCTGCAGCCACAGCCTCCCACGACTTTGCCGTTGAACATATCCAAGAGGCATATATATTTAAACATCCCGATCTGTCTCTTTCAATTTCATGCTGGCCCCTGACGTTTTGGAGGGGGAGAAAAAAAGAAAAAAAAAAAAAAAGAAAGGAAAAAAGACTTTGGCAAAGACATTTTTGATACCTATTATTCAAAGGACCCAACGAAGACAAACCCTCAGCCACCAGCAGGAGGGGAGACATCTGTGTCCTCGTCCTGCCATGCCGACTGGCTTTTTCCAATGCCGCGTGCAGGTACGGCAGATTCCGGAAGCCCCACTAGGCACACACCTGCAGACACCAACACGCTAAGTCCTCCTGGAACTTCAGAAGATGTCTCTGGTTACGAAACCAGCATTCCATTCCGCTACCCGGGGCCTCCGCTCGAGTGGAAAATGGGTCTCGGAGGCTGCTCCTCGCTCCCACCTGCAGATATTTTTAGGGCTTGTTAATATTTAAGAGCCTCTTAACGAATTTCAGTGTTTTCCTGCACAAACCTGTTCCGCGCTTGCCTTGCCAAACGAGCCCCCGAAGCCAAGTGCTGTAAATCATTCCCCGGTTCTGTTCCGACACGTTTGCCAAGGGCATTGTCTGCTCTCCCAGAATCTGTCCTGCGTCCCTGGGTCATGAGGGGTAACCGAGAAATAGTGGTTAGCCCAAGCTGTGTCAGCCTTACTGAAGGCTCCCCGTTGGCCCAGAGCTCGGCCACAATGCCAGAGGCTCAGCTGTTACTCCTCTGTTAACACCCATTTGTCTTTCAATTTGGTCAGCAGACAGCCCACCGGTAAGAGCGCACAGGCCGCGGGAGCGTGCATTTGGGGCAGACAGCAGGAGGGGAGACGGGCTGCTCCAGAGCCAACGGGGCTCCCTCAATTGCACAACCCAAATATTTGTCTTTGCTTAAGCCAGTTTGTCGTTCCCGGGAACAGACACATCCTTTTCCCACAGTCCTGCTGCCTTTCCTTAGGCAGGATCTCCAATTGTTTTAAAGCATTTCCATCGCTTGGTTTGGTAAAAGCTTGGACGTCACAGCTCATTAAATGTCGGTGATGCTATCAGGATTGGCTTGCCATGCAAGCAAGAGATAAACTCATTAGGACTCCATTGAACCAAAAAAAAAAAAGAAAGAAAGAAAGAAAAGTTTTGGACTTTGTCCTTTAAAAAAAAAAAAAAAAAAAAAGAGGATTTGATTCGGAATGAATTCCTGCATTTGATTAAAAACGAGGAACAAAAGTAGCAGATTCTGGAGCTTTTCCCAATCACTGGTAGTAGCTTTTTAAAGACAGGGTGGTCTTGTTGGATGAGGTAGAAGGGTTGGAACCAAAATACTGTAGCTGCTTCAGGACACACTTTATTGCGCTAGACTCCACGGCGATGAAATTAGACACGGTGTACATTTATGATGGGCCAACGCCTCTGGGATCACACACAGGATGCACGGCCGAACCCTGACCTGGGAACCCCAGCATCAACATACACGCAGGGCCAATCTCCGTGTGGTCCAACCCAACCACAAGAGCTACATGGTCGGGTCTTGCCACCAGCACACTGAAAAAATAATAATAAATAAATAAAAATTCTGAGCTAATTTCATGGAAGACAATGAACACACTGTTCACAATGTCCATATCGATATGCATCGCAAGCACGGAGAGCTTTAATGAAAAGTAATGAGTCAGCACCTTTTTGCCCTTCCTATATTTATGAATCCTGCACAGATCAAACGTGCAGCTGACTGCTGAGGGGGGTCATGCTGAGTCCGACATTCACAATCCATTCCATCAGCCACCCTGAGATGCTCACTTATTTTTTTTTTTTTGAGATTTTATTTATTTATTTGACAGAGAGAGAGATCACAAGTAGGCAGAGAGGCAGAGAGAGAGAGGAGGAAGCAGGCTCCCTGCTGAGCTGAGAGCCCAATGCGGGGCTCGATCCCAGGACCCTGAGACCATGACCCGAGCCGAAGGCAGCGGCTCAACCCACTGAGCCACCCAGGCGCCCGAGATGCTCACTTTCTATATCCGTATATGATGCAAAGTAGTGATTTCAGTGGAATATTCTCACTAACGAAGCATTTGCAAATACTTTTGATTTTTTTTTTCCTTTTCTGCAATGGTGCTGAAATTTCTGTGCGCAGATTTCTGTGTACGGTGTATAGTCCCCAAACCACATGTCCTATATATTTCTTGAATGACATGAAAGGATATTCAAGGACAATTTTTACAACCCTGATTCCAACCGTCTGCACTCATGTTGGATGTGGCTAATATTTTACCCTGGATCTAAAAATTAATATTTAATTATCCGTTCCCTTTGTGAACTGAAAAGGATAAAATTCAGTATGCTTCGGTCAACATTAAATGATAAGAATATGAAGGTATTTCACAAAGAGTAGGTACTCAACACCTGCTAATTTAATGGAAATTTTATTTTTATTTTTTAATTTTTTTAAGATTTTATTTATTTATTTGACAGACAGAGACCACAAGTAGGCAGAGAGGCAGACAGAGAGAGAGGAGAAGCAGGCTCTGCTGAGCAGAGACGCTGATGCGGGGCTCGATTCCAGGACCCTGAGACCATGACCTGAACTGAAGGCAGAGGCTCAACCCACTAAGCCACCCAGGTGCCCCTGGGAATTTGATTTTTATATGCATACTCTAAACTGTTTAAATAGTACATGGAAATTCACTTTGTCATCCTAAATTCCTTGTCACTGATTTTTTTTTTAACCTTAAATCTTCTCATTTTTTGTTTTTTTGTTTTCTTTTTTTTTTTCAGATTCACATTAAGATTTATGTTGGAATTTAATTACGGCGACTAAAAACTTAATCATTAATAGTGTTAAACGAACCTCGGGGCACTTTTTCCTGTTAATGAACACTGACAAGTCTGTAGAACATAATGATGTTAGAAAAATATCTCTGTCACGTTAATAACTGCACCAACCACAGAGCCATCTGGACTCTACTCCGAAAACCTTTCCTCGCAAAAATTTCTTTAATAGCCCCGACCTGGGAAATGTCACGGATTTTTCCCTGATAGGGCGGAACATATGTCCTATTTCTTTCCTCCTGAGTCCCCTGACAGTTCCATAAATCGAAAGTTACAGAAGTCACAATTGCACGCAACCCATGACAGATACACTTTACTTTCTAATGTTACGGATATTTATTCTTCTTACTTTATCGTCCCTCTAGTGCTTGAGTCGGGGAATCGGATTTGTACATCCATGCTGGGAATTCAAACCCTTTTTCTAGATTTCAGAGAACTCCTGAGTTGGATGTAGTTTGGATTCACATCCATCCAGACCTTTCCTTAGCGAATCTCAACACTCCTGCAGACGGTTTTGAAGGGATTTTGCAAAAAGTGAAACGTCTGGTGATTTGGGGGTTCATGGACCTGAGTTGGGGCTTTCTGAGGGGTTTAACGTGTGAGGGTTTCACAACCTTCCTCCCCAGTTAATAAGCAGAATATACGGCAAAGTCCGAGAACTTTGCTGAATCAGCGAGAAGTTGTTACCTCGTTCCCTGTTGACCACACTCAGGAGAAAGAGAGATTGGGAAGATGGTGCTCTAAATCACTCCCCAATCCAAATATATCTCTGAGGGTTTGGGGAAGTCTTGTGTCCACCAGTAAGACAAACAGTACCTTAATTTCCCTTCTACGGAAATGGACTGGTGGGCATGCAGGCATCTCTTTGATGTTCACCAAGATGTCATGATGTTGGCAAAGTTTTCTTCCATTCTACCCATGAGCAAACCAAATCCCTCAGACATTTAACAACTTCAGAAAGTGATACATGACATGACAACCGATGGAACTGACATGGGACCCGGACCCTCTCGTTCTCAACTAGAACCTCATTTCCATCATCCCGTATTGACTTCCATGCTGAATTCTATAGACTAGCACTCATTCTCACATCCCAAAACAAATGGCGCCATTTACTTTTGCATAGCAAAAGTTGGGTTTCCAGTTGGGGTTTTAAGGCACGGGTAGTTGAACACATGGACGAGTCTCCTGAGTTGCAACTGGATAGTGGCTGAGAATCCAGGTGGAGGTTCCAGGAAATTGGTACAAACATGACAGAGAAGATAGATCCGTTAAGAAAAAGAGCATGTTTGCAATGATGAAGGGTTTCCTGTTGACT